>NC_138775.1:35402483-35764983 GCF_965119305.1 Pelophylax lessonae
GGAAGGAATAGCGTCTCATCGTTGGTATCAGTGGAAGGAATAGCGTCTCATCGTTGGTATCAGTGGAAGGAATAGCGTCTCATTGTTGGTATCAGTGGAAGGAATAGCGTCTCATCGTTGGTATCAGTGGAAGGAATAGCGTCTCATCGTTGGTATCAGTGGGAGGAATAGCGTCTCATCGTTGGTATCAGTGGAAGGAATAGCGTCTCATCGTTGGTATCAGTGGAAGGAATAGCGTCTCATCGTTGGTATCAGTGGGAGGAATAGCGTCTCAACGTTGGTATCAGTGGAAGGAATAGCGTCTCATCGTTGGTATCAGTGGGAGGAATAGCGTCTCATCGTTGGTATCAGTGGAAGGAATAGCGTCTCATCGTTGGTATCAGTGGAAGGAATAGCGTCTCATCGTTGGTATCAGTGGAAGGAATAGCGTCTCATTGTTGGTATCAGTGGAAGGAATAGCGTCTCATCGTTGGTATCAGTGGAAGGAATAGCGTCTCATCGTTGGTATCAGTGGGAGGAATAGCGTCTCATCGTTGGTATCAGTGGGAGGAATAGCATCTCATCGTTGGTATCAGTGGGAGGGATAGCGTCTCATCGTTGGTATCAGTGGGAGGAATAGCGTCTCATCGTTGGTATCAGTGGGAGGAATAGCGTCTCATCGTTGGTATCAGTGGGAGGAATAGCGTCTCATCGTTGGTTTCAGTGGGTGGAATAGCGTCTCATCGTTGGTATCAGTGGGAGGAATAGCGTCTCATCGTTGGTATCAGTGGAAGGAATAGCGTCTCATCGTTGGTATCAGTGGAAAGAATTGTGCCCCACCATTGGCATCAGTAGAAAGAAGTATCTTATCATTGCTATAAGTGGAAGGAATAGTGTCCCATCGTTGGCAATGAAAAGACACTATTCCTTCCACTGATGGCAATAAGATAATGCTTTCCACTGATGCCAATGGTGGGGCACAATTCCTTCCACTGATGGCAATGATAAGACACTATATAAGTGGAAGGAATTGTGCCCCACCATTGGCATCAGTGGAAAGCATTATCTTATCATTGACGTCAGTGGAAGGAATAGTGCCCAATCATTGATATCAGTGGGAGCAATAGCGTCTCAACATTGGCATCAGTGGAATAAATAGTACTCCATCATTGGTGTCAGTGAAATGAATAATCTACCATCATTGGTGTCAGTGGGAGCAATAGTGCCTCATGTTTGGTGTCAGTGGGAGGAATAGTGTCCTAAGGGTCAGATAAAGGCAAGCAAAGGGCTGCATCAGTCCCGCAGGCCGCTGTTTGGAGACCACTGCTCTAGACCAGGGGCCTCCAAACTTTTTAGGGAGGACGTAGTGTGGCCAGTGGAAGGACAGCTACTGGGCTCAAGACCCAGATGCCAGTGGGAATTACTGTAGTAGTGGTGCCTTCTAAAATATTTTCCAGACTCCAGGGGGGATCTTCCAGATATGAAATGTGCATATTTTACATTGGTCCAATGTAACTGCAAAAATAGCCGTAACTAGAAGTCGGCTTTGATTTTGCAGCGCCCTCCAGCTGATCTCCTCTGTGTGCGTACTTACAAATCGGAGGTTTTACTAGTTGCAGTAATTAATAATGCTTGTGTAGAGTTACTGCTCAGCACTAGGATAGACTGTGTTTAATTGCTCCCTTGTTTGTATTTGGTAAGTAAACTGTTTATATGGTGGATTGCAAGTAACAGGGAGATGTTGTGACATGTTTAATTATGCTGCCATTAAATCCTGCAGATCTAACTGTAGATCACATTTTTAATGTTCTTTCTGGCAACAGCTGTTGTCTACAGAGAGAAAGCATGGTGTATAAGGCTCCATTCACACCTGAGCGTATTGTTTTTAGGCCTTTTTCATGCCGTTTTTTGGGCATTTTTTCAGGTGTTTCTTGTAGGTGTTTTGAGGCAGGTATTGACATCTGACCAAAAATGCTTGTAATCTGCCAAAAAAGAAGCGCATGTACTTTTTTGAGCTTCAGGCGACAAAACACTCATATGTGAACAGTGGTTATTACTTGTGGCATACTTGAGCTAAGGGCAGGAAGTAAATGCTACATGAATCGTTTGCCTTTACTCAAGATGGTCACGGCCAGAAATCCTAGGAGGTATTTTTCAAAGCGATTTCTCAGCGAAATAAAGCATGGAGACATGCATAGATGGGGGGAGTTTGCTTTGAATAATAAAAATGAATTAAATAGCGTTTTTTGGTTTGTGGTGTCCCCGGTAGCAGTGAAGATCCGCTTTAAGCTAACAATAACCCAATACATTTTGATTGTACAAGCTCTTTTAGCCTTGCCAACAAACATTTATTGCAATGGTCCACCTGATTGGTTACAAAATCAAGGGATAACTTTTTCCTACTAAGTAGTTTTGCTAAATCTAAAGAACCTTGCAGAATCAAAAGGTAGTATGTATGGGCAGCTTTACACCAACTTGAAACAAAACCTGGGTAGCCCTTTAAGAACTAGTTGGCATCGTTGGCTGTTATTCTAGCCGCATAGCGCACGTGTTATCGGTGCCATACTGATTATATTGTGAGAAGTGCCTAATAAGTGGCGTGAAAGGAGCTCATTGTGCTGGCCTGGCTTGTTGGAACCGTCTCCCTGCAGCCATGCACACCTAAAATAACAAACAGCATTGTGGATGAAAAATCCTAAATGCAGCAATGAAGCGTTACAAGCGTGTCCCAGCGGTATTTTCCCATCAATATGGATGGGAACGCAGACTTAGGCCAGAGGTTGTTTCCAACGGGAATATCAGCTTAGTGTGATTCCAAGACTCAGAGGCCAGGAATTTACCCCTAGACTCATGTTGGATGTACAGTAAATATATACATAGCACAGTAATGATTCTGCTGGCTCAGCTCCTGTCCTGATCTAACCTTCTTCATCTCTCCGCTGTGTGCGGCTAGGAGTGGACTTCCCTGAGGTTGAGAAAGCAAAATCTAGTTTTAAGCCTAGGTACACACTGAGGTGCAGGATTCGCAGCGATTCTTGTGCTTTTCCCTCACCACATCACAATCGCATTCTGTTCATGCAAACCTCTGGGGGTGTCAATGTTAACTGAACGATATTATTATTATACAGGATTTATATAGCGCCAACAGTTTGCGCAGAGCTTTACAATGTGAGATATCCCAAAAACAGTTCGCAAAACGCAGTGTGTTTGGCAGAATTGAATCACATAGGTGTGAACACCCATGGGATCTGATTCCAGTGTGGCAAAAAAGGTGAGCATGCATACCTTTTTCATGCGGGGGTGATGCAATTTGAGCCATTAAAAATGTATGGGTTCAAATCACATGCGATATTTTGCAGTGCAATTTTAAACAGGAATGCGGTGTGATTCCTGTCTGAAACACATGCAGTTCCTCGCACCACACCATTGTGAACCTAGGCTAAAAGGGAATTCTAGATTCTAGAACATTAGTGTCGTCATTAGTTCACTCTACTGTAGAGTAAATGCATCCCTTGTTTGTTAGGAACTGAATTATTTCTAGGCGACCTGATTCAGTGTAAGAGTTTCTCGTGAAGCAGAGCAGCTCCGTCACTGCAGTCTATTAAAAGTAATTGAGCTTAAGGCCGCTTTCACACTTGCCGCTCCGTCGGGGGACTCCGTTTTTCTCAGCGGGGGATCGATCCGCCGATCCCACGCTGAGCAGGCAGATGGCAGCTCTGTGTCTGCTCTGTGCAGAGACAGAGCTGTCAGATCCCCGCTGTCCTCTATGGAGGAATCTGATGAGAACAGACCGCCTGTCTATTCTCATCCGATCCGCCAGACGATTGGAAAATAGGGTTTCCATCCGTCTGGATTTGACGGACAGGATCGGATCGGATGTCAGCGGACCTGTCTCCGCTGACATCCGCTGCCCCATAGAGACGCATGGGGCATCCTTTCAGATTTGCCTGAAAAACTGACAGGCGGATCTGAACGGTCCGCAAGTGTGAAAGGGACCTAACGGTTAGATTTACCCTACTAATGATATCATAATAGTAATTCTGCTCAATATGAATGGAATCACAGGTTCAGACATTTGATGTATGTGTTTGGATGAAGAGCCAAGGGTTGAAGCTACCATCCATAGCAGTGGTCTCCAAAGTGCATTCCGCGGCTTGCTTTTATCCAGCCCTTGGGGTACTATTTCTCCCACTGACACAAACAATGAGGCACCATTTATTTTGCTGACACCAACAGTGGGGCATTAATCCTCCCATTCACATCAATGGGGCACTATTACTTCAACTGATAACAACAATGGGTCAGTCCCACTAATGGCAACAAAGGGGGACTATTCCTCCCATTGCCACCAATGATGGGGCACTATTCCTTATCCTACAGACCACAGGCGTTATGTACTTTTCTTACTCTCACTGACCACTACGTCTGGGACACTTTCTATTCCGACTGGCCACAGTCCAACCCCCCTAAAGTCTGAAGGACCGTAAACTGGTCCTTTGTTTAGAATGTTTGGAGACTCCTGATCTATAGGATTATGACTGAACACTTCTAAGGCAGGCCACACGTTATACAAATTCTTTACTTCAACCATGGTTTGAAGGAGAGAAAGTTGCTTGATTCCCCCATCAACACAGTCAGTGTTCATGGGAGAATCACTCCCGCAGTGCTATTGTGTTCTGTAGGCAGGGAGCCTTCTCTACTGGCAGAATACAATGATTACTGCTGGTGGCTATAATGAACAGTGATAAGGAAGTAAAAAAAAAAATAGGCTGCTTGTACTGAATTTGATTTGATGGATCGACTTCATTATAGCCAGCCTGCCCATAGACAGATTGAAAGTTTGATCTGTCTATGGCTGGCTTAAGTCTGAATCCTCCTCAAGAGTGAGGAGCAGTGCAATATAACGGAGCCCGGGCTGGCCTGGGATAAATGGTTTCCCACCCAGGGGTCAGTGCCCAGTGCTGCTTGCCTTGGGTTGTGGAGCACGGATGAAAGTGGACTGCCTCTCTCCCGGTGAACTGCAGTCTATTGAAAGTTTTGTGTGTTGTCTTGGTAATATTCCTAACTTTCTGTTTGGACTGACAGAACAGTACCTTTCCTGCACTGAAATCCCAGTCAGTGTTTTCGGCCCTGCTTGCTGGACTACAAACCTGACCTATCCCCCCACCCCTTTCCCAGTAAAACATTGCTGCCTTGACTTCCAAGAACTCGCTCCTACTAATTTTATGTAAGGAAAGTGCTCTTGGGAGATATAGTTCTGGAGATGTGCCTACAAGAACTGAAACTCCAGCAGTTGCCCCTGTAAAGCCTAGCACACACAGCCCAGCGGGGATTAACGAAAACAAACTGAAGAGCTCGAGAGGAGCTGCTGTATTAACTATCCAATGTTAATACAGCAATCTCCCCCGCTGAGCTATTGTGTTCTGACAGGGGGACGGCCCCCTTGCCAGAACACATTGATCAGCACTCTCAGCCATTGGCAGACCTTTTTCGGACCTTCTACAGAAGCCGGCCCGGCTGCCGTACGCATGAGCCGAATGTCAGCCGCCTTGTGTTGAACTGGCCGATGCCGCTTGATATTCGGTCCGTGTGTACGGCCGTAAAGAAAGGAGAACCTTGGTGATGTCACAGGGAGTAATAAAAGCTGTTTCTCACTATGGGACCAAGGTGAAATGCTGGGAATTGCTCTGGAGGGGGACAGCCAGGTGGTGGTGGGGGGGGGGGGGGTAAATTTGTGTCATGCCCATACAACACAGTTGAGCATAGTGCAAATAAGAAAAAGTATCATGTACCAACAGTAATGTTTTTTTTTTTAGGACAAACTTTCAGAGTATAGACCAGTGATGGCGAACCCATGGCATGTGCGCCACAGCTGGCATGCAGAGCCTTCTCTGTGGGCATGCAAGGGCATACTGACCGGCCATCACTTTCACATCACCTTCCTCAAAATCCTATATGCGAGTGTGCCTACATGTTAGCCTCGCTCTGTGCTCCCCCCCTCTCTCCATGCTCTCCAGCGCCACCTGCTGGATGCTCAACAAAGTCAGAGCGGTGGATCAACTTTATCTGACAGCAGTGTCAGCCCTAAGGAGGCGGTTAAACATCTGCTGGACTGCTAGTACTGCTTGGATCTTGAAGAAGGGGACATACCCCGAAAGCTTGTCCTGAAAAATTGTATGTTCGTGCAAATAAAAAAAAAAGTATCACGAACAGTACTCAATTGTCTCTGCAACAAAGTCAGAGAAAGCGATAGAAGAAGCCAAACAAATTGAAAAAGCGTCTTCTCCCTAGTCCTGTGCCAGATCAGTCCCTGGCAGCCTCCGATGAAGAAGCAGGTGGAGGAGATAATGAAAGAGGACGATAGGCTGGAGCTGGGCACCCAGAGGGAGCGGTGGATCAACTTTATCCGACAGCAGTGTCAGCCCCAAGGAGGCAGTTTAACATCTGCTGGACTGCTAGTGAGTATCCTGACAGAGAAGGGAGGCCCAGCATTGGGTCTCTTCACTGGGTCCATACTACTGGGGTAGGGGGGGCACATGGACTGGACACCCTCATGGGTGGCATGGTATATAAACCTGCACACACAGCTATAGGGGGGTTTTGAGGTCTGGTGGACCATCTATAATAGAATCCATCTGATCTCCATCAATAGTACTATAACACACAGGGGCAAAAAAAGCAGATAAATGTAGATGGAATTATACCATGGCCAATGGCACTTGCTCTGTTAGCTGGACACAGGGCTGTAGGGGCGTTCTGGGGTCCCCCGGTGTTGGGATCTAGTAAGGAGGCAGCAGTAGGAAGAGGGCAATCACAGGCACCACCAAAAGGAGAATCTGTTGCCAGGCACACTGACACTGGACGCCTGGAGCCAGGTAAGTGCTGAACTGACTGCAATCCCTCCTGGGGTGGGTGATCATCACCTGGGGGGGCTGGGTGTCTGCATCATGAACAGTAAAAGGAAAATATACAGAACTTTATGCGAGTGTGCTGTGATGTCTGGGGGTGAACATGGGACACATCAGGAATCCTTGGGATGTGTCATGAGGAGGAGCAGTGATCTGATTACAGCGATGTGCTATGACAATCCTCCAAACACCATATAAAAAGGATAGACAATGTTGTCACCCTAAAAAACACTCAAGGGCCCAGGCACCATACACATGCGTTCCACTGACAAACACGCACAGCATAGCCAAAGATGGTTACAAAACTGTTTTCTAAAATAAAATCTCAGTGTTGGCACTTTGAAAAAAAAAAGTTTGTTTTGTGTTTGGGCACTCGGGCTCAAAAAGGTTAGCTATCACTGGTATAGACCCTTCTTCATGCCCATATAAATTCTTTAAAGTGGTTAAAATGTGAACAAAGCAAATCCCTCTATAGTGTTTCTTGTCTTAATCCAGAGCACGAAGTGTCATTTCTGTCCACTACCTCGTTCTTCTGCTATGGGCATAAATCACTTCACCATTTTTCTCTTGGTGTCTGGAAAACTTGTCAGGTGGGGAGGGTATAGCCTGTGATTGACAGCCTCAGCTCTGTTCCTGTGTGCTGTCTGAAGGAGGGTGTGTCCCTTCCCTCCAATCAGCTCTCAGAGCTCTCTTTACTGATGTAACTTCAGTTCTCCACCCACTGCTTTTTAGAGCTGAGAGCTCCTGTGTAAATTTTTCACTTTGAGTGGATGTAGGGGGAAAGACCGCTGTAGATAAACAAGTACAACTTATGTAGGAGGATTTGTTTCATCTCTGTGTATCACCTTAGGCAAGTCACTTCACTGGGCATATGTGGAGTTTAAAATCACTTTTAAATAGTTTTTCCATCATATGCTCAATTTGTGAGAGCTTACACCCAAAAAACACCAAGTATTAAAGTTATCTATTGATTACAAATAAATCAAATGTATTTGTAATTTTAACTGGTGTAAGTATCTGAACCTGTTCTCATATTAGGCAATCCCTTGTGTAGCAGCACTCATACTAGGAGAAGGTGAAGCCGCATTAGAAGCCAATTAGTCTCTACTAAAGGCATGTGTGTGCGCTGACAGGGAACATGCAGACAGAAGGAGAAAGCAGAGAAGAGATATGACTTATTTGGCGCTCTGCTGCTCATTCATTGTCCAGTCTACACACTGAGGAAGGGGGGGAGGGGGGTGTTCTTTACCAAGCTGTGCTGCCTTTAGTTGCATTCAAGGACCTGCCTCTGCTGTCTGTCAGGGGTGCCTGGATCACAGGACTGGTTCAGCAGAATTGGAAAGCCTTTGGCAAACACAAAAGTTCCCATGTAAGTGTTTCTACCTGCTTAGATTCTAGCTTTAAAACTGGAGTATGCTGGCTATTCTCTAGAGCAGCAGTTCCCAAACTGTGGGTCGGGACCTGCGATTGAGTGGGTCACGCTGACCTGGAAATCACTTAGAACAAGCCTGCTTAAATTGTGCTGTGCAAGCCCGTGCAAATTACAGAGAGCCAGAGCAGTCAAATCGTGATGGATTCAGGACCCCATCCAAGTAGTTTATGGAGCCCGGTCTGCATTTCCCACGAGGAGGATACTTGCATCAGTGAGTACGTATGTGGGCTGTTATGTAGGATATGTTCATGGGGTGCAGAGCATGCTCCTTGGCTGGTGGCAGCGTTGGTGGCTAGACTGGCATTGGGGTTCTCTCTGCTATAGCAGGCAGAGACGGCAGCTTCGGTGTCATAGGAGGACCAGGTGGCCCGGTGGTGTCAGGAGTTCATGGCAGCTTCTGTGACCCCAGTAGAGGATCTGTAGGAGAAGAGCCAGGACACCAAGACCAGCATAGACCTCCTCATCATGGAGACTCTGGATGAGGTGTGCTGGGCCCTGGAGAGGGCAAACAGGGGCTTCACCTTCACTGTGGACCACTGGGAGAGGAAGGAGGGTGAGTGCCATATAGCCTGCTGATCACTGTCCTGGGGTGGTTGATTTCTATCCTCTACCTGCCTTTTACTGTCTATGAGGGTGCTGATTACTTGCAACTCTGCTTATATGCCACACATGCCACGGGTTTCTGACCCCTCACTTAGAACATCTGGCAAGTGTATTCAATAATAAATTGAAAAGTAGTAAATTGATATTTCTAATTTAACATTCCCCTCCCTTTAAAATACGCATTATTATTATTTTCATTTATATAGCGCCAACAAATTCTGTAGCGCTTTACAATATTCAATTACAAGCAAGTGGGTCCCGAAAAATAGCTGTATTCAGAAGTGGGTCTTGGCCCAAAAATTTTGGGAAGCCCTGCTCTAGAGTGTTTGACTCAAGATACAATAAACAGGCAATGCACAAAGAAGGAAAGGGTTTATTTTTCCCTTCTTGGCTTGACCAAATGTGCGGTTCCCACATCTGGCCCTAATTCATTTGTTTGTAAGATGTTTTGGTACGTGTTCATGTTGCTAATGTAATTCATGCAGACTTCTGCACCTTTCATGGTCTGTGAATTGAAAAGCATTTTTGAATCTTGATATATGTTTAACGGAGAACTCTGTTATTTACTGTTCCCTCTGGATAGATCGAACAGCTTAACCCCAAAGGAAATTAGACAAAAAAAAAACCTATGGGGTCCTCATGACCCCGATTGTCATACATATGCAAAAGATGAAAAGAAAAAAAAAAGATCTGTGGTTGTTTTTCTTCTGCATGTCCTAGCTGAGCAGATCTCTGTTGGTCTTTGCTATGCTTCATGTGTCATGATGATGTAATCAAAGTGGGCAAAGACACCCCCTTGAATTCGCTGTTCTGCCCAACTGCCACAGTCATTACAAAACCACATAGCTGTGTCTTTCTCATCCACTGGATTACTAATTGCAGAATAACAAAATAATCCAACCAAGAGAGTGTGTGACTCTTGGGTCAGAGTGACACCATGGCTTTTTGAGCATCTACCGTGGTCACTAGGGATCGTTCAGGCTTGTTCCTATCATACAGATGTATGCAACAGATGACTTTATACTATGCTTGTGCTTCTTAAGAACTGTTAGAAGAGCATTCTGTAGACCCAGCTGCCTCTATTGTTCCATCAAATAATTACTAAAAAAAAAATTCTTGCTGCTCCCACACATGGCCCAATAGTCCCAGCTGTAAAGGTTAAGAGTTACTCTTTGACAATACCTTGCTTTCTTTTGATTTCCCTTTTAAAAGATGACTTTTGAGAATAATGTTCTATTGTGATAACCTATGTATGCGTTTTAATAAATGTACGTTTTTCCACATTTACACTCAAGCCAAGTTGTCCAGTGACCGTTAACAGGGATTTGGATAAACTAGAACACTGCCATAGGTTATGAATTAACCACTTGTTAGAATACAACATTTATGGAAATAGTGGTCTAATAATGTGAACTTTGAACCCTCTAAATCAGCCTTTTATACCACAGAGGAACCCTTGAAAATGTTTTCAGGAAACCCCCCATTAAAAATATCTATATACTGTATGTACATTTTGAGAGTTTAAAAAAAAAAAAAAAGGAATACAGAAAGATGTAGTTTTTTTTTTTTTTAATAAACATTTTATTGAAAAAATGGAAAAGGAACAATAACAACAAATGGCGAGGCGACAAGGCCAACTGATACAAAGTAAGATAACATAGTGCAACAGAGAGCAAAGTAATGCAACAGAGAGCATCATACATTGTACCCAAATCCCAGTATCATTAATATAAGAAAGTAAAAGATGACATGTCATAGTAGAACGGGGCATAATATATTGTATCGACACATGGCTACAGTACATGAGCGTGCAGATGTATCCCGGGCTCGAGCCCTAGCTATAAAAGCTACATCGAGTATGCAGTAGGTCTAAGAGGGCTTCCACACGAGGAAGAAGTACTCTCAGGTGGGGTGTAGAGAGAAACACAAAACGTAACAAAGCGAGGGGAAGGGGCAAACTCTGTCCCAACTACCTGTAGAGATGTGGAAGGAGGCAGCACGGTGGTATATCTAGATGGTATACCCCAGAAATGGACACCCCCCAAGGGGAACTAGCTGTGTCCGATACCGTGAGATGACCATCCGATAATCTTAGTACAGAAAGATGTAGTTAACCCCCCAACTTGCCCTCCCGCATATGAAACCATTAATAATATATATGGCCAGAGAATTATTGTAACCCCTTAATTGTGTGGTCAGTGTAGACTAGGGATTAATCAGCCGCTGCTCCATCCCTCATGAAACTCCTAGCAACCTCTGTAGGAACCCTAGAGTACCACAAAACCCTGGATCAGAAAGGCTGTTCTTGACTGTAACCAGATATGAATTGCAGGTGTCTCAAGGAGCCTGAATGATCTACTACATACATTCAAGAGCATTCTGGGAACCCCTAAATTCAGTGAGCTCTATTGTGCAAATCAAGACTAGCTCCTGTGTCTAAGAGTAAGGGACGCCCATTAACATTTTTGACCAAAGTAAGGTCTACCCATAATTTCAGGCCTCCTACGAATATCTGAAATGCATGTGAACATTAATGCAAGGTTGCAGGCACCTTTTTGATGCCAACTTTTCATGTCTGGTGATAGTTTAGAACGTAAAATAGCTATACTTCAAGGCTCATTAACTGAACCTGTGTGATAGTCTTTTTTTAATTTGTGTCACTGTGTTTAAATTACAGGGTCCCTTTCAGACAACTGTCAAGACTGCTGTTCCCAAAAATCTCCCGAAAACAACTCTCTGACATACACCACCCATCACTGCCCCCAATCCAACCGGGTCTAGGAGTGATCGAGGTGCATCTGGGATACAGTGCCACAGGAAGTAAAGGAAGCGCCCTAGTTGAGTGTTGACCAGGGCTCGCCAACTACAGAGGGCAGAAATCTTCAAGCAAGGACAGGCCTTACTTATCAAACCACGGGGGGGTGGGAGTGGGCAGAGTGGGCACTGGAAAGAGGCAAAATCAGGCCCATCTGTGCGTGTGCGTGATCGTTCGTGAGCGTGTGTGTTTGATGACGAGCAATTGCGGGCCTGATGGGAAGATGGAAATGTTTACAGATAATCAAAGGGCGTCCTTGTTATTCTTTTGTAAAATGTTGCCTGCACATGTACGTGGGTGTGGGAGTGTTTAATTTTCTTTCTGTATCAAGGTATAGACTCTCGCTGCTGTATAATTTGGCTTCCAGTGAAGACAATTTTTGATTATGCTAGGAAGAGGACGAAGTCATGAAGGTCCAAAAAGCTCGTTTAAGGACACCACAAAGTTTTTGTAGCGGTGAAACACTAGGTGGGGTATCATCGATTTTTGTACGTGGTGGACTACAAAAGTGGTCTGAGAACAAGGGGCTTCTGCTTAAACTATCTTGGGAGGCTTTGACGTCGGTGAAAGTTTTACCTGTTCTTCCAGGCCTTGGGCGTGTTTTCTGGCTTTATTTTTGTTTTCTAATTTGGTGCAGGTGTCAATGTGCATTCTCTGCACCTCAAAGTGAAGTTATGACAATGACCAACGTTTCACAAGGAAATGCGCTCTTGTACTTATTGCAAGGCCTTCTGATTATTTCTACCATTTGATGACTTTTGTTTTGTGTCTAGTGATGATAAAATGCAAAATGTTCTATGTATCTCTTTGGAAGTTTGACACATTTTATAACGACAAATCTGCTGGGGCAGCCAGTATTACAAAGTCAACCTAGTACGGGTCAATGTAATAGATAAAGATTGAAATCTGTGACTATTTAGCTACAGATCAACATAAAAAACTTGGAGTATCCAAAGGGACATCTTAAAGCATACCAATTTGCAGGTTTTCTTTGCTTCTTTTTTTTTTTTCTCAAAACAAAAAAAAAAAAAATTCATACTTGATCATCAACTTTTTACCTAAAGAGGAATAAAACTCACTGATTAACTGGTTTCTCAAAATGGTTAAATTCAACGTATGCTTTGAATAATAGCGGTTACTAGTGTGCTTTTGTTGGCTCTCAACCAACCAGTCAAGCCATCAAATGAATGGTGTCAATAGTTGTGAAGCACCATGGCAACTGTGAATCGAACAGAGGCTGAGGACCGCTTCCTTGGCTTAAAAATGATAGGAGGGTGTAGTTCCGCTTTAATGTCATTGTCTCTTTTGGGAGGCAGCCAAACCTGCCAGTTACAAAATGCTGCAGAAAATAGGAGTTATGCCAAATGCACCATGGAGGTGGTTGTCCTTGGGCAGCTTGCACCTGTTTTATAAGAAATAACTTGACGCTCAACTCCTCTTTTGTAAAAAAAAAAAAAAATAATATATATACTTTTCAAGATTGCCAGGATTCTAGAAAACCTTATGGTAGTTACAACCCATCTGTTTAAACGTACACATGCATTCTATTTGCTTCTTACGTCCTCCATGGGAAGGGCTGCCTAACATAGTCACATGATCGCCATCAATGTTGTAACAAGAGACAAGCAGCTAGAAAAGCAATGACCAGATCACATGAGCAGTAAGTGACATTTCTGTATACTGTTCATTCTTGCAAAGAAAGTAACATTTAAATTGGTGGTGGCGTAAGGTCATTTTTAATAGCATTAAAGTGGATGTAAACCCTTACATAAACCCAGTGAAGTGAGCAGCCTCTGATGATAAACCGAGATGAAACAAATCCTCCTACATAAATTTTACTTTTATATGTGCGGTCTTCAGGTTTCTAGACTGTTTAGAAAGTGCACGTCCTGTTAGAATTTTCTCTTCCTGATTCACCAGTGGGAGGGAAGTTTGGCCATATACTGGGAGACAGCTGATTGGAGGAAAGGCACACACCCCCTCTCCACATAGGCAAAAACATGAAGAGCTGTGCTGTGAATAGACCAACTGTCTGCTAATCTATTTATAGCACCCACCCTGACACAAAATTCAGCCTGATTTTATCTCAGTTGACGGAAAGCTTGTCAGAAGTTATCACGCTGATAACAGAAGAATGGAGCAGGAGAAAGTCACAGGACTTAGAGCTTTGAAGAGAGATAGGTAAACAATACAGATAGATGTCTCCAGGTCGAATTTCATGATTTAGGTTCACATCCACTTTAAAGTCCAGCCAGGAGGGCCTGCTACCCAATCCTAGCTAATTGATCCAGGAATTAAAAAAAAAAAAAAAATACTAAATACCTTAAATACTCACCCAAATCCACAGTAATGTGACGGGCTAGGTCTTCTCTGGACGAGGAATCCGAACCTTGTCCATGTTGCTGCCCCGTCAGCTGAATCCTTCAAGGGCATGAAGACTCCAGGGGTGGTGACAAGACCACTGGTAGGGGGAAAGTCCAGACTGGATCACTGTTTTATTTTTTCGCGTGGAAGAGGGTCAGAAAGGAGTGGGAGTGATTTCTTGTTTTACTTGTGGATAAATGTTAAATATATATATATATATATATATATATTATAATATTTTATTTTTAAATAAAATATAATATTTAATGATAAATTATACATTCTAAAGGGGCTCGTTTGCCATATATAAAATACATTTACAATATTATTATTTTTTATTTTTTTTTACAAAAGTGGAGTTTTGGTTTAAAGTAAAACTATATCTGGTTAGACAATCTTTCATACCATTCACACACCTCTGCTGTGGACAATTTATACGGTCTGGTGCTAAAGTTAAACAAGCCAAATCAGCATTGTTCTCCCCTAACTTAAACCAGTGGTGCTCTGCGAAAATGGTAAACCTAAACGTGCCATTTCTCTGCCTCCCCAAGTCTTAACTTTGTCATTGGCTTGAGTCCCTGAAAAGATATGAATACCCGGATCATATAAATATTTCTTGCTGTAAGTGAGTCCTGTAATGGGCACGCCAAAAAAAAAAAAAAAAATCAGATCTCAAATGCAGACAGATGTCAGAAGTGCTTATTATCACATAGTTTTCTAAGTGAGGTCTGACCGATGTCTCAATGTTCTGAGGCCACCCACACTTCAATGCAGTCGTCCAAGAAGCTGACTTTTACAATAATGATCTGTCTATAATAAAATCAAGCAGGCATTTTTTGATTGGCAGTCAGGCTTTTTGTCATTGGAACTGGAAAGCAGTTTTGGAAAGATTTCTCTCCCTTTCAATTAGACCGTAGCGTGCAGAATGTAATTAAATATTTTTACCAAATTATTTAGAGCAAAATTTATTGAATACATTTTATTGGAAGGATAAGTGTGTGCTTGGGTCTCATAGGAAAACAGTTACTGGGTCCCTTCTCCATTTTTATTCATCTCAAAGGAATTAAGGATTTAGAATTTTATAGAATTAAGGATGTAGATATTTATAGGTTTCCAAACTATACATTCCTTTTAACCAAATGTAATTGCCAAATACTATTGCTATCTGTATAAATCACTATGCCCCCCTCCCCCTAACCCTGTGTCTTTGAGACCCACAGAAGTCATGTGCTGTGGCTTTAGTTACAATGGTGGAAATCAATTGTAAATTTCAAATGTAACTCATAAAAAAAAAAAAAAATATTCCCAACTGGTAATTTTAGTCAACTCTAAAATTGTGATTGTGTGGTCAGTTGCAAAGTTGATATTCTTGCAATCAGCTCAGTCTTTTAAATTTTTTTCAAGCTGGGAGATGCTTGCAAGGCAGTCTATGGCCAGCTTTAGGCCCCTTTCACATGGGCGCACCGCCTGACGGAGTCAGTTCTGCTCAGTGGGGGATCGATACGCCAATCCCCGCTGAGCAGGCAGGTAACCGCTCCGTCTCCACTCTGTGTGCAGAGACAAAGCTGTCAGATCCCCGCTGTCCTCTATGGCAGTGGTTCTCAAATCCGGTCCTCGGGACCCACCAACAGGCCAGGTTTGCAAGATAACTAAATTACATCACAGGTGATCTCATTTGCTTCTCAGTGATTGCAGTATTCTAGTCTGCATCTCCCAAGGTAATACTTAAAATCTGGCCTGTTAGTGGGTCCCGAGGACCGGATTTGAGAACCACTGCTCTATGGGGAGATTGGAAGAGAACGGACAGGCAGTCCGTTCTCATCCAATTCCATCTGATCCGATCCTCCAGAAGGATGGAAAATGGGGTTTCCATGCGTCCGGATTTCACGGACAGGATCAGATCGGATAGCAGCAGGTGTCAGCGGAGATGTCTCTGCTGACACCTGCTGCCCCATAGGGATGCATGGAGCATCCGATCAGGTCCGCCTGAAAAACTTGACAGATCGGATCGCCCGTGTGAAAGGGGCCATAGACCCATGGTGGGGTTAGGGAGTGGGATTGGTGCTCGCTCATTAGTATACAGCAGGAGACTTTATCAAGGCTTTTTAGACCTCATTCCCATAGAAGTAAACATTTTTATCTTCTATATAAAAAAATGCTAATCCTTACAGTGATTACTTTTTGGTAACTGCATGTCTCTTGGCTTTGAACTATTAAAACATTATGGAGTGCATTTACTAAAATGGGAGCACACCAAATCTAGTGCAGCTGTGCAGAGTAACCAATCCGCTTTTAACTTCAGCTTGTTGATTATAAGTGTTGACAATAAATCTTAAAAGCTGATTGGTTACTATGCAGAGTTGCACCAGATTCTGTGTGCTCCAATCTTCGTTATCCTCCCTTTGAGTGGCATTTGTGAACAGATCTTTTTGTTTTGTGCAGAGAAGCAGTAGGGATCGCTGGAAGGGTTACACTGGTGCCAGTACCATGGATGAGTTCTTGGAATCATCTGTGACACTCTATTTTCAGAAGGCAGTGCAAAGATGGTGCATACAGTGCAGTGATCTATAATAGGCAATCAGATGTCAGATTGCTCTATTCTGATAAGTGCTGTGTTGCCTTTGTAAAGGGTCCCTGTTAAGTTAAAAAAAAACTATGCATATGAAGGCCTCTGCAATAAGTGGTATTATGCTCAACTTTCTGGTGTCCTGTGTTAATGAATTTCCTCCTTTCCAGCATTGCAGCCTCTGTAAAGCCGGCCATAGATGGTTCAAATCTTGGCCAGTTCAGCAGGAACGGGCTTATATTGAATCCATGTATGGGCAGGCTTATTGTACCCAAATTGATCCATCGTTTGACTTGGGTACAACCAGCATGTTGGATTTTTAGAATGAGATTATTGCCATTTGGGCAATCAAGAGATTTTCTTTCCTATCATCTATGGCCAGCTTTAGGCTGGCCATACATTATACAATTTTAGTATTTAACTTCCTGTAGATTAAGGCCCCGTTCACACTGGGGCGACGCTACTTCCCGGGGCGACCTCTTAGGTCACGGCGCGCTGCTCACACCGCGACCTCGGAGCGGCCGGCACGGACTTCATAACATTGAAGTCTATGCAGGTCGCTCCGGGTCGCCCCAAAGAAGCTCCGGACCCTTTTTCTAAGTCGGAGCGACTTGTGTCGCTCCTATTAGAACGGGTCCATAGCTTCTCTATGGAAGGCGACCTGTCAGGCGACCAGGTCGCCTGACAGGTTGCCCCAGTGTGAACGGGGGCTTACCTCCAACTACGTAGTGCAAGGGCCTGCCTGATTGTTTACAAATAAAGTGGTTGCAAAGCCTCAAGGTTTTTCACCTAAATGCATTAAGGTGAAAAACCTTCTGTGCTGCAGCTCCCCCCAGACCCCCCTTTTTCTTCCCCAATCCAGCGATCTGCACGAGCGCAGCAGCTCCAGCCGCTGTCTCTCCTCATTGGACAGGTAGCAGTGGGAGCCAATGTCAATTGACATTGTCAATCAAATTCTATGACATGGTAGCAGGGGCAGGGCTGAGTCCCGCTGTCTCTGTCAATGGACGCAGCAGCGGAACTCAGGAGCGAGCCTGCACGGGTGCCCTCAGGGTAATCTGCTTTCTGTTGAGGCACCCGATAAAGAGGGGGGGCCTGGAGCGCCAGCAGGGCACCCCCAAAGAAATGGATCGGGCTGCTCTGTGTAAAACTATTGCACAGAGCAGGTAAGTATAGGCATGTTTGATATTTTTATTTAAAAGGTTTACAACCCCTTTTTAAAAGTATTTAGGTTTGACCTCATATTATATGGTTTTGGTAATTCTAAAGAAAAATTGCACAAGAGAATGGTAGCCTTTTGGCATTCTACACTTCCAGGAATGCCAGATGACTACGACCCCTGCTACATGCTGTGGTTCCATTCTTCGCTTCCTACATCAATGCGGAGTCCTGTAGAAGTGTAGGAATTGGAGGATAAAACCATATCACTGTTTTAGGAGATTATAAAAGCTTTTCAATTGCTGGGCTCCTTTCTCTGCATCTTTTTTAACCCGACAGGTTCACTTTACATTAGAAGCCAGTACAGATAAAAAATAATAGTAATGGATGTAGACCTTGGATTAGCAGAGGCAGCTGTGCAAATCCTCCCCAGTGGCCAGCTGTGCATCCATATCTGCTGGTTTACACAGTAATACAGACACAGATTTTTTTTTTGCAGAGCTGATTATTCCAGATTGCATACAGCTCACTGAACAGGTGGGGGATTGGGAGCAGCAAGACAATCGAATTAGGTTTTCTTTTTTTTTTTTTTATTTGCAAGATGGGCCAAAAAGAGTTGTGCTACAGGCCCCTTTCAGACGGGGGACTCCATTCTGATCAGCAGGGGGATCCACTCACAGATCCCCCTGCTGATTGGAACAGAGTGGGCGGATTAATGGTCCGTGACCACTCAGTTTCAAAGAGAGATGGCCCACTTTGCTTTATTTGCCGGCTGGATGTTTACGGACTTTACTGTTCATTTACATGCAGCTACCTCGGATCTGATCCACCTAGACCAGTGATGGCAAATCCCAGATGTTTGGAAACTACATTTCCCATGATGCTCATGCAATCTCCAGTATAGTTGAGCATCATGGGGAATGTAGTTTCAAAACATCTGGGGTGCCAAGGTTCGCCATCACTGGCCTAGACAGAGGAGGATGGATCCGCTTCTATTAGTTTTTAGCAGACTGGATTAGATCAGAGGTAGGTCATAGGGATGAATGGACTGTCTGATCGGGGCCTCATTGTTTATAATTTATCTTTACTGTCACAGATTTAAACACCTACTTTGTAGCTTAAAGGAGAGATTTTGGATTTTTCAGCCATATTATCTTTGTGTAGATTCAGATAAAGATTGCTGGTTTCTGATTGGTTACTGCACCTTGCCCATCTTCATTGCCCTGGCTCGTAGAATAGTGAACTTTCGGTCATAACTGACATCAAACGCTTAGGTACCCCAACTGGCACAGTGCCCCAAAGGATTCACTTAGCCATTTTAGCAGTATATGCTGAGTAGTGTTCACTCTACTTGGGATGGGATGTGCACTGGGCACGCGCACAGATATACTAACTGCTGTACCGGCCCTGCATATAAGCCAAGCTCCATTCGCCTACCTCTGTTCACAGTACATGTGTGGGTATTCAGTAAATCAGAGCAGACTGCTAGTTTTCAACAGTGCTGCTTCCCTGAACTTCTGGTCTTTAAA
Source organism: Pelophylax lessonae (assembly GCF_965119305.1). Taxonomy (NCBI): domain Eukaryota; kingdom Metazoa; phylum Chordata; class Amphibia; order Anura; family Ranidae; genus Pelophylax; species Pelophylax lessonae. The sequence goes on from NC_138775.1 coordinate 35,421,838, forward strand.
GGAAAGAGTTGACCATGGAACGCACGGTTTCCAGTCAGTCTGTTTGGAGAACAGAAGGGGAGAAGCAGAGGTACCTATGCATCTCTAGGCTTTGGGGCTGTGTGTTTCTGTTGATGCACAGCGTGTAGGGAGACACACTTCTAGTCCTAGTCCCTGTATCCAAGGGTGGCTCCATAGGACACTGCAAGAGAAAGGAGCCAACCTGAAACTGGAAACCTGGAGCAGCGGACATGACACCAGCTTAAAAATTAATTCCAGGAATTCAACAACTTTGAACTGAACTCATAGTGTGCCTGCACTTTTTGTAATTAGGTATAGGTCACCTCTGGGACTTATCTCTATTACTTAAACTATAAAGCTGGATACACACTATTTTTTGAAGATTTTTTCCTTTAGATTTACCAAAACCATATAATAGGAGGTCAAACCTAAACACCTTCAATTGATATGCAATCGGCCGAAAAGTCGGAGTCGGAAGCATCATACTAACAAGCCGAAAATCGGCAGATCGGTTGTCGGACGAAAATTCCCGGCTGAATTTCGACTTGTGTGTACGGGCCTTTAGGCTCCGTTCCCACATGTGCAACTTACCATTTTGACTTTGGACACAAAGTCTCATGACAAGTCACAGCCCATTGTTTTCAATGCTACCCGTTCTGATCTATGCGACTTTGAAAAGGTTCCTGCACGAGTATTGCATCTTGAGTGCCAGAGATTGTAAAGTTAAATCGCACTGGAGCCTTATAGACAGGTTTATTGCACGCCTGGAGGATACACTCTGGCTGTAAGAGGATAGAAGCACACAGAGCAGCTATGCCCACCCTGCCCATCTGCTGCCCATTCACAGAAGCCTTTGTATTTTGTTCACATAATACAAAGGATTCTGTGAATGGGCAGAAGGAAGAGAGGGGCAAGCATTGCAGTTCTTGGGATGAAGCCGAGACCACAGTGAGCAGCGTAGGTGGAATTGAACGATCTCTTCCTGGAGCACAGTATAACTGTCAAATGTAAATAATAGAGATAAGTCTACAAGACAGTAAATAGAGTGTCTTGGAGGCTGCACATCAAAGCAGACCCGCTGTGGTAGAATAAATGGCAGTCTCAGCCTGGACCCCCACCAGGCTACGCCCCCAATATGTTTTGCTCCACCCTCCGGAACTTAATCTGCATTCCTTTACAGTCTGAGCAGCACACATCCTTTTTTGCTGGTCTACAAGATGGCAGACACCTTGTTGGACTTAACACATGGTATGCCAGCAGATTTTACAAAGTAGCTGAATTCCCGGAGTTCAGCTTTAAACCGAGACATAAGCAAAGATTAAAAAATAAAATCCTGCATACTCTGTGTTTCAATCTGCTAATTGCTTATAAACTTAATATCACTTTAATGCAAATGTGCTAACACACCACAATATTGGAGAAGGGTTAGACCCTCCAAGTTTTTGTTTGTCTGTGTCCCCATTGGGGAGATTCACCCTTTATTTGTCCTGCTGACTGACAGAAAGTGAGCTGAAATCCTACATTTTAGAGAGGTTATGAGAGCGGGAGCTGAGGGGTCCAATAAGGACAACTTTTTAGAATGTTCGTTCCCCCCTTACAAAAATTTCCAGTCATTTCGTTTTGCGTCTCCAAGACAGGACAGAGACAGCAACAAATAACCTGATAGGAGTTCCAATCCTTCCCAACTCCATCCCAAAAAAAAAAAAAGTTTTGGCTATAAATACACTTTAATCTCAGACAGCATTAACGACTTTACAGCGTTTTTAACCCTTCCCTACTCCATTTAAAAGTAATTTTTTCTGGAATTTGGCTTTAATAAGTATCTAACTAATATGGCTCAAGTTTGAATTTTCTGCACGGAGGAACGTTCTGGCATGGCCTTCTCTATCTTGGCAGGAAAACCCGACAGACAATCAGAATCAGATGAAGAGTTGATGAGTCAATGTCGATTCTTCGGCACCGGTCAGGGCTGTTCGCGCGGCCTCGTTGACTAAACCCATACGCGTTTGTGACGTGCGTTTCACTGCTAACCTGGCAAGCTTCTCTGGCCCATTCTGCCTGTCATGAACCATGCCATTTCATGATAAAAGCATGTTTAATGAGGATTTTTCTATAATAAAAAATATTAAAGTATATTTTATTGTTTTTATACTGAACCTATTGCTGCGAAGGAGCTCTGTTAGGCCTTTGCGGTGGTGTGGGTTACTGGTGGCAGCAAAAGGGTTATAATGGAAGTTTTCCTCGGTGATATTATGTTTAGAACTTGCGTTTATTGTATATGTATATACATGTATAAATGATGTTTTTTTTTCTGGAACCCGTGTCCTGTGACTTTTTTTTCTTCCAAGTGTAAAGAGTGAATTTATTTTTCTGTGTTTACAGTAGAAGTAATTTGCCAGGATAGAACTTTGGGAACTGCCACTGCAAAGGCCAGGATAAAAGCCTGGGAACTGCCGCTGCAAAGGCCAGAATAGAACTCTAGGAAATGTCAAATCAAAGGCCAGGATAGAACGTTTGGAACTGCCCCTGCAAATGCCAGGATAGAATACTGGGAACTGCCACAGCAAAGGTCAGGATATAACTTTGGGAACTGCACCTGCAAAGGTCAGGATAGAACTATATGAACTGCCACAGCAAAGGCTAGAATAGAACTTTGGGAACTGCCACTGCAAAGGCCAGGATAGAAAACTGGGAACTGCCACTACAAAGGCCAGGATAGAACTCTGGGAACTGCCACTGCAAAGGCCAGGATAGAAAACTGGGAACTGCCCCTGCAAAGGCCAGGATAGAACTCTGGGAACTGCCACTGCAAAGGCCAGGATAGAACTCTGGGAACTGCCACTGCAGAGGCCAGGATATAATATAACTCTGGGAACTGCCACTGCAAAGGCAAGGATAGAACTCTGGGAACTGCCACTGAAAAGGCCAGGATAGAACTCTGGGAACTGCCACTGCAGAGGCCAGGATATAACTCTGGGAACTGCCACTGCAAAGACCAGGATAGAAAACTGGGAACTGCCCCAGCAAAGGCCAGGATAGAACTCTGGGAACTGCCACTGCAAAGCCCTGGATAGAAAACTGGGAACTGCCACTACAAAGGCCAGGGTAGAACTCTGGGAACTGCCTCTGCAAAGGCCAGGATAGAAATCTGGGAACTGCCATTGCAGTTCTATATTACTTTTTTGATTATATATTCCTTTTTTTTTTCTTCCAAGTGTAAAGAGTGAATTTATTTTTCTGTGTTTACAGTAAAAGTAATTGGCCAGGATAAAACTGGGAACTGCCACTACAATGGCCAGGATAGAACTTTGGGAACTGCCACTGCAAAGGCCAGGATAGAACTCTGGCAACTGTCACTGCCAAGGCCAGGATAGAACTCTGGCAACTGCCACTGCAAAGGCCAGGATAGAAAACTGGGAACTGCCACAGCAAAGGCCAGGATAGAAAACTGGGAACTGCCCCTGCAAAGGCTAGGATAGAAAACTGGGAACTGCCCCTGCAAAGGCCAGGATAGAAAACTGGGAACTGCCCCTGCAAAGGCCAGAATAGAAAACTGGGAACTGCCACAGCAAAGGCCAGGATAGAAAACTGGGAACTGCCCCTGCAAAGGCCAGGATAGAAAACTGGGAACTGCCCCTGCAAAGGCCAGGATAGAATGCTGGGAACTGCCCCTGCAAAGACCTGGCTAGAAAACTGGGAACTGCCACAGCAAAGGCCAGGATAGAACTCTGGGAACTGCCCCTGCAAAGAACTGGATAAAAAAACTAAGAATTGCCACATCAAAGGCCAGGATAGAACTCTGGGAACTGCTACTACAAAGACCTGGATAGAAAACTGGGAATTGCCACTGCAAAGGCCAGGATAGAAATCTGGGCTCCAAGCACTTTATTTTTCCTCATGCAGTAAGGCTGTGCCGGAACTGCACAAGTTAACTGCTTGTTTTTTTATAGGGGGAAAGGAGAGCAGAGACATACTTGGCTAATCCTCCGATTCCTCCCAGCACAAGACCATTTCAGCACCCCCGCACTCCACGGGTCTGGAATAGTGGATTGTTCCTGACGTCATCACGCACAAAGCAGGCTCCATAGACCAGGAACAGTCCACTACTAGGCCCCCACCAGGCCACCTTTCCCTGGACGATGGAAGGATCAGGTGAGTAAAAGCTTTCCCCTTACCCCTAGACAAAACGAGTAGTTGACCCGTGCAATGTAAGAACAGCCCCACTGCATGGGGATTTTGTTTTATTATCCAGAGTTGGTAGCCACATTTTCTTTTTTAAGGTTTTCCCTTCAATTTCACCTGGTGATTCTGCCAGTAACACCCTGAGGTGACAACGCTTACTTACTGTCTTGGAGGAGCAGCTTTGTCCCCCTATGGCAGGAAGTACTGTATGTTAGGACTACAGAATGCCTCTCCATAATATTAGGGGGAGTTGTAGGCCACTAAGAGTTGGTAACAATGTAACTTAGAGTGCAGAAGAAGGCACAAGAAATTATTGAACAGATAGAACACCTTCAGTGGTAGATTTAGCAGACCAAATAAGAGATGTTTATTATCTGGCTTTACATAGACCAGGGATCCTCAAACTATGGCCCTCCGGCTGTTGTGGAACTACACATCCCATGAGGCATTGTAAAACTCTGACATTCACAGATATGATTGGGCATGATGGCAATTGTAGTTTCTTAACAACTGGAGGGCAATCGTTTGAAGACCCCTGACATAGACTTTCAGAGAAAGGTAGACAATAACAGGGCTCTGTAATGTTGTATTGTTATGCACTCTCAGGAACTGGGAAAAAGTGTGAGACAAGGAAGCAACTGTAAATTGCAAAGTGACACCTGACCTTTGTGATGCCCCAAGTTAAAGTGGAAGCTGTGTAATATACTGGTGTGGGTAAATGGCGCTGCTCAATGTAGTATATGCAAAATGCAGTGTATATAATGTTCAAAGCAGGTATAAATAAATATAACAAATATATAAGATATATAAAAAAAACAGTGGTTGTGTCCACTCGTGACATACAAAATGATATGAGCCAGTAAAATGACATGTGCATCAATAAACTCTGTGCCATGAAAATTCAAGCAATAAACCAATATAATAAAAGTTTTGCACTGAAAGTGCAAAGTGCATAAAATGATACAATATGCCAAGGACGTATCAAAATTGTGCAATAGTGCAAAAAACCAATGTAAACTGAATCAAATAAGTGACTGTAGCAAACTAGAAAATCAGGAACAACTGCTGGTTATAGAATGTACTTCCATCAATGTGGTGAAACCAGTCTTTATAAAAATGCACTTGGAAAAGTGCTACTGTGCAAGTGACAATCCATGAAGTCCCATGCAGTACAGGGGAACTGTGGTGAAGACTAGAGGATATATCTGATGTGGTTATATACTTGGCCTTTGCTGTGCTCGGTGCGGTATACCGTGCCCCTTAAGAAATGCACTCACCGCAATGCCCTCCCCATAAAGGGGTATCAAGCCAGCACAGCAAATAGGTGGTCCTGCGGGTTCCCTCTGGGTCCGTTAGGTCCTGCCAGATGTGGAGAAGCGTGCCCTCAAAGCCTCTGGATGGTCCTCAAATGGCCCAAAATACAGAAGATAGACACTCCATTGGGCAGTATGTACAAACTTTTATTTAAAAAATGATAATATCCACTCACATGTAAGTATCCGATATAGCGTTGGTGGTATAGCGTCCGAGCCGGATGTCCAGGTGTGGATGCGTTCCAGCCGACTGTGACCACTTAGTGGAAGTGACGGAGCGACGAGAAGTCCAGCCCTACCGATTTCGTCAAGACTGACTTCATCATAGCTCCAGAAAATGCAATGCAATATGGCTACCTGGAGCTGTTCTGTACATAGAATGTATACTGACCACACCCCAGAAACATCATTTCCTGCTTGTGTGATTGGCTCACTGATTTTCCCAGAAGCCTGCCTAAGATACAAGTCAGATTTCTGGCATCCCCTGCAACACAAATGTCATTTCTGGTTAGATACTCCCAATAGGAACTCGTCTAAAGGGATGCAGACCCAGCACCTTTTCTCATTAGTGCTCTGCAGCTGCACAGCTGGTTACTAATTATGAAACCACTCCCAGTTGACCCGCTCAGCACAGAGGAACAAACAATGATTTCTTCAGAATAACAAAAGGTAGGAATCTGCAACAAAGTTTGTTAAAAACCCTGCAATGTACAGAGATCACCCAGAGGGGAATGCTTTTATTCTCAACAAAAGTGGAGTTATAATTTAAGCATTTGGAACTAAAGACAAACTCACCTGTGCTCCAACGGTCCGATGTCTGCAAGGTCCTTTGCTGGCGCTGGAATCTTCTCGCCGGCTTCTTCCAGGTGTTGGTCTTTGACCGTCTTGATTGGCCGATGTGGGATGACATCGCTCCTGCGCATGCCTGGGAGTCATTCATCCTCGCACAATGGCACTGTTCTGGAAATGTAAATGAGAAGCTCCGTTTTATATTCTATTGAGGATTGCAGACAGGTAAGTGTATTTTATTGCAGAAAAGACATTGCATGTTTCTTCTGCCATAAACAGCCTGCCTGCTCCCAATTTTTTTTATTTTTTGCAATGGCTGTTTATTGTTAAAGCGGTTGTAAACCGCTGGACATTTTGTTTTTTGTTTTTCCTTACCTGCAAGCTAATGTCCTAATGTGCTAGTAATCATCGCATACTAACTAATCCTCTTTTTTTGTTTATAGCCCAAGAAATAAAAATCGCAGAGGTGATCAAATACCACCAAAAGAAAAGCTCTATTTGTGAAAAAAAAAGGACATCAATTTTATTTGGGTACAACATTGTCGCACGACCGCGCAATTGTATGTTAAAGTAACACTGCCGAAACACAAAATAGGGCCTGGTCAGGATGGGGGCAAATCCTTCCGGTCTTAAAGTGGTTAATAGATAAGTTCACCTTTAAACAAAAAAAAAAATAATAATATTAATAAATGCACATTTTATTGCACATAAGAAAGCCTTTAAAGCATTGCACCCGTGTTTAGCAGATCGCAGGTGCCATGTAGGGCTCCTGCAGACTATCAGTGTTGCTATCTGCTTGTACCTCATACTGGCAGGCAGTTACACAATGACAGGAAGAATCAACAGTGCCCTGGTAGTTCATTGAGAACTACAAGCTGTCAGCCGCAAAGGCTGTCGGTACTTGTAGTTCATTCATTCATAGAACTTTGTGAATGAATGATGCAGTCGTGAGGACAGAGCCCCGCATCTTTTCAAATCGTGACAACGGGTGCGGGACGAAGATCCCTGGCCCACTGTCAGAGGGTAAGGGGGATTGGCTTCTGGAGCGGGAACATGTTCCCGAAGGTGAACGTATTACTTCCAGGGTGAACGTTCCACTTTAAAGGCGAAGTCCAACTTTATGATAATGTTTCGATTTACTCCCAGATTTAGGGTGCAATATGAAACCAGGTCCTAATTGGTAGCTCCTCATTTACTTGTTTCTTCTGTCAGCATCCAGCATCCTGGATTTTTTTTTCTTTCATTTTGTGCAGCTGAATGTGGCTCTGCCTGCACAGCCGCATCATTCATTTAATTCATTCACAGGTCCCATTTGCACCATGGCAGAGGGACTCTTCGATTTCAGTGGAGCACAGGGACAGTGATGTCACAACACTTGTATCCATTGATTACCCTCATAATGGTACTGTAGCAGGTCTGTACCTCCATAGTGTAGGAGCCTGTGCATTGCACCCATGACCTTCTGACTGCATACTTTGTAGGCTCCAGTGCTCATTAATCAATGCACATCTTTTCTTTTTTTTTTTTTTTTTTTTTTTAAATGGGAACATTTCTATATATATGTAGCACCCTCCTAGACAGGTGCTAGGTAAAAGCATGTATTTTCTCCTGCTGCTTATCAGAGGAGCCTGATCTGTTAGTTTTGCCTGTCACATGTTTCCAGGTGTGATTTACTGGGTCTGGGGGAGTGTCCCCACTGTATCCAATGAGGGAGCTTGTTGGACAGTGGAGGAAACCTAACCAGTAGCACATCAGGGTTTATGGCTGTCTCAGTGGGCGGGCATTGCGGCAATGCATCCCAGGATTGGCAATAAATCCGGAGGGGACATGAGACAGGGTGTCTTTTGGTGGGAGCAAAGTCCCAGGAGGAGGTGGATGGCTGCCTCTCCTCCTGTAGGTGTGAGGAAGGTGGTTCAGGCAGTTGGCCTATTGAACCAGGTGTGGAGCTGAGCTGCAGAAGATCCAGAGCGCTAACAAGTGGAGTTGCTGGCAGAGACTTTTGGGAAAAACAGGCAAAACCCCTGGTACTCACGATACTAAGGGTCTGCCTAAGAGAGGGGACAACTCCAGAGAAGTCTGGGGATCAAGGAGCTAGCTCACACTGGAAGTGAAACAGTAAGACTCGGTTCACACTGGGGCGGCACGACTCTGTACTACTTTGGGGGGGACTTGTGCATTCCCATGCACCACGACTTCGGAGCGACTTGCAGGGACTTCACATAATGGAAGTCTATGCAAGTCACTCCGAGGTCGCCCCGAAGTAGTACAGGAACCTTTTTCTATGTCGGAGCGACTTGTGTCGCTCCTATTAGAACGGGTCCTGTAGCGGTCATTGGACCGCGAGGGAGCGCGACTTGTCAGGCTGACAAGTCGCCTGACAAGTCGCGCTAATGGGAATCGAGACTAAAGGGGGTGCCATGTAGTTGACCCTGAAGATTAGGAGCAAAGGGGGTGCCAGGAAGGGCCCTGAAGTTGTTCAGCAGTGCAATACAGATTACCTCAGAGAACTCATTCTCTTATATTTCACAGCCAAGGGCAAAGTGAAGCAGTGGCCTAGCCGTGACTAGCGTTACTCAGCATTAGCAAGTTGTCCCAGCAAACTGTGCATAGTTAGACTGGTTGGAGTATCCAACTCATTCCCTTCTCCTATACAAGTTTCAAATAAAAACACAAAAGCCAAGGCTACCGGACTGATTCCTGACTGAGCTAAAACACTGGGGAAAATGTCAAACTGTCATGTTGTTGCTAATGGTAACCCAGGGGAACCCGTAATCAGCTGCTCCCAAGGGAGTAGTGCTACATATATACTGTATACTCATACATATATATACACACAAAAGGTGGGATATGCCTGTAAGTGTCAAGCTTAAAGTAAAGCTAAATATGTTGTGAAATTCCAAAGTTCTATGGCTTCCAACTTTCTTTGCCTGCTGTCATCAGACCTTGATTCACCACCAGACACCTGCATGTTGTGTCTAGGCATGCCAGTGCAGGTCTACAAAGCAGCAAGGTCTGTTAACAGCTAGTGACCCCGAAGCAGTGTTAATTTCGTCGACTAAAACCGACTAAAACGTTTTCGTCGACTAACACAATTCAGATGACTAAAATACGACTAAAACTAAAATGGCATTTTAGTCTTAAGACTAAAATACGACTAAAACTAAAATGGCATTTTAGTCAAAAGACTATAACTAAAACTAAATCGAAATTTGCTGCCAAAAATTAACACTGGTGCATGCTCAAAGCATAAATAATAACATATTAGATTTTTCACTCCAGGACCAGCAGTAGTATATAATGAGTTTGGAAATTGTAGAGAAATGCTTAAATAATGCATTACAAATTACAATTGAACTACACCCATTTGATTATAGATGACTAAAATGAGTTTTAGTCAACTAAAATGTAGGGCGTTTTAGTCGACTAAAATATACTGGAGTTTTAGTCGACTAAATACGACTAAAACTAAAACACTTGCAGAAGATTAAAATAGGACTAAAACTAAAATGCCATTTTAGTCCTAAGACTAAGACTAAAACTAAATTGAAATTTGCTGCCAAAATTAACACTGCCCCGAAGCCCATTCATGCTTCTGTTCCTTAAAAAATACAGACATTTTCATGAGTACGTTAAGCTACATCTGTGGGCATTTATTTTATGCAGGTTGTTTGAACGTAAAAAAAAAAAAGTGAAAATTTATGTATTTTGATGTTGCAGAAGTATGGAGAGGCCCTATGAAAAAAAGCTATGGTGTCCCTTTAAAAGCTTCTTTATGCAAGCCAAAAATGTCTTTCCATTGATCAGATGAAACATTATGGCTAATGTGGTCCTAATGTATTTCCAATTAAAATGAACGATTAAGCCAGGCTCCTTCCTCTGGAGCGGATCATCATCCCTGAACAATGAATGATGATGGAGCAGAGAGCAGAGTCCAGGAATGAGTCTGAAAATCTTGCTGTGTTTGCATTGGACTGCCTTGAAGCTCACCCCTACCCCCCGGAGCGAGCGCTATGCTTCTTTCTGCATTGGAATAATGTTACCGAATTTCAGCGAGTGGAGGATTCTCAGAAATGCCCCCTCGTGATTGCCAGCTTGGATTGCTGAATCCCGCTCTAAAATACCACCCCAAGGTTTGGCCTTGCCAAGTAAAGACTACGCCAGTTAACCAGGAACGATCCAACACTGAAATTAAAGGACAACTTCACTTTACAAAAAACAGCCCACAGTCCCTACCTGTTGCAATAATCTAACCTGAAACCCCAAGACTCCTCCCCCCAGGTGCTTACTTACCTCTACCTGTAGGTGGTAGCCTCATTTAATATTTAGATTATTTGGCCTAAATTCTCTGGCACTGCCTGAACCTTCACTGTAGCTCCTGACAGATTTAAAGTGGCTGTAAACCCTCACATATACACATATACCTGGAGATATATAAGTTGTACATGTTTATCTGCAGTCTTCTCCAGAATATAAAGCTTGTCTGACTTGTCAGAAAACAGGGGGTGGGGAGCTGAAATTACACTCTGCAGAGATCAGTGAGTAGAGCTCTGAGAGCTGATTGGAGGGAAAGGACACACCCCCTCTCCACAGAGAATACAAAATGCCCTAAACTGATAAAAAAAATTAGATTTTTAAATTTTTTTTATTGGGAATGTTTTATAGCAGAAAGTACATTTTTTTTTTCAAAATTGTTGCGTATTTTTGTTTATAGCGCAAAATCTAAAAACCACAGAGGTGCTCAAAGACCACCAAAAGAAAGCTCTATTTGTGAGGAAAAAAGGACAATTGTATTTGGGTACACCGTGTCGCACAACCGCACAATTGTCAGATAAAGCAACACAGCGCTGAATCACAAAAAATGGCCTGCTCATTAAGGGGGTAAAACCATCTGGAGCTGAAGTGGTTAAAAGGAGCTGTGCTCCAACAACAGAGACCAGACTGTCAAGGCCTCATCCAAGTTTAATGGGAGTTAAGAAGCAAACTCATCCTCATCTACTACAGCAAAGATTTCAAGCACATTGCGATTAAACTGTAAAGCCAACCCCATTGAATGGGGAAGGATTAGAACCCCCTTTCAGGTTTTTATTGCTGTCCATTCTTTAACGCACACATTGTGATGTGGTTAACCACTTAAGCCCCGGAAGATTTTACCCCCTTCCTGCCCAGGGGGTATTTTGCGATTCGGCACTGTGTGACTTTAACGGACAATTGCGCGGTCGTGCGACGCTGTACCTAAACGAAATTGACGTCCTTTTTTTTCCCACAAACAGAGCTTTCTTTTGGTGGTATTTGATCACCTGTGTGATTTTTTGATCATGCGCTATAAACAAAAAAAGAGCGTCAATTTTGCAAAAATAACAATATTTTTCACATTTTTTTATATGAAATTCCCCAAAAAAATGTAAAAATCAAAATTTTTTAACATTTTCGGCCAATTTGTTTTATGCTACCTATGTTTGGCAAAAGAAATTGCAAAAAGCGTATTTTGATTGGTTTGCGCAAAAGTTATCGCGTTTACTAACAAAGGGAAAGATTTTTGTAATTTTTGTTGTTTTTTTTTTTAAACGCGTAATGGCGGCGATCTGCGATTTTTTTGCGGTACTGCGACATTGCGGCGGACAGATCGGACCCTTGACTGACATTTTTGGCGTTACCAGTGACATTTCTACAGTAATCAGTGCTATACATATGCACTGTTACTGTAAAATGACACTGGTAGTGAAGGGGTTAACTTTTTTTGAGAGGGAGTGGCTATGTGTGTCCCTAGGGGCGTGATTCTAACTGTGATTGGCTGTGGCTTGAGCTGTAGGAACACTGATCAACGGTCCTACATAGTAGAACCGTATGATCACTATTCCTACACAGGGGAGAATGACAGGCGGCTTGTTTACATTAGCCGCCTGCCTTTCTCCGTCTCCACCCGACGATCGCGAGTGACCGGCGGACATCGGGTTCGCCGGTCACACACGCGGGGGAGTCTGTGACCACGCGGGAGCGGGAGCACGCCTCCGGCGGCGCGCGCTCGCTCCCCAGAGCCTCACAGGCTAGTGACGTACCGGTACGTCACTTTGCCTGTGAGGGGCTGACCTCTGCAGTATATGTACTTGCGGCGGTCGGCAAGTGGTTAAACCCAAGTGTTGTGGTTCCCCATAATAAAATCCTCTTATAGCAGCAGTGCAGTAAAGAACATTTTTAAATATATACAGTATGTTGGTTTTTAGTGCATTTGGAGGCCCATAGAAGTCAATGGCTATTATTATTAGCGATGCACCGAAATTTCAGCATCCGAAACATATAGTTCAAAAATGTTGTTTTTGGCATTTTGCTGATAATGGTGTCGAAAACGCACGCAATGTTACCAAGATTTTACTATGCTATTGGCATGTTTTCCATTGGTCATGTGACTCAAAAACGACATCAACAACTTAACACAGGGGCGTTACTGATGCGTACTGATTGCGTTTTTAATGCATTTCAAAGGGGAGGTGCACTTTTGGTGCGGTTTTTTTAACTGACCAAAAATGCAGCAAGCAGGATTTTTAACACCACAGTGGAAGTGCAACGGACCAGTATGAAGACATACATAGAATTAAAGGGATGCATTTTTCTTGAGCTTTTCCTGCGCTAAAGGTACCAAAAATGTCAGGCAATAAATTCATATTTGTTTAAATTCATGATATTATTTAAAAAGTCGAATATAATACAATTATATATAAAAAAAATATATGTTTTTTAAAAACTGTCATTTCCGGTTTTGGTCAAGTGAATCCTACATTTTTGGTTTCAGTACCAAACTTTTCATTGTGGTGCACCTCTAATCATTATTATACAAAATTTATATAGTGCCAACAGTTTGCACATTGTTTTAAAGTATAAAGAGAGACTGTACAGGTATAACCCAATTCAAGAGGGTTAAGAGGTCCCTGCTCCTGAGAGCTTACAATCTAATGGGGAGGGGCAAGTGGTACAAAAGGTTATACCTGTGAGAGATGAGCTGATGGAAGAATTAGAAGATCAGTTGTTAGGTGGAGGTGGGATATCCTTCCTTGAAGGGATGAGTTTTCAGGCATCACTTAAAAGGTGAAGAGAGTAGGAGATAACCGGACAGATAGGTAGAGAGCTCCAGAGGATGGGAGAGGCTCTGAAGAAGTCCTGGAGGCAACCTTGGAAGGAGGAGAAGCTAAAGAGCAGAAGGTCTTGTGTTTGGTGCGTTGACAACAGCTATTATCAAACCTTGGTTAATGGCCGTCATCTCTATCCACTCCAAATTCTAAATTTGATAATGCATTGAAAATGCACAAAGGAAACACACGCTGATGTAAGGAGAAACAAACCTACTCTAAACTACAAAAAAAAAGAAAACTCACCTCTACAGACACGCATACTGTAGCTATAAATGGGCTCTTCTCTACTGTAACCAAAACTTACAAAAATAAATGTTTTGGCTTTACATCTATTGGTAAACCTCTATAATTTATAAAGTTGTGCTGTCATTTCTGGTTATGTATCCTCAATACAAAGTACATTTAAAGTGAACCTGTTGCCAGCCTGGGCAATTCAAACTAAGCATACGATGAACAAAATTGCATAAGTAGAGGTTACGTTACTTTAAATCTTCATGTAAAAACAATAAGAAGAGAGATATGGGTAGCATAATTTATATGCAAATCTTGACTTTTGTAAAAGTCAACCTGGAGCCCCCTCTCTTTCGCCTTCTGAGCTCCCTATTGCTCCTTTACTGCGGCAGTTGGTCTGACTCAGTGCTGTATCTTGGCCTAGGCCAACAAGGCCCAGGCCTAGGGCGGCACTTTGCAGGGGGGCAGCAAAAAAAAAAACAGCCTTCTCCCGGTTCCCGCATGAAAAGGGTCTCCGCCCCCTTGCGCTATACTTTTAATAAAGCGCCAGTTTTATGGGGTGAATTGGGCCAGAGGGCAGAGTCCAGGAGGCAAATTGGTCTGGCACCACCATAAAGCGGTCAGTGAAGAGGCTGCACTGATGGGCAGTAATGAGGCAGCACTGATAAGGCTGCACAGATGGGCAGTGATGAGGCTGAACATATGGGAACTGATGAGGCTATGCTGATGGGCACTGATAGACTTGTGGTCTGCGGTCCACAGATGACAGGGTGGGTCGTAAACAGATAAGGGCATGGCCTTTACAGGAAGGGGTGGGTCATATGTAAATTAGGGGGTGCACAAGTTTAGTCAGGCCTAGGGCAGCACAAAACCTAAATACACCACTGGTCTGACTGATCAATCAGGAAGCTCGTAGGGAGGCGGGGCCAGGGTCAGTTTGAAACAGGGCTTTATTTCAGCTGGAACATGGTGGAAATAAGGTGGAGTTCCACCATCTCTGGCTCGGGCCCTCTGCTCTCTGCTCCCTGCTCCCTGCTCACCATTATAATGGTAAACACAGAAGTCCGGCTTCTGTGTTTAAAGGTGACAGCTTGCCTCCCAAATGGCTCTCACAGATCTGATCTCCTGAGTGGACAAGGGAGATGCAGGTGCAGAGCAGATCGTGACTACCCCATGCCCCCCTGCAATTACATAGTTACATAGTAGTTGAGGTTGAATAAAGACAATAGTCCATCCAGTTCAACCTGTGTAGGTGCACGTGGCTGTAATCATCTCTCATACCCCTGAATGTTCTGAGCCTTGAGATGTACGTCTAAGAGTCTTTTGAAAGTAGCCATATTTCCCGCAGAAACCACCTCCTGTGGTAGAGAATTCCATAATCTTGTAGCCCTAACAGTAAAGAACCCCCCGCGTTGCCTGAGGTCAAACGCTTCTCCTCTAATCGCATTGTATGTCCTTGAGTCCTAATGCAATCCTTGCGACTGAATAGCTTTTTTTCTATGCTGAGATCACCATAAGGTATTTATAAATTGCTATCATGTCTCCTCTCAGGCGTCTCTTCTCCAGGGAGAATAAATTAAGCCATTGCAGACGCTCTTCATAATTGAGGTCCTCCAATCCCCTAATTAGCTTAGTTGCACTTCTGGACTCTCTCCAGCTCCAACACATCCCTCGTGAGGACTGGCGACCAGAACTGGACAGAATACTCCAGATGTGGCCGAACCAGAGTTTTATAAAGTGGAAGGATTATAGTTTTATCTCTGGAATACATCCCTTTCTTTATGCATGCTAATATTCTGTCGGCTTTGGCAGCTGCCGCTTGACATTGCATGCTATTGCTTAGTCTATCCTCTACCAGAACTCCCAGATCTTTCTCCATTTTTGATTCCCCCAAAGGTTCCCCCCCTAAAGTGTATTGTGCTTTTATGTTTTTTTGTACCCAAAACCTTACACTTCTCCACATTAAACCTCATTTTCCATGTCGTTGCCCACTCTGTTATTTTGTTCAGGTCATTCTGTAGGATATCTGCCTCATGCTGTGCAGTTATTGCCCTGCCCAATTTTGTGTCATCTGCAAAAACTGATATAGAACTACTGATCCAGTCCTCAATGCTGTTTATGAATAAATTGAACAAGGTTGGTCCCAGGACTGAGCCTTGGGGGACCCCACTTACCACCCCAGACCAGTCTGAGTATGCGCTGTTTATTACCACCCTAATAAATAGCGCATACTCAGACTGGTCTGAGAGAGGCAGAGCCAACTACAGTGTGCGGGGAGGTATTAGAACTGGAAAAGTAAGATATGTGGAAGATGGTGGAGCTTTTAAGGAGGGAGGGAGGGAGGGAGAAGATTGGGGCAGTGGAAGGGGGGTTGCATGCAGAAGTCAGAGCTGAAGAGGGGTGAAAGTGAGATGTGGATAGGGGTATAGAGGTAAGCAGCTGCGGAAGAAGGCTAAACCCTGCACTCTATGTGTAGTACACCCCTAATTTTTGCACTCTGTAAGCAGTGCACATCTGAACTCTGCACTGTGTACGCAGCGCACCCCTGAACTCTGTACTCTGTACGTAATGCACTACTGGTATTTAATGCCCCTTCAAGACCCTTGCACAGTTAATAAAATTTGACCAATTTTGACACAATTTGATGCGGTTTGGAGGGTGTGTTTCTGGGGGGAGGTTGGTTTTGGGGTCGTGATTAAGTTCCTGCACCTATTTTCTGAGAAAAAAAAAGCCCTGGTTTGAAATATGCGCATACATTTAGTTGTCAATGTTTCTGGATCTATGGATCATTTACTTTGGCTTCTTTTTGAATGCAGATGAAAAGACAAGTATTTTTAGAAACTTTGCAACACGCTTAGACCCATTAGGAACATTGATGACGCTTACACAGCTTAAAAACCCGTACGACCTGATCCTTCAGTACATCAGACGTTACCCCCCCCCCCCCCCCCCACACCATCTACAATGAAGTACGCTCCATGTAATTCTATACTACAGCTCTGGAACTGGTTAAGAAAAACAATGCAGTTCTTGCCTGAGTGCCAAGGATACTCTGATGGGGGCACCTTCTCCAAATACACAATGGATTCAGGTATCTGAAAACATAACAATCCATCACAAATTTCTTCCTCCACACATTGGACCCATTCGGAGGGCACAACGACACGTTTAACCCCTGAAATCCCGAATCAGCAAGCAACTGCCTACATCTTGTTCTCCGAAACTGAATAAACAAACTTGCCTAGCAGAATACATCTGGAACATATATAACCCTCACTGAACGCATAATAAGGTGCTGCAATATAGGACAGGGGACTGCGCCTTTCCAAGTCATAGAGTACATTTTATTGAATGCCAATAGTTACATGTTATTACATTAAGAAATATAATTAAAGAATGTGAGCTGTAGACCCAGCATTTCCCTATTCCTAATATTATTTAAAGAGGCACTCTGATGGGGACCTATTACGTAAGGGGGAACCTGATGTATGGGACACTCTGATGAGAACCCCTGATGTATGGAAACACTCTGATGGGAACACCTGATGTATGGAAACACTCTGATGGGAACACCTGATGCATGGAAACACTCTGATGGGAACACCTGATGTATGGAAACACTCTGATGGGAACACCTGATGTATGGAAACACTCTGATGGGAACAACTGATGTATGGAAACACTCTATATGCAAACATAGAGGAGACAAGGAGTTCTCCTCAGACAGAGGTCAACTGGGGACACAAAATTTATTCAAAAGAATGACTTTATTAATTGAAAAATGTGGCATGCATAGACTCCCAGAACCATACAAAATCTCAAAAATAAAAACATGTACATAAAGACAACAAACAACTATAGGGATGGCTGCATTTTTTGGTCAACGGATTACATTAAAAGCCCCCAATAGGGTAATAGCTGGTATAGAGAGCATTTTCAAGGGGATGATTTATTGTCTCCCTTCTGCTCCAATTCATTATATGTATATAGCCGTACAGGAGAGAGATCCTCTGTTTTTCAGTATGGAAACACTCTGATGGGAATGCCTGATGTATGGGGGCACTCTGATGGGAACGCCTGATTGATGTATGGGCAGTGGCGTCACTGGGGGGGGGGCAGAGGGGTACCATGGACCCCCAACATTATGCTGTGTCCCCCCAACAGGATCCCACCTCCTGCTCTGGCGGGTCGGTAAGTCCAGATTGCGGGATCCCGACCCGCCATCCCCGAGTATTATTGTGAAGAACAGAGCCGCACTAGTGTAAGTGGAGCTGATGCTTCCTGTATAGTTTTGGCTCCTGTCACAGGCGGAGTGATACCAAATGTACTCCGTCTGTGACAGGAGCGATACAGGAAGCATCGGCTCTGCTCTCTACTGCAGCTGCATTCTTCCTCCAGTGGCACTCCTGTCACACTCTGTTGTTGTCTCAGAGGAGACAGCAGTATCCGCCAGCAGTACCCACCAGCAGTACCTGCCAGCAGTACCCGCCAGCAGTACCCGCCCTGGAGGACAGCCTGCAGCAGCCATCAGCCATAACTGCCTGGGTGACAGCAGCAGCCAGCGATACCTGCAGGAATCCTAAAGAAGAAGTGAAGGTTGAGGTCAGTTGAGGTGCAGGTAAACCGCAGTGCATCCATGTTAAAGCAGCCTTATGCCCCTTTCACATGATCAGTCTGATTGGGTCCGCCTGTCTGTTTTTCAGGTGGACCCAATCGGACCCTCCATTCACATCTATAGAGTGGCAGATGTTAAAGGACTTGGGTCTGTTTACACCCGCCTAACTCCAATCTAATCCACTTGAAAAAACAGAAGAGCTCCGTCCCCTTCTGTCTGGGTGGATCGGATCAGAGGGCCTATAGAGTAGAGGGGGCTGTGTCCATGTCTGCCCTGCATATGTTGAGTGGACACAGACCTGTCATCTGCCCACTCTGTTCATTGTGGCCCGCGATCGGTTACTAAATCGATAAAGTGGCCCTCGCTCCTCAAAAGGATGGGCACCCCTGCTGTAGGGGCATGAGTCCCGGATAGAGAGATGCGCTGTAGCAGCCTTCCCCTTTAGTTTCGCCGTGGTGTGTGGAGGAGGGAATGAGTCCCAGATGTAGAGGTGCTGTAGCTCATCAGGAGACCTGCGGGGAAATCATAAATATCTCCCAAGAAGTTGATAAAAAAGTGTTAAGACCGCTGCTGGCCTTGACACTTTCATCACTGTGGTTGGCAGGTCTCAATATTCTTCCCTATCTCCTCCGTGCTGAAAGCATGGTATCAATACTAGGCTTTATAACTGTGTAAACTGGCACCAATACTAGGGGTTATTACAGCATAAACTGGCACATATACTTGGGGCTATTACTGCATAAATTAGCACCAACCAGGGGTTAATACTGCATAAACTGGCACCAATACTAGGGGCTATTATTGCGTAAACTGGCATCAATACTAGGGGCTATTACTGCGTAAACTGGCATCAATACTAGGCTTTATTTCTGCATAAACTGGCATCAATACTAGGGGTTTTTACTGCGTAAACTGGCACCAATGCTAGATGTTATTACTGCATAAACTGGCACCAATACTAGGGGTTATTACTGCGTAAACTGGCACCAATACTAGGGGCTATTACTGCGTAAACTGGCATCAATACTAGGCTTTATTTCTGCATAAACTGGCATCAATAATAGGGGTTTTTACTGCGTAAACTGGCACCAATACTAGGGGTTATTACTGCGTAAACTGGCACCAATAATAAGTAAAGCCTAGTATTAATGCCAGTTTATGCAGTAATAAAGCCTAGTATTGATGCCAGTTCACGCAGTAATAGTCTGATGGGGGCATCCAATGTATGGGGACACTCTGATGGGAACCTGATGTATAGGGACACTGGGAGGGTGGGGGGTGTATAGTAGTAATATATGGTGGGTGAATAGTAGGGATATATGGGGGTGTATGGAAGGGATGTATGGGGGGGGGGTGTATGGTAGGAATATATGGGGGGTGTATAGTGGGAATATATAGGGGATGTATAGTAGGAATATATGGGGGGTGTATAGTAGGAATATATGGGGGGTGTATAGTAGGGATATATGGGGGGTATAGAACTATAGATCGACCGATTATCGGCAACACCAAAATATCGGGGGCCGGTATGCACTTTCCCCGATATATCGGAATCGGCCCCTGAGGTTACCAATATTGCCGATATTTAGGGAAAATGCATGTACCGGAGTGATGCCTGCAGCTCACCCCGGTACCGGTGTCCATAGCCGACGGTCAGCTGACTTGTAATGACAACCGATGCGGCTTAGAAGCCGCTCGGCTGTCATTACAAGGAGCGAGAGGTGACGTCCCTCCCCTCCCGCTGCCTTCCACGGCTCACCTGGGTCTCCCATCCAACCCGGGCATCCTACCTGCATCACCACCACCGCCGAAGAGAAGACCCGGTGTAGCATGAAGATATGTATCCCCAGTGCAAGGTCCATAAATACATAGATGAGCAAGTTTGGGGTGGAGGAACGTGACTGGCCTGCACAGAGTCCTGACCTCAACCCGATAGAACACCTTTGGGATAAATTAGAACAGAGACTTTGAGCTAGGCCTTCTTGTCCAACAATAGTGGCTGACTTGACAAATATGCTTCTGGAAGAATGGTCAAACATTCCCATAGACACACTCCTAACTCTTGTGGACCGCCTTCCCAGAAGAATTTTAAAGCTGTTATAGCTTCAAAGGGTGGGCCAAATCATTGTTGAACCCTATGGACTAAGACTGGGATGCCTTTAAAGTTCATGTGTGTCCCAATACTTTTGGTAATATAGTGTAACTGTATATGTGTGCTTTTGAATGTCATTGGGCATTTAGTAACTTGCTTCCACAGGTTCAATTTAAAAATTTTAAATCCATATAAAAATGTTAAAATTATCCACTTTATAGCTTTTTGAATAAATTCCCAAATACATTTTTTTCTATGTGAATCTAATTGCTGTCTCTGTACATTTCATATTTTAATACTAGCTTTCATAATTATTTTAATATTGAATTACTTATTTTTCCAATAACTTGTTATTTTTTTTGACTGATGCTTGACACATGCAGCGTAATACAGAAGGTTTATATAATCTGTTTTCACAGAGGTCTGTTATGCGGACAAGTTTTCATTTTCAGGAACCCTATAGCTAAGAAAATGTTCTTCTCTCCACATATGAAATTCCTTTAGATTATTACAGTATAAGAACATAAAGCCCCAGAATGTTTCTGCTACCGCACATCCTAAAACCCAGGCTTTGGCAGACCATACCATACATAACACGGCTGCACTTCATTTTGTTTCTTTGAGAATCCTCCAAGTGGCTAAATTCAAACCATTGGAACAAAAATAAACTCAAACCGTTCTTTACTAAAATGTAAGGTTGGCAATGACGCACTTTACCAACATCCGTGCATCTTTCCCCCATTGCACAATAAAATTTGAACTTCATTATTTTTATTAAAAGCTTTTTTTTTTTCTTCAGAAATTATTATTTTTACTATGGCATTTTTACTTATTTTTACTATGGCATTAACCAGTTTGGTTCCAGAGCAATTTTTTTTATTTTTCGCATACATGTAAAAAAAAAACAAATTTATAGCAATAAAATTACTTAAAGCCCCAGAACATTATATCTTTTCTGAAAGCAGAATAAAAAGGTGATAGTTTCTGTCACATTATATTTATGCAACTATTTATTTAACACAAATTTTAACCACTTAAGCCCCGGAGGATTTGGCTGCTAAACGACCAGGGGGTATTTTGCGATTCGGCACTGCGTGACTTTAACGGACAATTGCACGGTCGTGCGATGCTGTACCTAAACGAATTTGACGTCCTTTTTTTCCCACAAACAAAGCTTTCTTTTGGTGGTATTTGATCACCTGTGTGATTTTTTGATCACGCGCTATAAACCAAAAAATAGCGTCAATTTTGCAAAAATAACAATATTTTTTACATTTTTTTATATGAAATTCCCCAAAAAAAATGTAAAAATCAAAATTTTTTAACATTTTCGGCCAATTTGTTTTATGCTACCTATGTTTGGTAAAAAAAATCGCAAAAAGCGTATTTTTATTGGTTTGCGCAAAAGTTATCGCGTTTACTAACAAAGGGAAAGATTTTTGTCATTTTTGTTGTTTTTTTTTAACGCGTAATGGCGGCGATCTGCAATTTTTTTTGCGGTACTGCGACATTGCGGCGGACAGATCGGACCCTTGACTGACATTTTTGACACTTTTGGGGTTACCAGTGACATTTCTACAGTAATCAGTGCTATACATATGCACTGTTACTGTAAAAATACACTGGTAGTGAAGGGGTTAACTTTATTTGAGAGGGAGGGGCTGTGTGTGTCCCTAGGGGCATGATTCTTACTGTGATTGGCTGTCTGTTGAGCTGTAGGGACACTGATCAACGGTTCTACATTGTAGAACCGTGTGATCAGTGTTTTTATACCAAAGAGAATGACAGGCAGCTTATTTACACAAGCCGCCTGACTTTCTCCCTCTCCCCCGCCGATCGCCGAGTGACCGGCGGACATCGGGTCCGCCGGTCACACGCGCGGGGGGGGTCCGTGATCGCGCGGGAGCGGGAGTGCGCCTCCGCGGGCGCGCGCTCGCTCCCCAGAGCCTCACAGGCTAGCGACGTAGACCTACGTCGCTCTGCCTGTGAGGGGCTGACTGCCGCAGTAAATATACTGTGAGCAGTCGGCAAGCGGTTAAGGAAAAAATATAATAAAATTAGTATTTTTACACATTTTAGTGTAAATACACACAATATAATACCTATTTTTTGGTCGAAATATAAAAGATAAGGTAACCTCGAGTAAAAAAACCCATACATTCTATGTCTTAAAATTGCGTGTGCCCATGCTATCGCAAAAGACTTTGGTGCCCAAAAATCACTATAGGTGATTCTTTAAAATGGTAGTAAATCGCCGGCTTTTTTTTTTTTTTTTTATTTAAAGCTATATAGTGTGCTAGTGTGCTAGCCTTTACAGCTCATCCGTTTAGCGTTAACTAGGGGCTCTTGTGCTAGAATTATTGTTCTCAGTCTGATGTTTGCAGCGATATGTCACATGCATAGTGCAAATGTGGTTTACATACGCGTGCATGCTCTGGGCTTGCGTTTGCGTTTTGGCATGTGTAGTAGGCAACGGGGGTTACAGCAATTTTTCTTTTTTTTAAATATATTTTATTATAATTTTATGTATAAAAACATTTTTCTTTCATTTTTTTAAATTTATTTTTACTTGATTGCTATCATAAGGGGTTATTAAACCCCTATGTGATAGCATTGGGCAGGTGACAGGTACTCTTTATGGAGACATTAGGGGTCTAAAAGACCTCAATGTCTCCTCTGGCCTTCACATGATCTAACCAAGCACAGATCGGCTTGGTTAGATGTGTCCTCTGACTTTTGACCACTGGCGGGCTCCATGTGGATGGGAACTGTTTCTATCTCCGAAGTCTTACTATGCAGATTATGGACTATTGAACTACCTTGGTATTGAGGGGGGGGGGGGGGGTTTGGTTTTTGTAAAACTTAATAAATAAAAATTTCCAAAAAAAAAAAGATGTGTCCTCTGACTGTACTGGCAAGGAAATGCTGCATCTGAAACCAGAAGTGACTTCGCTTTCTGTTTCATTGTTTACACAATGAGATCAAGGCATGGATTTGCCTCAGTCTCACATCACTCTCACTCCCCTAGCCAACAGTTGTGTTCCTGGGCTCCTGGTAGGAGCAGGAGAGTCCAGGAATCACGTGAAGAGGGGGACCACCTGCTGGGTTGGGGGCACCGTGCTGCCAGCTCTTTGAAAGTGATCGGTAGCTATGAAGCTGCTGCATCACTTTCAAGCAGAGGCTAAACAAAACTTGTACAAGCTGATGGCTTCTACTGCAGCCATCAAGTTGTAATTAAAGGTTCACTCTTTGGACATACTGCATACGACCAAAAAGCTGAAAATTGCCTGAAGCAAATAATAATTATTGACTGACAACAGTGGGGACTTTTACCCTCCTTTGGTCTATCCTCTCATACCGATTTGCCTTTCCCTTCCTGGAACGGCTGGATTTCATTCCATGTATGGGCACGGAGGTTGTTCAGAAGTTGATCCACTGGTTGACTTCTGTACGACTGCCCTGTCAGATTTTCCCCACTCGATCAATGCTGAAGGCTATAGCTGGCACTTCCCATCAGTGTATTCTAACGGAGATGAAGTCTCCCCACTGTCAGAATACATAGGCTCAGCAGGGAGGATTCCCTCATCCCTATTGAGTGTGTGGATGGAGAAATCAAGTCAGTTTTTTTCATTCAGTGAAAACAAAAAAAAGACTCATCTGTGGCCAGCTTGACTGGTATCCTAGAGTGTAACCCTAATTAATATTTTTATTGTTCAACAAATTCCTCTTTCTTCCACCTTTTAGAGAAATACATTCTTCCTTTCTTACTGCATACATTGGATAATCTCTCTCTACACCAGCCATTCTCAACCTTTTTACCATAGAGGAACCTTTGAAATAACTTTCCGGGCTCAGGAAATCCCTGTCTATATTAATTATACCTACAGCTCACATTACATTAGTGTGATAGTCAGTGGGAAGAATGCTCTTTACATTGGTGGTCAGTGGAAAAAATTCTCCTTTCATTTCTGGTCAGTGCGAAGAATGCTGTGTAGATTGGTGGTCAGTGCGAGGAATCCCCCTTACAGATAGCTAAAAAGAAAAAAGGTTACTTATCTGATAGGCAGACATTTGACCATTGGAGGAACCCTATTTAGAAAGGCTGCTCTACACTATTACTATTCCTTCTATAGCTTTTTGTGTAGTGTATCCTGGCTCCCTTTTCTATTGTTGCATGAATTATTATGAGTTTTGGTGCTTAGTAGTTTGTGTTTGGGGAAGCATGTGACCTTCTTTTATCTGATAGCACTCGGATCTAACAGACAATCTCTAGGACCAAGCAGTGTCACATGACTGTTTAACTGATGTCATCACCTTCTTTAGTGCCCTAAACCAACCAACACTGGGCATCTTAGTGGCCAACATCAGCCGACACTGGGAATCTTAGCACCCATTACCAGCCGACACTGGAGATCTTAGTGCTCAACACCAGCTGACACTGGGGATCTTAGTGCTCAACACTAGCTGACACTGAGGATCCTTATGCCCAACACTAGCTAACACTGGGGATCTTAGTGCCCAACACCAACTGACACTGGGGATCTTGGTGCCCAACACCATCCGACACTGGGGATCTTGGTTCCCAACACTAGCCAACACTGGGGATCGTATTGCCCAACACCAGCTGACACTGGGGATCTTAGTGCTCAACATCAGCTGACACTGGGGATCTTAGTGCTCAACACCAGCTGACACTGGGGATCTTAGTGCTCAACACCAGCTGACACTGGGGATCTTAGTGCTCAACATCAGCCGACACTGGGGATCTTAGTGCTCAACACTAGCTGACACTGAGGATCTTCGTGCCCAACATCATCCGACACAGGAAATCTTCAGTCTGCAAGAGGGATATGGGTCTATACGATTCAGGTTGAAGAAGATCCCTCCCGGGCTTCGGAAGCAATACGATAAGGGCCTTGCGCATAGAGCAGCCTCCTCAAAAATAGATTGATAGAGGGTCACAAGTATGGGGACAAGGGTAGACGAGAAGTGCGCATAAAATTCCACGGGGAGCCCTTCCACGCCTGGGGCCTTACAACGAGCAAAACTAGAGATAGCCACCCGCACTTCCTCGGCGGAGAGGGGAGCCTCAAGGGCCGCCACCAACTGAGGGAGGGACAGGTCAGCCAGCAGCTCGTCCAGTTCAGGAGCCTCATAGGCCACTCTAGAGGAATAGGTGTCGCGAAAAAACTACGCAAACATACTGGCAACCCTGGCGGCATCAGTAACCAGGGAGCCATCCGGGGCAGCGAGGGAAATAAACACTGGGGGGCGGGCCTCAAGGTGCGCCAGGTACGCCAAAAGCCTACCCGGGCGTTCCCCCTGTTCAAATATACGTTGTTTAGCAAAAAATAATTTATGTCTGGCTCTTTCGTAACTAAGCTGCTCTGCCACCCGCGTCTGCAGTTTGAGGCTAGCAGGCGCAGTAGGAGTTGGTGCGAGAGCATATTGATCCTCCATAGAGGCCAACTCCTCCAGCACCTGGGCATAGGAGGCTCTAGAGTGTCGCTTAAATTTAGAGATAGTATGCGAGAGATGTAGCCTCGCATGGGACTTAAACGCATCCCACACTGTCAGGAGATCCGAGGTGCCATCATTAGTTGTGAAAAACGAATCCCACTCTGTTCCTAAAGATTCGGTGTCTGGGACTACATCGAGCCAAAACGGGTTAAGCCGCCAGTTACTGCACGGAGGTCTGGACAAAACATCCAGGACCACCCAGTAAGGGGTGTGGTCGGATAAAATGCGCGGGCAAAAACCCGCCGCCCGCAGTTGAGGAGCAAGCTGTGGAGAAATAAAAATATAATCAATATGAGACATAGTTGCATGAGCCGCAGAAAAACAGGAGTAGGCCTTCCTAGTGGGATACAGGTGATGCCAAGTGTCAACCAGTGAAAGCTGGGACATAACCCGACCAAAGCGGATCAGACCGCCCGAAGGCCGGGTGGAGGGAACAGAACCCGCCCTATCTAGCTCGGGATCAACAGTCATGTTAAAATCCCCCAACCATATAACTGGCACAGAGGGGTGGCGGGCCACTGATCTTTCCCGGGTTGCACTTACCTTTTAGAAGAAATACTTACCTTGAAAAAGTATTGTCCAGCGCTGCCATCTCAGGTGTGGGCAGCTTGAACCAGCGCGATCCTCTTCTGTGTCCTCTTCCATCTTCTTCGGTCCCATGATGCACTGCACCGGCCCCGCCGTCACTTCCGGTGCCGCAGCGTCATCCCTGCACAGCTTCTGGGCATACCCAGAAGCTGTTTAGCAAGGTATGACGGCGCCCGCACCGGAACTGACGTCGTTGCCGGTGCAGGCGCATTGATTCCTGGGAGCAATGACGTTCAGCTCCCAGGAATCATTGCAAGCCAGGAAGTGTCGAATCGCCGTGGCCGCCGAGGGGAGGAAGAGGAAGTCAGGTAAATATATTTTCTTCTAAACCAGGCAAGTAAAAAAAAATTGCGATTATCCCTTTGTTTTTCAAGTGACCCCGGGCATGAAGATGGAAGTAAGTTTAATTTTAGGGTGGAACTCCGCTTTAACCCCTCGCAGTTCGTCTTATTTTTTGGGGGGGATTTTATAACTTTTTATTATAGAGTGTGGGAAGGGAATGTGGTGCTTGGGTGCAATACTTTTGTGCTCGGTGCACTATAAACCGTTTTATTATAGTTTTTTATTTTTATAAATTAAAAAAAAAAAAATTAAGAAAAATTAGAAAATTAGAAAAAAAAGAGAAAATTAAGGCAAAAAAAAAAGGTAACCACTGCTGACGCAGAGGAGGAATGCCTGCAATGCAGAATGGAGGAACAGCAATTATGCCCTAAAGATTTTTAGTGCTGCTGTGGAAAAAAAAAAAGAAAACCACTGCTGACGCAGAAAGAGGAACACCTGCGATGCAGAAGGGGGGGAACAGCAATTATGCCCTAAATACAATTAGTGCTACTGCGCTGCAAAAAAAAAGACGTAGAAGGAATAGCACATGCGACACAGATGGGGTAGTGCTAATAATGCAGCAACAGAACCTGATGCTGCAAAAAAAAAAAAAATATATATATATATATCAATGAAAAAAAAATAGCATCAGTAGGGTGCCACAGACGTGTTGTATACACCAACACTTCAGTGGCACCACTACACTGTTACACAAGAATCACAGCATTACACTACACTGACTGCACTAAACTGACTGAACACAAAATCCACTGACTACCCTGCCTAATCTCTACTAACACACTACACAGGGCTGCTGTGTAAGCAGCCTTATATAGAATGGGGCGTGGACTTAGTCACCTGAGCCAGGGTGCCTTTGGCCAATCATGGCTATCACAGTACATTGTGCTGTGATTGGCCAAAGCATAGAGGTTAGGTGCATACTTTGGTCAATCATCAGCAAACAATGCACTGCTAGATCGCGGTGCATTATGGGGTGCTCATCGGCGGGCAAACTTACCCCCAACCACCCCGTTTGAGCCCATCCCTAGTGCCCAACATCAGCCGACACTGGGGATCTTTGTGCCCAACACCAGGCGGCACTGGGGATCTTTGTGCCCAACACCAGGCGGCACTGGGGATCTTTGTGCCCAACACCAGGATGCACTGGGGATCTTTGTGCCCGACACTAGGGGGCACTGGGGATCTTTGTGCCCAACACCAGCCGGCACTGGGGATCTTAGTGCCCAACACCAGCCGACATGGGATCTTAGTGCTCTATTCCAGCTGACACTGGGGTCTTAGTGCCCAACATCAGCTGTCAATGAGGATATTAGTGCCCTACATCAGCTGACACTGGGAATCTTAGTGCTCAACATCAGCCAACACAGAGGATCTTAGTGCCCAACACCAGCAAACAATGGGGATCTTAGTGCCCAACACCAGTCAGCACTGGGGATCTTAGTGCCCAACAACAGGGGATCTTAGTGCCCAACACCAGCTGGCACTGGGGATCTCAGTGCCTGACATCAGCCGACACTGGGAATCTTAGTGCCCAATATCAACCAACACTGGAGATCTTAGTGTTCAACACCAGGCGACACTGGAGATCTTAGTGCCCAACATCAGCCAACATTGGGGATGTTAGTGCCCAACACCAGCCGACACTGGGAATCTGACCGTGCTGACCGTGACGGAGGCAGAAGCTGCAACAGAGAGATTGCAAGGTGAGTACCAGGGGATTTTAGCTTGCCCTGATGATCCATGACTCATGATCCATCACCATTGATGTGGCATGAGTACTGTGTTCTGCACATCTGGAATCCTTTCAAGGCCCGCTCTTACATTTAGGATATGTTATTATATGGACGCAGCCTTGTCTAATCAATTCAGCTTAATACATAAGAGGGACACCACCAGTATTACTCAATTTTAGCTTGAAAATTGGAAAACTAGCTCCTCTTATGCATGTATCTACAAAGAAAATGTCACTGTGACAAAAAATGACAGTCCCTCTTGAAAGGGCAAACCAGTAACAAAGAAATATGAACACTGCATTACTAACCTCTCTTTCCCAAATGCTAGCTGCCTGACTGTCTTGCTAATCCAGTGCCTTTAGTGCCTTCTGTGCCATACCAGTTACCTTTAAGGTATGCCCATTTAGGAGTTCTGACTTTGGTATATATTTTTTCCCGGTCATTAAATGAAAGTACTGAAACCAGAGACAGACAACAATCATTTTCAAAAGGAGGTCAGCAATGACAGTACAGGTTCCCTTTAATGGACTCTGCAAGCAGTATTGACCTCAATTTTTTGTTTTTCTGTTAATGGTTTCTTTGGTTCCTGAACAAGAGCTGGATTTTCCATTAAAAGTAAAACGGAAAAAACAAGTAAAAATGGATATAAAAGACAAAAAGAATGCAGCCATCGGTTTCAGTCAAGTATTTGTGCGGAGTACGCCCAGAGCTCAGCAATGCGATGGCCACTGTAGGATGGAGTTTTTCATACAGCCGGATGAAAATTTGATATGCCCAAACTGCACAGCTAACTGGGACAAGAAAGCCTCACTTCCTTAGATCTCATTTCTCTCTTTGTCAGTAGGAATCTACTTATTTTCTAGGCCACAAAACCTCCACGTGTTACCATCTGCTGAAATTCTCTTAACCTATAATTTTAGATTTGCGCTATTTTTGAAGCCGAAGTCTGGGCAAAAATCCAGTTTTTATCATCACCTAGTAAATTACTTTGACCTTTCTCCTGGGTGGGTTCCGCAAACACCTTGTCCTGGCACATACTGAGATTGAGTCTTCAAAACTCACCTGTGCTCTGGAAATCTTGTTGCCTGCCTCGAAGACCGGGTCATTTCATCCGGGTCATTTCATCCACTCATTTCCTGGGGGCACCTCGTGAGCCCCTGTAGTTCTGCTGCTTACTGAAGCCTCTGTAATAGGACTTCTGCTGCTGGAACTTGCGCCTCAACCAAAAAGAAGTGTCCACACTTCACACACAGGCAGGGTTTGACATTCGGGACTGTTATAGCGATCAGCTAGCAGGGGGTAGGAAGGATCCAGTCCAGTCACATGACGTCACCCATAGGTCCCAAGTCCCAGCTGTTGTTGGCACTCCCTCCTCTCCCCTGCAGCAGCTGCTCACTGAAACAGGGGAGACAGAACTGCTGATCAGGTGAGCTGCAGCAAATTAAAAATAGGTAAATATACACTTTTCTTTTTACATATGTTAGGCAAAGTAGGTAGGAGAAGGGGGGAAAGAACATTTTTAAACATAGTGTTAGGCAGGAATTCGATTTTAGCATTAAAGTGGAACTATGGACAAAATCAAATTTTACATATGTGATGCAGTTAGTCGCTAGCATCAACAGTGTGGCTTATAAAACAATGTTACGGGGGACTCTAGCAATGCTGTGTTATTGCTAGTCTTTAAAGAATAAATCAACAAGGTGCTGAGACTTCAACGTCATTCCAGGAAGCATAAAAACAACAAAAAATGAACTGACTCGGTTGCTCGTTCAGAATAAGGCTCCCCTTCAGAGGATATGCAGAAAAGTGATTCAAAGCAAGTGCATACAACACACCCCAAAAAAAGATGGTGAAAGAGACCACATACCTTAATTGTCCATAAAATGATGATATAGAACAACCAACGCGTTTCAGGGGCAAACACATTCCCCCTTCATCAGGACTCAAACATTTTGAGCAGTTACCTGATAGATTTGTAGTTTTCTGCAGATTCTTAAAGTGGAACTTCACCTAAAAGGGGAAGTTACACTTTTTTTCCTCACCCACCCTCCTCCTTTACATTTACCACATCCATTTTTTTGTTGGGGGGAGCGAGCACCTGATTTTGACAAGTACCCACTCCCCCACTTCCCGTCAGATCGCCGCAGTGATCTGGGCGGAAGTTCAGCCGCCCTCCTTCCCCCCGCAACCCTCTGGAACACTTTACAGGTCCGAGAAGACTGCCGGACCTATCACAAAGTGCAGTGGAGCTCACGTTGGAAGCTGGCTGTGAAGCCACAAGATGGCTTCACTGCCAGTTTCCCTTAGTGAAAATGCAGACACCTGCACCTGAAGCCAATTGAAGAATCTGCTTGGGCCAGTGCATCGCTGGATACAGGGGCAGGTAAGCGTCCTTATTTTAAAAGTCAGCAGCTACAGCGTTTGTAGCTGATGACTTTTCATTTTTTAGGGGGGAGACAGGAGCGCCTCTTTAAGGTTGTATTGACAGGTGCATGCGAATAGCGGCAGCCGCTCAACCTCTACAAAGTGTTGACAGGCTGACAGCAGCTGTTGCTGTTCGCATGTAGTTGCACTCCTAGTGGTTACCGGTGGGTAGGGATAGGTGTCTGAGCCTGGACACAGTAGGATGTATCCAGGTTCGAACACTTGTCCCTAACAGCAGGTAACCACTTAGTGTGTGGCTACATTCGAACAGGAACAGCAGCTTTCAGCCCATCAACACTTTGTATAGGTTGAGCGGCCCCCTCTATTTGCATGCACCTGTTATTCCAGCAACAAGAGTCTGCTGATTGTTTCTGCTGAAATCCAGCGTATGCCTAATTATATAGAGGGGAAAAAAGGCCATAATAATAGCACACATATTTTTCTTAAAGCAGAATTTATCTTTATATTATTCTTCTTTATTCCCTGTACAGCAGCACTTTGAACCAATCACAGAGAGAACAGTGTGTTGCTGCTCCTTAACTCTCCAGTTAGCTGTGGTGTGTGTCTTGTAAAAGCTGAGCTGCTGCAGCTGCAGTCCAAGGCTTGCCTAGGCATTCTGGCTGGGGTTCCTGGATCTTAGAACTAGCTGAACAGAATCACAAGTTGTTTGGCAAGTATGACAAATCCTATGTACACTATATTACCAAAAGTATTGGGACACCTGCCTTTACACACACATGAACTTTAATGGCATCCTAGTCTAAGGTTCAATATTGAGTTGGCCCACCCTTTGCAGCTATCACAGCTTCAACTCTTCTGGGAAGGCTGTCCACAAGGTTTAGGAGTGTGTCTATGGGAATGTTTGACCATTCTTCCAGAATTGTAGGTCAGAACTCAGGCCAGGTCAGTCAAGTTCCTCCACCCCAAACTCACTCATCCATGTGTTTATGGAACTTGCTTTGTGCAATGGTGTGCAGTTATGTTGGAACAGAAAGGGGCCATCCCCCAACTGTTCCCACAAAGTTGGGAGCATGAAATTGTCCAAAATGTCTTGGTAAGCTGACGCCTTAAGAGTTCCCTTTACTGGAACTAAGGGGCCAAGCCCAACCCCTAAAAAACAACCCCACACCATAATCCCCCCTCCACCAAAGGATTTGGACCAATGCACAAAGCAAGGTTCATAAAGACATGGATGAGCGGAGTTTGGGGTGGAGGAACTTGACTGGCCTTGAACTCAACCCGATAGAACACCTTTGGGATAAATTAAAATAGAGACTGCGAGCCAGGCCTTCTCATTCACATCAGTGCCTAACCTCACAAATGTGCTTCTGGAAGAATGGTCAAACATTCCCATAGACACATTCCTAAACCTTGTGGACAGCCTTCCCAGAAGAATTAAACCTATTATAGCTACAAAGGGTGGGCCAACCAAATATTGAACCCTACTGACTAAGAATAGGATGCCATTAAAGTTTGTGTGTGTATGTAAATGCAGATGTCCCAATACTTTTGGTAATGTAGTGTATGTATTTTGACTGCGTATTTAGCTGCTTGCCTGGAATTTAGATTTACCATTAAAGCCAGAGGGACACTAAAGTTGTTAAACATGCAGATAAAGACTAGAGTGAGAACCTATGCATTTGTACATGCCATCATAAAATATGGAGCAGTAAACTGAAAAACATGAATATCATAGTTTAGTGGATCTACAGGTGCATCTCAAAAAATTGAATATAATCAAAAAGTATTTTGTTTCAGTAATTAAATTCAAAAAGTGAAACTCCTATTTTATAAAGATATTAATATGGCTTACAGCTAGTGAAAACCCAAAATTCAGTATCTCAGAAAATTAGAATATTGTGAAAAAGTTCAATATTGTAGACTCATGGTGTCACACTCTAATCAGCTAATTACCTCGAAACACCTGTAAGGGTTTCCTGAGCCTTTAAATGGCCTCTCAGTCGGGTTCAGTAGATTACACAATTATGGGGAAGACTGCTGACTTGGTATTGACACCCTCCACAAGGAGGGTAAATCACAAAAGGTCATTGCTAAAGAAGCTGGCTGTTTACAGAGTGCTGTATCCAAGCATATTAATGGAAAGTTGTGTGGAAGGAAAAAGTGTAGTAGAAAAAGGTGCACAAGCAACACAGATGGCAACAGCCTTGGGGGGATTGTGAAGCAAAAGCCATTCATAAATTTGGGGGAGATTCACAAGGAGTGGACTACAGCTGGTGTCACCACACACAGATGTCTCCAGGACATGGGCTACAACTGTTGCATTCCTTGTGTCAAGCCACTCCTGAGCCAGAGACAATGTCAGAAGCCTCTTACCTGGGCTAAGGAGAAAAAGAACTAGACTGTTGCCCCGTGGTCCAAAGTCCTCTTTTCGGATGAAAGTAAATTTTGCATTTTATTTCGAAATCAAGGTCCCAGAGTCTGAAGGAAGAGCGGAGAGACACAAAATCCAAGTTGCATGAGGTCCAGTGTGAAGTTTCCACAGTCAGTGATGATTTGGGGAGCCATGTCATCTGCTGGTGTTGGTCCACTGTGTTTTATCAAGTCCAAAGTCAGCGCAGCCCTCTACCAGGAAATTCTAGAGCACTTAATGCTTCCCTCTGCTGACCAGCTTTACGGAGATGCTGATTTCATTTTCATTCATTAATTTCATTCATAGAGAATCTGTGGGGCATTGTCAAGAGGAAGAGGAGAGACACCAGACCCAACAATGCAGACGAGCTGAAGGTCACTATCAAAGAAACATGGGCTTCCATAACACCTCAGCAGTGCCACAGGCTGATCGCCTCCATGCCATGCCGCATTGATGAAGTAATTCATGCAAAAGGAGCCCCGACCAAGTATTGAGTGCATACTATACTGTACATGGACATACTTTTCAGTAAGCCAACACTTCTGTATAAAAAATCCTTTTTTTTATTGGTCTTATGTAATATTGACATTTTCTGAGATACTGAATTTTGAGTTTTCACTAGCTGTAAGCCATAAACATCAAAATGATGGCTTAAGTTATGTAAGTTGTTATGGCTTTAGTTGAATTACTCAAATAAATTAACTTTTTAATGATATTCTAATTTTTTAAGATGCACCTATAAATTTACTGAGAATGCGCTATAGCATATATTAAATAATGATATGGCAAATTACAAGTACATTTTAAAAAATAGAGAGAGAGAGAGAATAGAAAGAATAAGTCTAAAGGAGGGGAAGAGATAGAGCAAGTGGAGAAAACGGAGAAGGGGGAGAGGGGAGACATTAGAAAAGAGAGGAGATTAGAAAGGGGAGATTAAGAGGAGAGGAGAGAAAGAGCAGGAGATATAGACAGACAAACGGATAGATAGACAAAAGATCAGAAATGGAGAAGAAAAAGGAGAGAGAAAGGGAAAGGGAAAGGAGAAGAAAGAGAAAGCGGAGAGGAAGGAGAAGGAGTAAAGGGGAGAGGGGGGACATTGTTAAAGGAAAAGGCAAGAGATTAGAAAGTGGAGAGAGAGGAGAGAATGGAAAGTGGAAAGTGAAAGATTAGAAAGGGAGAAGTCATAGGACAGAGGGGAAAGGGAAAGGAGAGAGAGCAGAGAGGAAAGAGAAGGGGAAGAAGAGAGAGGGACACCACTGGAAAAGGAGAAGAGATTAGAAAGTGGAGACAAGGAGGAGAGAATGGAAAGGGGGGGGGAGAGATTGGAAAAGGGAGAGGTAAAAGATGAAAAAGGAAGTAAAAATAGGGGAGAGAGAGGGGAAAGTGGAGGAGAGAGAAAGAGAGAGAGAGAGCAGAGGAAGGAGAAGGGGAGAAGAGAGACCATAAGAAAGAAAAGAGATTGAAAAGGAGAGACAGAGAAGAGAGAATGGAAAGGGGACAGAGAGAGACACAAAATATTAGAAAGATAGAAAAGAAAAGAGAAAGGATAGGGTAAGGAGAATAGATGGTGGAAATAAAGGAGAGAGGAGAAAGGGGAGGAGAGAACACGAGGAGGAAGTAGAAGGGGTAGAGTGGGGAGGGGAGACACTGGAAAAGGGAGAGTGAAGGGATTGGAAAGGAGAGACAGATGAGAGAATGGAGAGGGGGGGAGAGAGAGAGAGAGAGAGAGGGGCAAAAGATTATTAAGGAAGAAGATAAAGGAAAGAGAGAGAGCTTAGGGTAAGGGGAGGGGAGAGGAATGTGAAAGGGGAGAGGGTAATGGAAAGGAGCTTTTAGAAAAAAAAGGAAAGAGAAGAGATTGGAAAAAAGAGAGAGAGGAGAGAATGGAAAGGGAAGATAGAGAGACAAAATATTAGAAAGTGAGAAGAGACAGAAAAGAGAGAGAGGATAAGATAAGAAGACAGAGAGAGAGTGGAGAGAAAGGAGAAAAGGGAGGTAGGAGAGGAGGTATACTGGAAAAGAGGATGAGAAGAAAATCTGAAAGAGGAAACAGAGCGGAGAGAAAGGAAAGGTGGGATCCAGAAAGAGGAAAAAATAGAAAGGGGACGAGAAAGGACAGAAAGTGAGGATAGGGTAAGGGGAGGAATGAGAGCGATGAGGAAGGAGAAAGGGAAGCCATTGGAGAGAGAGGTAAGGTTAGAAAGGGGAGAGATTTGATAGAGGAGATAGCGAGATAAGGTTACAAAGAGTATAGAGGAGAGAGGAAAGGAGTAATAAGAAGAAAGAGAGGAAAGGAGTAATAAGAAGAGAGAGAGGAAAGAGAAGAGAAAGGCGAGAGAAGACATTGGAAAGGTGGGAGAGTGAGAGGGGGTAAGAGACCAATATATAATACACTAGTAATATATGAATACATGATCCCCTTTTTCTTACATGCCATTTTATTTTTGTTATCTACAATAACATAGGTATTTCATGGCACAGTTATAAAAACACATGTGACAAATACAATGGAGGTGTAGTTGTAAAAAATAACATGTGTCACAATAAAATACTATATATATGTACAACTGACTACAATACAAAGTCCACAGCTGCACCCAAGGCACCTGACAATGTGCACTTATATTGTGGGTGAGAGTCCCTGCTGCCAGTGCTCAGTACCCACCATGGGTCCATTTTTTGAGGCTTGTGCTACAGCCTTCTGCATCTGGACCTCAAAGGACTAGAAGTTACTAAGGGCCAAATTTAACCTCTGGCTTTCCAGTCCAGAACAAAAATTAACCATATGTGCTTTTTGTGCATTTTATTTAAATATATATCATACAATTACATCTACATCTAGCACTGGTAGGGTTTAGCATAACACTATAGTCCTCCTGGTTGCCCAGCCACTTCCCAGAGGTTGCTCAATACTATACTGTGCATGACTAACTGATATGGTAAGAAAACATCAAACAAGGCATGTGTATTTTTACTTTAAGTGTTACTAAACCCAGTAATATATAAAATGTTCATCAGCGCCCCCCCACACTGTCCACAGCTTATAAATAATCTTTTTACATTAAAATACTGCAGCTATATACCTTGTTAGCTGATCTGTATACAGCGGTGACATGATACTCTGCAGGGTCCGCCCGAATCCAGAGTGTTCATGTAGGAGGATATTTCACTGCCGCTTGAAATCCTGTATAGCCTGTGTCCTCACGCTTTTTTGGGAGGCGGATCATCCATCAATCAAGATGTGACATGCCACCCACTGTGTTCTTTTTTAGTTACTGGGAATGGAGGAGGAGGGGGGGGACTGGACTGTCATTTAGGATCTGTATACACGCCCACATGTGTAATGTTAATACCATGTGACCTGAATAGCTCTGCTAAAACCAGGAAGTGTTCTCTCCAGCAATAGAAACCAAACTGAGCATGTGCAGCTGAACTACACTTACTGTGTCTGTATCTAAACTTGCCCAGAGTGAACATACAGGAGGGGGAGGATCTGTGAATACAGGATCACACAGCCTTTTTACACAATGCAGAGGATTTTTTACTTAAAGCGGAGTTCCACCCTAAAATTAAACTTACCTCCATCTTCTCGCTCCGGGTCACCTGAAAAACAAATGGATAATCGCAATTTTTTTTTTTTTTTTACTTACCTGGTTTAGAAGAAAATATACTTACCTTACTTCCTCTTCCTCCCCTCGGCGGCCACGGCGATTCGTCACTTCCTGGCTTTGCAATGATTCCTGGGAGCTGAACGTCATCGCTCCCAGGAATCAATGCGCCTGCACCGGCCCCGACGTCAGTTCCGGTGCAGGCGCCGTCATACCTTGTTAAACAGATTCTGGGCATGCCTAGAAGCTGTGCAGGGATGACGCTCCGGCACCGGAGGTGACGGCGGGGCCGAAGCAGTGCATCGTGGGACCGAAGAAGACGGAAGAGGACACAGAAGAGGATCGCGCTGGCTTCAAGCTGCCCACACCTGAGATGGCAGCGCTGGACAATACATTTTCAAGGTAAGTATTTCTTCTTGCAGGTAAGTGCGACCCGGGACAGATCAGAGGCTAGCCATTGTGGAATGCACTAGCCCTGACTGTCCCGGGGGTATTTTTATTTAAAAAAAATGTCCCAGGGTGGAACTCCGCTTTAAGTTACACAGTGAGTATAACAAGCATGATATTCTGCATCTATAGACAGATGTTACTGTTGTGGGTTTAGTAACACTTTAAATCTTGGGTTGCTATGTGTATTTTTTCTAAATCTGTGCAGTAATCTAGTGTGAACCTTTGTGCAGGGGCTGTAAAAAAGACCGGTCACTGCTGCTCTTTTCTTGTGTAGGGTGACTGGTCTTGGCCCTGCCCCCCTCCTGTAGTTGTCTGCTGGCAGTCTGTAGTGGGTGGAACCTGCTGGGCCCCTCCCATAGCTCTGCTCTCTGCCCAGGCTATGTACAGTACAGACACAGACAACTGACTGGCTGTTTCTCTTTAAAATTCACAGATACTCTGCTATGGGCTAGCTGGACAGGGAGTCAGCTGCAGTTTTTTCCCTGGGTCATCTCTACCAGGTGCTTCACCTGAATGATTACCTGTCTCTAATGGCTGCCAGTTGCTTGGCATCCTGGCAAAAGTTGCTTTTTGCTGTTCTATCTTCTCATTCCTTCTATACTTGGGAAGAATGTAGAATGACCAATGTTTTGTTGGTAAGCAAGCTCAGAATGAAGCCCACCAACGTCATTACCATAGCCAACCAATAACAGTGATTATAGGATATTTTGGTAGCCATATTTAAAGTGGGCATGCTCTATATTTTGCTACTGTTTTCTCCCACCAAGTGCCAGAAGTTATTGTTCACCACTATACCAGCACATTTTAATAGATATTTTGTTTCAATTCGTTTTTTGATCCTTTACACATTTATTCAAACAAATAATTAAAAAATATATATTTTACATGGGTTAACTTGCAATTTATGTTTAGTAGTTGATATAAATTTGTGCCATTGAAAGCCAAGTCTTTGGTGTTACAGGGCAGCTGATGCACTTTTTCTTGGATAAAAATACAGAAATTGGTTATGGAAGAACATATTGCAGGAAGATGAGGAACGGAAGATAAAACTATTATTGTGGTCGTTTTCTATTTCAGAAAGGAAATGTAACATATATTAATACTGATGATAACTGTCTATATAATAACCTTGCAGCTCCAGATGTATGAAGGTTTTCTTTTAATGTTCTGTTCATTTTGGCCTTAATATCTGGTGCCATTTAGTGCGTTATTGCTCCAGAAGATATTACATAGTCTAGACTAATCCAGCTTGTTGCCTGTTGTTTTCTTGGTTGACTTAGCTATAACCTTCTTGTGGCTGTCAGGTTTTGGTTCCTCTTCACTGACGGCTTTCTCTTTGTCCATGAGGTGTTTTGAGAGGACCTCCTTTTTATTGTCCACAGTGGCCTGACGTAGGGCCCTCTTTAGGTTCTTGACTTTCTCTCGCAGGTGGGCATTGGCTTTTTCTAGGAAACGGACTTTCTGGGATAAGGTCTTCGAACGTTCCTCTTCTTCCAACAAAGCCCTTTGAACTGAATCACACATCAACTGCAAAAAAGGAACATAAGATACATTGGAGTCACCAAGAAGGACCAAACATTCTGTAAATTGTGTAATATTGGCTGTATTTAAAGGAAGAACTGTTTTTGTTGGACATAGAAGATTGTCTAGCTCAACAAATACAGTCTAACATCAACCTAATGTTCTCAAAGTGGAAGATGTTGGGAAAGACAAAGGAGACGAAATATTCATAAAACAGTAGCTGTTAAAGAACAACACCAATCAAGCAATTTTTTAGATTTAGATCTTAGACGCGGTCCACACTAGCGCGACTTGTCAGGCGACTAGTCAGCCTGACAAGTCACGCTCCCTCGAAGTCCATCGACTGCTACAGGACCCGTTCTAATAGGAGCGACGCAAGTTGCTCCGACTTAGAAAAAGGGTCCTGTACTACTTCGGGGCGACCTCGGAGCGACTTGCATAGACTTCCTTTATGTGAAGTCCATGCAAGTCGCTCCGAAGTCGTGGTGCATGGGAATGCACAAGTCGCCCCCGAAGTAGTACAGAGTCGTGCCGCCCCAGTGTGAACCGACTCTAAAAGTGATTGTAAAGGTATTTATTATTTTTATTTTTTAAATAACTAACCCGTCTATACTTACCTGCTTTGTGCAACGGAACAGCCACAAACCTCCTCTTCTTGGGTTCCCTTGTCAGTGTTTCTGGCCCCTCCACTCTCTCCAGTGCCCCCATGGGAAGTCGATTTCCATGGGGGTACTCATGTGTACTCCCACCTGGGCTCCTCTGCTTCGTCTATTGACACAGACAACGGGACTCGGCCCCATCCCCCCTGCTCCTTCGTCACTGGCTTTGATTGACAAAACTGGGAGCCGGTGGCTCCCGGTGCCCCAGCAAAGCAAGCGAGATGCATCCGAAGTCGTGGTGCATGGGAATGCACAAGTCGCCCCCGAAGTAGTACAGAGTCGTGCCGCCCCAGTGTGAACCGACTCTAAAAGTGATTGTAAAGGTATTTATTATTTTTATTTTTTAAATAACTAACCCGTCTATACTTACCTGCTTTGTGCAACGGAACAGCCACAAACCTCCTCTTCTTGGGTTCCCTTGTCAGTGTTTCTGGCCCCTCCACTCTCTCCAGTGCCCCCATGGGAAGTCGATTCCCATGGGGGTACTCATGTGTACTCCCACCTGGGCTCCTCTGCTTCGTCTATTGACACAGACAACGGGACTCGGCCCCATCCCCCCTGCTCCTTCGTCACTGGCTTTGATTGACAAAACTGGGAGCCGGTGGCTCCCGGTGCCCCAGCAAAGCAAGCGAGATCTGAAAGTGAGGTGAGAGAAGAGCTACAGATATGCACAGCGCTGGATCGAATGAGGGCTCATGTAAGTAAAAGGAGGGGTGAGGGGGGATACTGATACCTTAATATTTTTTACCTTAATGCAAGGATTTCATTAAAGTGGAGTTCCGGTCTCAAAACATTTTTTTTCAATAAAAATATCCCCCAGGACAGTCAGGGCTAGTGCATTTCAGCAATGATAGCCTCTGAACTGTCCCCGGGTTCACGTACCTTTTAGAAGAAATACTTTCCTTGAAAATGTCTTGTTCAGCGCTGTCATCTCAGGTGTGGGCAGCTGAAGCCAGGGCGTCCACTTCGGTGTCCTCTTCGGTGACATCGGAGTCCCAGAATGCCCTGCACGGGCCCTGCTCGTCACTTCAGGTGCAGGCGCGTCATCCCTGCACAGCTTCTGGGCAACCGGAAGTGACGAGCAGGGCTGGTGCAGGCGCATTGACTCTTGGGAGCGATGACGTTCGGCTTCCAGGAGTCAATGCAAGCAGGAAGAGACGGCGCGGGCAGCGGCCGAAGAGGGAGGAAGAGGAAGGAAAGTAAGTATATTTTGTTTAATAACAAGGTAAGTAAATAAAAAAAAATTGAAATTATCCAATTCTTTTTCAGCGACAGTACAGCAAGCGGATCGTGTAAAGTCGATTTTGAGGCCGGAACTCCTCTTTAAATGTGTAGGCTTTAGAACCACTTTAATGAGAAGGGTTAAAACCTTTGTCTTTTTTGCTGTGCTCTTATTGCTTGATTTACTTTTATTTACTTTTTCTCACTGTAGACAAAAGAAAACAATCTCTAAGCAGGGACCGGCCAAATTTCGATCCATGTATGGGCACTGTGGTTAAACAGAAGTCGATCTAGAGCTTGACTCCCTGTTGGTAAATTTCCATCTGATCAGTACTGCAGGCTATAGCCTGCTGGGCTGATCTGTGTCTCTCCACTGTCAAAATACAAAGACACAGTGGGGAGCAAATGTGTGGATGGGGAAATCAGCCCAGTTTTTTTGTTCACCCGCTGGCTGGCTTCTGTGGCAGCTAGAGTAATCACAGAGGGCTCCCAACATGCTGGAAAGTCTGTATGTGTTAGTTAAAAAAAAAAAAAGTTTTTAAACATTAAGGGCTCATTGTTGTTCCAGAGTTACCCTTCCACACACCTCCATCACACACCTCCCTGGCCTACTCGCTGCCCTGCATTGGCTGAAATCATCAAGCATTATAAAGCCAACTATAAGCAACATGTAACCGTATGGAACTTGCAACAATTATTATAGGTCTTACCTATTTAGACCATGTAGGTAGTAGGATATCTTGGCCATTTTTCTTTTTAGGGGAATAGGTATACAATAGAGCTACATT
Source organism: Pelophylax lessonae (assembly GCF_965119305.1). Classification (NCBI taxonomy): domain Eukaryota; kingdom Metazoa; phylum Chordata; class Amphibia; order Anura; family Ranidae; genus Pelophylax; species Pelophylax lessonae. The sequence goes on from NC_138775.1 coordinate 35,463,409, forward strand.
TTCATGTTCAATCTTTATGGTAAACCTTAGAAAAAGTTATAACAAACTGGTGACTTTGGGGAGGATAGAAGGGGTCTTAGTGCATAGACATGTAGACCCAGATAGCACAATATTAAATATATTTTCCAAAACATCATTTTGTCCTCTTAGGTCTACATCTAACTGATCAAGCATCTCCTAGTTCTAGATCTAATTTGACAATTATCATCTAGTTTTAGTTTTATCTCCCTTATTTATTAATTCCTAGTTGTCTACAAAAAAATGTATCAATTATCCCCTTGCCTTAGGTCTATATTTCCCAAATATCTCCTAGTCATAGGTTAATAAGTCACATATCAAATATTTCCAAGTCTTAGGTTTATACTAACTTAATGCCTGTCTAAGAATATGGCCTACACAAACCAAATCTACTTTTCCCTATCTGTATCTTCTAACATTTGAATAAAGAAGATCACAATAAAAAAATGGAAAAAGTTGATGAAGACCAAGGCTACAAAACAGAAAGTGAGCCAAGAATTATCAATGAGGAAATTATGGAATAACCTGAAATCCTCAAAGGAAAAACTAACAAACAGTCAGCGTAGGGGACACAGATAAGGACGGGATAACGTGAAGCAGCAGATGTCTTCTGCTCACCCTACTGTCCTCTTGAGCTTCCCAGTCTGGAGAGAAAACCTGAGGATCCGTCCCAGCCACACAGTTGGAGAACTGAAACATACTGGCGAAGATGCGATTATTTTCCGGTGTGTTGGGGAAAATGGGGTCTTGAAAGTTTACTCCGTGAGGAAGGAGATTGTAATTTTCATCCATCCTGAAACAATTAAAAAAAAAAAAATGAAAAGCACTAGGAAAGTTTTAGGAAGTTCTTCAGGAAAAAAAAAGTAAACTACAAAACTTTTAATTTGAAACATTAGAACTGTGCTTACATCAGAATATCCATTCAATCTACCTTTAACATACATTGTATATACTAGAATGCAGCCAGCGACATGGAACTTGGCTGGGTGGTAATATATTTAATTATCCTACAAAAGGGTCAGGGCATGACATACGCCATGCATACCCCCACCCCCCGCCCCAAATAATCCTATTGCATTGTCCTACCTACAACACAGTTCTTAATACTTTCCCCAATACAAATAAGCAATTTCTATATATGATAAGGTTTCTCTTTTTTAATTTCCAATATTTTTATTAAAGTTTTTCAAAAAGTAAACAAAGTGTACAACAGTGCAATTTACGCCCATAAGGCTCAAACATATATCTCAAGGATAGCATAACATCCCATAATATAAATCAAGGCACAACTGATACAGATATAGCCGGTGTAAAATAAAAAAGAAAAAATGCAACAGAAACATAGTAATGGTAAGAATGGCAGCCTGAATCGGCCGCCAGGTTGGCCAGGGGCCCGAGCCACCCCCTCCGGCGCCCCACAAGGGAACACACTGCGCCCAAGGAGGGAGGAGGCCCCAGACCCCCGGCCCTGGCCCCCCACCCTAAACTGAGGGGGGGGCACCGGCTTTCCGGCAGTGCACTGTAATGAGTAAGAACGAAGAAGCAGGGAGAGAGAAGAGAAGGAAAAGAAAGAAAGAAAAAAAAAAAAAAAAAAAAAAGGGGAGAACAAAACAAAAATAGAAAAGGTAGAAGTGAGCAAAGAGAAGGGAAGCAAAGGGTGAAAGAAGGGGAAGAGAGAAGGGGGTAAGTGGTCCACTAGGGCCCAAGCAATAGCAATGAAAGAGAGGGAAGGGGAGTTAGTAGCGGTGGGTCAAGAGGGTAGGGGGGCGTCCGCGCCCAGGTCCGTCCACCCCCAGCAGGTCACCTCGCTCACCCCAGCTCCCGTGTGGGCCAATAGCACTTCCCCTCAATGGGGGCCTGCCAAATATCTGAGCCAAGGGTCCCACGTCTTATCAAACTGGCGCATTTTATCGTTAAGCAGCGCCACCATCCGTTCATTTATCATGATCCACGTCAGCTTGGCTTTGAGCAGCTCCAGCGGTATAACCGGCGAGCGCCAGGAGCGGGCTATCGCAATTTTAGCCGCTGTAAATATAAAAGCTATAAGGCGCTTAGCGGGTTTAGACTCCCCCTTGATCCGCCCACCCAATAAGGCTTGTTGGGGGGATTTAACTAGATTGACTTGCGTCAATGAGTAGATCAAATTGTATGTGCGGATCCAGAAGCGTCTTACTTTCGGGCAAGTCCACCAAGTGTGGAATACCGTGCCCGCTTGTCTGCATCCCCGAAAACAGTCGGGGGACGCGGTACGAACTGCCGCCGCCAATCTGACCGGGACCATGTACCAGCGAAGGAACACCTTGTAGTTGGCCTCTATTAAAGAGGTGTTGAGGATGGATTTGGAGTTAGATTGTGCCAGGGTATTCCATTCAGCTCAGGTTTCTCTTTTTTAATACAAAAATCTCAAAAAATAATATATACCTATTTTTTCTTTTTTTTTTTTTTTTTTTCTTTTTTTGGTGGCCACCAAAAAAAATACACCTATTTTTTCATTGTAGGAACAGTCTCCATGGGCATGAGTCCTTAATGAGGGTGAAAAACTGACTTTGACATCTACTGGCGAACAGCTGAAATCTTAGTAATCCCAGTAAATTGCAGTAAATTGTATTATGTAGCAGTTTCATGCATGAGCTATTGGAAGAGGTAAATATTATCAGAACAGAGACAACATAAACGATGTGATGTTTACAATGACGTAGCGTTGCTCCTGGGAGGTAAATTCAGTGCAGAAATGACCGCAATCCCCCTGTTACCCATACACACTAATCCATTTAAATCAAAGGTATTCAGAAGTACATCTCTGAGAATAAAGACCAGAGAGGTACACGATTCTGGGCATGAACCCACGCTGGTACTTGAAACCTATAAATGTAACTCAACCATATTATTAAAGGGTCAGTCCAACAAAAAACAAGATTTTAATTTTAGTAGATGTTGGAAAGTTCCATCCACTGACAGTTTCTTCTATTTTGGGGACTCCTGGGTCTGCCCACCTACTATAGCTATTATGACACAACAGGTAGTGAATGGAAATTCCACCTTTTACATTTGTCACTGGGGTAAGTTTAAGGTTTGCTCCTTATATCCAGTGTTGGTAGTAACTGCATTTAAGTAAACGGAATTACTTAACGCAGTTACTTTTCAGGGTAACGAGTAATCTATCTGATTACTTGTCCTCTCCCTGTAATGCCGTTGCCGCTACTTTCGGCTGCGTTACTGCAATTACATCTACCGCCACTAGATGGCAGTAGATGTAATTGTATTCCCCCTCTCCTCTATGACCGCTGTCCACGGTACTGGAGAGAGAAGAGGAGGAGACTCAGTCGAGTGAGTCACGATCGTCTCGTCGGACAGCAACAGCACAGCGCGCCATAGAGGGCAGGGCATAGAGTCCGGCGGGCGGCAGATCGGCGACCCGACCCAGCCAAGCCATTGTTGACTTTCCAATTTACTCAGAATCAGTGACTTTTGCCAGCCTGGCTGTTAAATATATAAAACAACATAGTCCAGGACTCCACCACCACTCACAGGGCAGCAAGAAGTCCACCACCACCGACTCCACCAACGCACACAGCCCAGAAGAGGAGAGAGGCACAGGCAGGCAGGCCTGAGGCCTGGAGAAGGACGGAGCCAGAGGGACCCAGACAAAAGTGTGCCAGTGCCTGCCAGGCCACACCACCACCACCAGTAGCCCAGCACAGCAGGTACCAAAAAAAAAAAAAAAGTTACTTAAGTCACAGACAGTCAGGACCCCCACCAGCCACCACCCACCTCCAGTGTGCCACAGACACCACCACCACCAGCCAGTCCAGAGACAGCAGCAGCCAGCAGGTACCAAAAAAAAAAAAGTTAAAGTTAAAAGGTCAGGAGGACTCAGACCCCCACCACCAGTTTGCCACGTCACCACCAGTGTGCCACGTCACCACCAGTGTGCCACCTCACCACCAGTGTGCCACGCCACCACCAGTGTAAAATACTGTATATAGTGTTTTTATTCTTCAATCAGTTAATATTAACATCTTTGCTATTAAAGATGTTATAGAACGTAATTGCATTATAGAATATTAAAAAAAAAGTCACAGTTACTTTCCTGAGTAACTAATTACTTTTTCAATGTGGTAACTGAGTCAGTAACTCAATTACTTTTTGGGAGAAGTAATTTGTAACTGTAACTAATTACTTTTTTAAACTAAGATGAACAACACTGCTTATGAGTGAGTACACCCCTCTGTATATACAGCATCATTCGTTGAGTTTCATATGAATTTATATTGCAGGCCAGCACTTTACAGAACAAAGTAGCAACTTACTGAAGTAGACTTACCACATATTGGGTAAGCGCAGCTCCATTATTTACGTGCCGCAGCATGACTGTTGGTTACATGTTTTTTTTGTGCGCAATATTGCGTTCCCGTAACATACAAATGTGAACCTAGACTAGATTCAGTTTTACTATAATTATAAAGAGCACGCAGGGTACACACTATTCCGAGGCAACCCGCAAGGAGATCCACAACAGCTGAAGATACTTTGGTGCCAGCCCAGTTTGCAGCCGATAAAAAGTGAAAATGGCGGCACTTCAAGATAAAAAAACAGCTCCTTTATTGGGTCATTCCATTAAAATGCAAAAGACATACCCACAATCCAAGTCCTTGGATTGTGTGTATATCTTTTGCTTTTTGCATAATAAAGCGGAGCTCCAGTCGTTTTGGTTTATTAAAAGTCAAAAACTACAAAAACTGTAGCTGCTGACTTTTATTAAACACACACTCACCTGCCCAGTGCCATTTTTAGAAGAGTAGGGGGGATGGGGGACCTTAAAGTGGACCTTCCCCATTTGGGTGGAGCTCGACTTTAATGGAATGACCCAATAAAGGAGCTGTGTTTTTTTATTGCTGCCACTTTCAACGCCACCCCTTCCATGCTTTCAGATCGCTCTACTGCAGGGTAGTCTTCCCGGTCACGACTGTAGACTGACAGTGATAAGACCCTGAGATGCACATTTTTCTGTCAGGACCTGAATCTGCTGGAGCTACTGAGTAAGGTTGTAGTTCCAGTGTCCACCAGCGGGTATCTCCCAGTAATCAGCTCCACCTGGTGCTGGCTGCTGGATGGATACTTAAACCTCCCTCTGCTGATACACCTCACTTCAGTGTTTTAATTTGCCTTGTTTGCTGCCAGATACTGGATGTCCTGCATCCTGTTCCTGATCTTGATCTTGCTTAAGCCCTGCATCATTAAATGTAACCATATTGCTACACTTAGAGGCGTCTCTCTTCTCTTTTATACTCTGTAGCTCCTGCTGGATTTTGATTCTAATTCCCTTGTCGAGGAGCAATTTGTGGATGGACATTTTATGGTTACACAACCTATCACATCACATTGCTATTATCTTTTCATATGGACTATAGACTGAAGGACTTATGAATAGATGGTTATGGAACGAATCATCTGAGTTTCTATTATTTCTTATGGGGAAATTCGCTTTGATATATGAGTGCTTTGGATTACAAGCATGTTTCCGGACAAATTATGCTCGCAATCCAAGTTTTTACTGTAATAAGAAAATATACTGTATATGATGATAGTTCCGCTTTAAGCCAGGTGCATCTGTTGCAGAAAGGGAGGCACAAAGTTAGAGCAAATGCATGAGCATTAAGCATGCTGGTCTGCCCAGGTGCCCTCTCTCTGCAGTCCATGGATGCCGCTCCACAGATTACAGCAAGTACTTTTTCATATTCAGAACTATAGCTCAAATTCGTTTTGGATATTCCTTCTCTGCTTATTATAGATTTTCAGTTACTGTAACTTCTATATTTTGCCTGGCACAGAAACGAAGCAGAGAGGAGTGAAGATCTTTCACACGTGCACACAAACATGCACACATACACAATGGCTTTTATGCTTAACCCAAAGCAGAAAATGTGTTTTGTCTCAAACTGTAATTCATAAGGTCTCCCGGAGGGAGCACAGCATGGCTTCATGCCCAGTTATTGAGCTTATACAGCAATCCTACACTGATGGGAAACAGACCGTACGGCAAGCATGGGGGAAACACAAACTTCCACTTGTCTCCGTTGCATTGCAAACCCTGTTAGGCATGCTGAGCTGGACACACAGACATTACAATCCCATTGTTGAATCCCATTTAGCTCTGCCAACAATTGTGCAGTGTAGGTGATTTCCTCATTGGATACTACCTGAATCGGCATCTAACCAACACTATTACTGTGACCATGATGAGGTAACAAACCCCAAACTGAGTGTAGAGAATAGGGAGGTCGTACCAAACATGGGCCACCCTCATTTTTCCATAAATTTGCAAGTTAGCGTTGAAAAGAGTCAGATTTTATTGTTATGTTGGTGGTGGAAAAATAGTGCATTCCATTTAATCCCCCCACTTATAGAATACAGCTCAGTATAAGACACATTGAGACAAAGCACAGAAAGTTTGATGAACTAAACATTACTTAGCAGAGACTTTAAATGCAACCTTCTCATTAATAATCTGTGGTAAATAACCTGTAAGTATGATTTTTGACCTGAGATTGAACTACTAAAGCCACAAATTGTACAGATTTCATAATTCCTGCTATGATGGAGGTACATACGTAACACATGGTTGCACTGAGAAAATAACATTTACACAACAAAAAAGCCTATGTGCAAGGTGCAGAAGGTTGGGAGAGATTACATTTCTTATGGAAAATATGCAAAAGATCAATATCATATTTGGTGCCTATCAAATTGTAGATTAATTCTATTTAACTATAGGCTGATTCAGAGATTGTAAACCCTTGTCATTTAGAAATAAACCAATATAGATAGAAACGTGCATTAGGGTGTGTTGAGCATCATAAACACTTCAACATCCCTTTAACACACCCCTCAGACCTTTGAATTAGTTATAATAATTCTGTAAACTCTTTCTTTAGGGACCTATAAAGGTGGCTACATTGGGCAGAAGAGACACCATTGAAACTAGGGATCTACCGATTATTGGCAAAGCTGATATATCGAGGGACGATATGCACTTTTCCCGATATCGGAATCGGCCCAGAGGTTACCGATATCGCCGATATTTAGGGATTTGTGGGTTGAGGCAAGTAGTGGGTTTTTTTTTACCTAAATGCCTAGAATACATTGGATTTTAAAAAAAAAAAAAAACATTTTTAAGATGAATCACTGAATTCTCTAACTCAAAATTAACCCGTTGCTGACCGCCGCAAGTACATATACTGCGGCGGTCAGCCCCGGCCAGGCAAAGTGACGTATGGGTACATCACTAGCCTGTAAGCCAATAGGGGGCGAGCGCGCGCCCCCGGAGACGCGCCCCCGCCCCGGCTCGTTCACGGACACCTCCGTGCGTTTGACCGGCAGACCCGATGTCCGCCGGTCACTCGCGATCGTCCGCTTTGAAGGGAGAAAAGCAGGCGGCTAATGTAAACAAAGCCGCCTGTCATTCTTCCCTGTGTAACAGCACAGATCATAAGGTCCTGCTATGTAGGACCGTTGATCTGTGCTGTTACATGTAAAGCCACATCCAATCACAGTTAGAAACACGCCCCTAGGGACACACTTAACCCCTCCTTCCCCAATAAAGTTAACCCCTTCCCTGCCAGTGTCATTTTTACAGTAACAGTGCATATGTATAGCACTGATTACTGTAGTAATGTCATTGGTACCGCCAAAAATGTCAGTCAAGGGTCCGATCTGTCCGCCGCAATGTCGCAGTCCCGCAAAAAAAAATCGCAGATCGCCGCCATTACTCGTTAAAAAGAAAAAACAACAAAAATTACAAAAATCTTTCCCTTAGTTAGTAAACGCAATAACTTGCGCAAACCAATCAGATACGCTTATTGTGATTTTTTTTTACCAAACATATGTAGCAGAAAACAAATTGGCCAAAAATTTTAAAAAAATTAGATTTTTACATTTTTTTGGGGGGGAATTTAATATAAAAAATTTGAAAAATATTGTTATTTTTGCAAAATTGTCTCTCTTTTTTTGTTTATAGTGCATGATCAAAAAATCGCACAGGTGATCAAATACCACCAAAAGAAAGCTCTGTTTGTGGGAAAAAAAGGACGTCAATTTCATTTGGGTACAGCGTCGCACGACCGCGCAATTGTCCGGTAAAGTCACGCCGTGCTGAATTGCAAAATAGGGCCTGGTCAGGAAGGGGGTAAAATCTTCCTGGGCTTAAGTGGTTAAAGAACAATATGTCACATTCACATTTTCCCTAAACGTAAAGGAGATTTCATAAATCAGACTGTAATGTGTAATCTTTCCACATGGGGACCTGGGAACCTGAACCTGCAAGTCATGTCTTGGTCTTCTCTTCTCTTTTTTCACCATCTATATCCTTTATAAATATGTTACAATGTATTCACTGATGTCACCACAACAGGAAGTGAGGGGAAATCTCCCCAGTGGGGATACAGACAGCAGTACAAATTCTAGGCAGTACAGAGGAAATAAGGGGCACTGGATTGTTTGCTTTAACAATTATTCCAACCACAATCTGTTATAGGAAAAAAAAAATACATTTTATATGCTCTCCGAGGCCACCGGTACCTTAGACCATCTTGTGTGCAGGAAGACAAGTGCCAAAAGCTTCTTTTAAACACCAGACGTTGTATTTTAATAAAAGTCACATTAAATTAATCCAACGTTTTGGGGGTGTTCATGGGGCCTCCTTTATCAGGGCTTGGCATACAGTTCACCTGGAAAGTATTCACAGGGCTTCAATTTTTCCACATTTTATTATGTTACAGTCTTGCTCCAAAATGGAATAAATTCAGTATTTTCCTTAAAATTCAAAAAAATACCCCATAATGGCAACATGAAAGACATTTGTACGAAAGCTTTTCTTTTTTTTTTTTTTTCTTTTTTTTAATAAAATTAAAAAAAAAAAAATCACATGTACATAAGTATTCACAGTCTTTGCAATGATACTCAAAATTGAGCCTTAGGTGGGTGCATCCTGTTTTCACTGATCACCCTTGAGTTGTTTCTACAACTTCATTGGAGTCCACCTGTGGTAAATTCAGTTAAATTTGGACATGATTTGGAAAGGCACACACCTGTCTATATAAGGTCCCACAGTTAACAGTGCATGTCAGAGCACAAACCAAGCCATGAAGGCCAAGGATTTGTCTCTAGACCTCCGAGACAGGATTGTATTAAGGCACAGATCTGGAGAAGGATACAGAAAACTGTCTGCAGCATTGAAGGTCCCAATGAGCATAGTGGCCGCCATCATCCGTAAATGGAAGAAGTTTGGAACCACCAGGACTCTTCCTAGAGCGGGCTGCCCAGCCAAACTGAGCGATCGAGGGAGAATGTCCTTAGTCAAGGAGGTTGGCCAAGAACCTGATGGTCACTGACAGAGCTCCAGTGTTTCTCTGTGGAGAGAGGAGAAACTTCCAGAAGAACAACCATCTCTGCAGCACTTCACAAATCAGGCCTGTATGGTAGAGTGGCCAGACGGAAGCCACTCCTCAGTAAAAGGCACATGACAGCCTGTCTGGAGTTTGCCAAAAGGCACCTGAAGGACTCTAAGACCATGAAAAACAAAATTCTCTGGTCTGATAAAACAAAGATTGAACTCTTTGGCCTGAATGGCAAGCGTCATGTCTGGAGAAATCCAGGCACCGCTTATCACCTGGCCAATACAACCCCTACAGTGAAGCATGGTGGTGGCAGCATCATGCTGTGGGGATGTTTTTCAGCGGCAGAAACCGGGAGACTGTTCAGGATTGAGGTAAAAATAAATGTAGCAATGTACACAGACATCCTTCATGAAAACCTGCTCCAGACTGCTCTGGACCTCAGACTGGGGCGAAGGTTCATCTTCCAACAGGACAACAACCCTAAGCACACAGCCAAGATAACAAAGGAGTGGCTATAGGACAACTCTGTGAATGTCCTTCAATGGCCCAGCCAGAGCCCAGACTTGAACTCGATTGAACATCTCTGGAGTGATTTGAAAAAGGCTATGCACCGACGCTCCCCATCCAACCTGATGGATCTTGATAGGACCTGCAAAGAAGAATGGGAGAAACTGCCCAAAAATAGGTGTACCAAGCTTATGGCATCATACTCAAAAAGACTTGGGGCTGTAATTGGTGCCAAATGTGCTTCAACAAAGTATCGAGCAAAGGCTGTGAATATTTATGTACATGTCATTTTTTTTTTTTTTTTTTTTTTTTTATAAATTTGCAAAGATTTTAAACAAACTTCTTTAACATTGTCATTATGGGGTATTTTTTGTAGAAATTTTAGGAAAATAATGAATTTAATACATTTTTGAATAAGGCTGTAACATACCAAAATGTGGAAAAAGTGAAACGCTGTGAATACTTTCTGGATGCGCTGCATTCTTCTACAGATAGGATACATACACAGGACTGATACGTATAAAGAGATCCAGAAAGTGCAAGTTTGATCACAGAAAAAAAAAAAAAAACACATACCTGCTGCAGCCTAAATCCAGGGCACTCTATAGGTGAGATTCTTGTGTTGAGTTCCCAGGTGTTAAGCCTGCTGTGCTCATTATCAGGGTTTGCCACTATCCCTGCTTGACCGTTAATTTATTTTACATTTTTCAGAATGTAACAGGTGGATTTTGAACACACAAAGTTAGGCCTGGACACCTCAAACTCGCCTAAGGGCAGCAGCTGGCAATTATGGAGAAATTTCTCTGCTCGAGTATCAAAAACATTTGATGTCAGGGGCTGACTTAGCCCACCATACTCCATTCATGATAGAGAACCCTCCTAGTGTAGAGCAGGATGCTAGGGAAATTTAGTTTAGCTCCTCTGTATTCAGTGGAGCAGGGGTTGATTGTTTAGGTCTGCTCAGTCTCATGAGCTGCTGCTCTTTCACTTCCCCCTGTCTCCTAGAAAATTACAGAACCTTAGTGGGAGGAAGAACATTACATGCAGCCTGAAAATTTATGTAACTCCAGCCAATCCCTGGGAAAGTGTGCTTAGAGGGTGGAGGAAGAGCTCCACTGAGGCCCAAGCCGCAGGTTCAGAGTTTCTGGGTCAAGTCCTGCTGGAGGAGACCCTTGTGCAGTGGGTCTACCCCTGGGGTAGCTTTCTGGAAGGATCTGTGAGGAAGACACCGAGGTCCCAGCTAGGCTTAGCTGGGGGGGCCTAATCACAAGCTATAAACCAAGGATTATGTGGGGTCTGGAGAAGCTAACTGGAGAGAGCCAGAAAAATGTTGGTGGGAAAGAGTCCAGCTGCCGTATGGTAGTGTGAGTCTACATCTCTCTCACTAGAAAGAGCTTGGTGGTTATTGGCAGGAAGCAACCAATGAGCCTGCGGCTAAGTGAATAAGCAACCCTATTGCTGAAGAGATAGTGACTGTGTGTAGCTTTTAAACCAGGGGTGGGGAACCTCTGGCCCGCGGGCCGCATGCGGCCCGCACGATCCCTCTGTCCGGCCCGCACAATCGTTGCGATCCGCCCCCCCGTGCCGCTGTGTCAGAAGGAGCCGATGGCTCCGTTCTGACACTGTGAATCTCCGAAAAGGGTGGACCCGAGGCGCAGAGCAGTGCGCCTCGAGCCCGCCCATTTGTGTGACAATAGCGAATGAAAATTCGCTACTGTCTCACGGATCCTCCTCCTCCTTGGCCAATGTCATTGGCCAAAGAGAGGCGGGACGCAAGAGGACTCGAAGAGACGCGGGGACTGAAGAGAGGAAGCTGCCGCTACAACAGGTCAAGTCAAGTGCACTGGGGCTTGGCACGCTGTTCACTCTGCATTGTGGTCAATCAGTCTGCATTAAAATTGGGCACGCTGTGGTCAGTCTGAATTAAAAGGGGGCACGCTGTGGTCAGTCTGTATTGAAAGGGGGCACACTGTGGTCAGTCTGCTTTGAAAGGGGGCACGCTGTGGTCAGTCTGCATTGAAAGGGGGCACGCTGTGGTCACTCTGCATTGAAAGGGGGCACACTGTGGTCAATCTGCATTGAAAGGGGGCACGCTGTGGTCTCTCCGCATTGAAAGGGGGCACGCTGTGGTCAGTCTGCATTAAAATTGGGCACGCTGTGGTCAGTCTGCATTAAAAGGGGGCACGCTGTGGTAAGTCTGCATTAAAATTGGGCATGCTGTGGTCAGTCTGCATTAAAAGGGGGCACGCTGTGGTCAGTCTGCATTGAAAGGGGGCACGCTGTGGTCAGTCTGCATTGAAAGGGGGCTCGCTGTGGTCAGTCTGCATTGAAAGGGGGCACGCTGTGGTCACTCTGCATTGAAAGGGGGCATGCTGTGGTCAGTCTGCATTGATGGGGGCATGCTGTGGTCACTCTGCATTGAAAGGGGGCACACTGTGGTCACTCTGCATTGAAAGGGGGCACGCAGTGGTCAGTCTGCATTGAAAGGGGGCACGCTGTGGTCAGTCTGCATTGAAAGGGGGCATGCTGTGGTCAGTCTGCATTGAAGGGGCACACTATACCTTGATTACTGAAGGCCCCTTTCACACTTTTGTGACCTCAAAGTCACGCAATTTTTTACAGCGTTTTTTGCCGCAAAGCAATGCCTATTACATTTATGCATACATTTTGTACGGCCCCCGAATGATGTTACAAAAATCCAAATGGCCCTTGGCAGAAAAAAGGTTCCCCACCCCTGTTTTAAACCCTGGAAGGAGTACAGGTCACAGTCAGCATAGAGATATTAGCATAGAGACATTAAGCAGTTGTGCAGTGCAGTCAGCGGTTTGTCAAGTGCAGTCAGTGCTACAGTTTTCCAGGTATCTCATGCTCCCTCACTCTATCCCAGTTGATCGTTCTCAATAAAAATCCAAAAAGAAACCCCTAGACCTAGACTGTTCTTTAGAGGCAGTGAAAGAATGCAGGGAATGCTGTGTGCCTGGCTGTGTGTGCTCTGAGGGGTGAAATAAGACCAAAAAAATTCTGGTAGCTCTTTAGGGGGGAGGGCTACAATAATATCACATTTTGGTGGACTGGTCTTCAGAATGTAGTGTAACCCTAACTGTTAAATATTGAAATATTTTTATTATATGTGTTTGATAAGTTCCAAAAAATATCTTTTGACCAATCATGTGAGCTGCTATCTTCCTGTGCTTTCTGCCTGTGCTGACTGTTATCAATTATATTGTTTTCTGAGGACCACAGCACCACGTGTCCATGTTATGAGCAATAGAAGAAGGCGGGGTTCCATAGTCCTATCTTGTTTCTGTGGTCCTAATTCAATACAGAGAAGTAAGCGTTGTCACCCTAGGATAGGAAGTGTATTAGTGGCAGAATCACCAAGTAAAAAAAAAAAAAAGAAGAACACTAAGGCAGACACCACATTCAAGGACTGTTAGGATGCAATATTATTTACATTTTGTTTTCAAGTAAAAAAAAAGCCTGGAAAAAAAAAAGAAAACTAACGCAGCCACCACATCCAAGGACTGTTATGATGCAATATTATTTACAATAGGTTTTCAATTTTAAATAAGCTATAACTGTCTAATGATAGAACCAGCCATTGTCACTCTGTTATACAGGTACATTTTAGGAGACTTATGCCTCGTTTCCACTGATCGGTACGGTTCGGTTCGGTACGGTACGCTATGCAATTTTTGCCGTTTCCATTGTCAAAAGTTGTGAATGGTACCCTAATTCCGAACCGTACCGTACCACTTTTTTGGGACCCTTTCGTTGGGATACAAAGCACAATCGTACCGTACCAACAGGGTGGAGCTACACTCTGCAGAACGTTGATTGGTTGACAGAGAATCGTCACTTCTGTGGGCACCATTTATAATGTTTAAGGAAGCATATAATAATTATAATGTTTCTGGCTACACCACGCCTATCATGTAAGGGTACTGTTGGCGGTGGAAACGCAAGCCTGATCAAGGTGTACCGTTCCGAACCGTACTGAACTGCACCAAACCGAACCGTACTGAACTGCACCAAACCAAACCGAACCGTACTGAACTGTACCGAACCGTACTGAACTGCACCGAACTGTACTGAACTGTACCGAACCGTACTGAACTGCACTGAACCGTACTGAACTGCACCAAACCAAACCGAACCGTACTGAACTGTACCGAACCGTTCTGAACTGCACCAAACCAAACCGAACCGTACTGAACTGTACCGAACCGTACTGAACTGCACCAAACCAAACCGAACCGTACTGAACTGTACCGAACCGTACTGAACTGCACCGAACTGTACCGAACCGTACTGAACTGTACCGAATCGTACCGCTCCGTGGAAACGAGGCATAAAAGTCCAGTAGTTACCTCATCAGCTCAATGATTTCCTCAATGTTCAGACATATTTAGATACTCAAATACACTCAAAAAACTTTTTTTGGTCTCTAACATCTAAAAAAAGCCCCTTCTCCAGTCCTCAGCAGGGTAGAAGGAATGGATGAACCCAAATGGAATGGCATAGCGCCTTCCACCACCCCCCCCCCCCGAGCCTAGGCTCCCAATCTCCTAAACGCCAGCTGTTTTCGCGAGACCGCTACCTCATCCACATCAATAGGGCACCCATTGGACAGACCCTCCAACGCTGCCCCACGGATTATGCCGCATTCCTAAAGGATTTAAGGAACGCTGGCTTTGCAGAGTTGTTTTAACTTTGATCTTATGTATTGATGGAAAAATAAAGGCAGGCGCTGTCAGATAATGTTAATGTCTGATCTTCAAAACGTGCACAACCTGCGTCGTTAGTTTCTGATCTCTCCTGGAACTCAATCTGGGCCATAGATGGCACTGCGTGAGTGATTAAAGAGAAAGTGATGACGCGGATGATGGAATGTGCCAATTAGTTTATGCTAAAACTTGCAATATAAGAGACCTGTAAAACATGATTTTATTATGAAAGGGTCCCTGTTAACATTTACAACTGTAAAAGTAGAAAATTGTCGCTCAAGTGTAGAGAAAACAGGATATTTGATGTTTAGGTCACTTGTAAACTTATACAGGGCAAGTTATTTAAAGGGTAACCACTTTTGTGGGGGAAAAAAATCTGCAAATAAAGAAAAAACAATATAGCGTATACAATTGCGACACAAATCATATTGTAATTGAATGTTATTAAAAATGACCTTTCCTTTTAAATCCGAAGCTGTTTTCATTTTCTGAAAATGCAATGCAATATGGCTACCTGGAGCCAGAGGCGTAACTAGAACCTTCAGGGCCCCGGTGCAAGAAACCATGAAGGGCCCCCCTGGACCCCTGGCCGGGGCCCTTCCCTTCAATCCAGCTGATCCTTTACTCCGCTTGTGGGGCCCTTTATTACGGTCCCACAGCGGGTCCCTTTCACAAGTTTTGCAGTTGGCCCCCTTCCTGCCATTTAGGGGCCACCCCACGGTGGTGGTATGCCAGGGCCCGGTTGCAAGTGTGACCTTTGTGATCCTGGAAGTTCACCCACTGGTGTCAGTAGTTTTTATTTTTTGGTATTTTAATTGTATTATTTTTTATCATTTTATTTTATTTTTTTTAAATGTCACTGACTATGACTCTGTCCATTTAGAGAAGCAAGGAGCTGGTAAATTACATATTTAATGACCCCTTCCTGGTTCTCTATTGTGACACATCCCCTGCAGCAGCCGGCAGGAGAGGGGAGGGATCACAGTGGGGGGGGGGGGGGACCAGGGGAGCTCACAGGGACCTAGAGACAGCAGAACACAAGTGAACTGGATAGGAATGGCGGGGGAGCACACAGAAGATCCAATCTCCTCCATTTTCTTTCTGCAGCTACAGGAGGGAAAAGGAGGACAGTGATTTCTCTACATGCTGCCCCCGCCGCCCCTCCTATCCAATGCCGATCCGCCTGCAACCCCTGTAGTTACCCCCCTGCCTGGAGCTTTTCTGTACACAGAATGTATACTGACTACACCCCCGAAACATAATTTCCTGCTTGTGTGATTGGCTTACCAATTTTCCCAGAAGTCTGCCTAAGATACAAGTCAGATTTCTGGCATCCCCTACAACAAAAATTTAATTTTTGGTGAGATACTCACAATAGGAACACATCTAAAGGGATGCAGGCCCAACAGATTTCCTCATTAGTGCCCTGCAGCTACCGCAGCGGATAGATAATTATGAAACCACTCCCATTTGACCCACTCAGCACAGGGGAACAGACAATGATTTCTTCAGAATAACAAAAGGTAGGAATCGGCAACAAAGTTTGTTAAAATTCTTGCAATGTACAGAGATCACCCAGAGGGGAATGTTTTTTTCTCAACAAAAGTGGAGTTACGCTTTAAGGGCTCGTGTAAAGGGACATTTGTTTGAACCTGTTCTTCCTCTTACAAGTCAATATGAAATGAAAAGCAAATTGATGCAACTCATTAGCAGGTCAGAGCAACACAGAAGATTAAAGTAATGCAAAAGCAACAAGTCCAAACAACTCAACACATCTGAAATCATACTGCATTTGTATGGCTTCTGGCTATGGCACACGGAGTCAATAAAATCTTAAAGACCAAATCACTAAACTCTCATATACACTTCAACATGTGAACATCATTTTAAAATTTGAATTTAATTATTTTATTTTTTTTAAATCTGCAAGTTTCATTAACAAAATCCTGGTGTATCTACCATGAAAGGTCCTTGTGCAAGTACTTCCTGTCTCCCAATTGCTCTCCTGCATTGTCTCCGTGCAACTTAGGCTGGCCATACACTATACAATTTTCTTGTTCAACTTTCCTTTAGATTTACCAAAACCATGTAATGTAGGGTCAAACCTAAACACTTTCAATTTGTATGCAATCAGGCAGGCCCTTGCACTACATAGTTTAAGGTAAATCTAAAGGAAATTGAATAAGAAAATTGTATAGTGTATGGCCAGCCTTATAGTCTCAACCAGGGAGACCATTGCGCCATCGCACAGTCATAGTCCATCGTTTTCACAATTATGAAGTAGGTCTGGATCTTTACTGATTTCTGATGACAAAGTCTCTCTGAATGACATCAATGGCAGTTATAACTAGAGCTGTACTAGATCCCTTCTCTGCTCCTACTACTCTATGGGAAAGTACACTGCTCAGAGAAAGAAATTAAGGGAATACTTTTTAATCAGAGTATAGCATCAAGTCAATTAAACTCCTGGGATATTGATCTGGTCAGTTAAGTAGCAGAGGGAGTTGTTAATCCGTTTCAACTGCTTTGGTGTTAATGAAAATAACAACAGGTGCACTAGATGGGCAACAACGAGACAACCTCCAAAACAGGAATGGTTTTACAGGGAGAAGCAACTGACATTTTTTTCCCTACTCATCTTTTCTGACAGTTTTTCACTTATTTTGCATTTGGCTAGGGTCGGTGTCACTACTGGTAGCATGCGGTGACACCTAGACCCTATAGACATTGCACAGGCAGTTCAACTGCTCCAGGATGGCACATCAATACGTGCCATTGTCAAAAGGTTTGCTGTGTCTCCCAGCACAGTTTTAAGAGAATGGAGGAGATTCAAGGAGACAGACAGTTACTCTAGGAGAGCTGGACAGGGCTGTAGAAGGTACTTAACCCATCAGCAGGACCGGTATCTGATCCTTTGTGCAAGGAGGACCAGGATGATCGCTGCCAGAGGCCTAAAAAATTACCACCAGCATGCCACTGGTGTGAATGTCTCTGACCAAACAATCAGAAAAAGACTTCATGATGGTGGCCTGAGGGCCCAATGTCCCCTAGTGGGCCCTGTGCTCACTGCCCGGCACCATGTAGCTCAATTGGCATTTGCCATTGGACACCAGAATTGGCAGGTCTGCCAGTGGCGCTCTGTGCTTTTCACAGATGAGAGCAGGTTCACCCTGAGCACATGTGACAAATGTGAAAGGGTCTGGAGAAGCCATGGATATTGTTATGCTGTCTGTAACGTAGTTCAGCATGACTGGTTTGGTGGTGGGTCAGTGATGGCCTGGAGAGGCATATTCATGGAGGGACACACATACCTCTACAAACTAGAAAATAGTTCCCTAACTGCCATTAGGTATTGGGATAAACTCCTCTGACCCATTGTTAGACCCTACGCTGGAGCAGTGGGTCTTGGGTTCCTCCTGGTGCATGACAATGCCCAGCCTTATGTGGAGAGTGTATTGATACCACTTGAATAATTGATACCATTGAATGGCCCCCTTGCTCGCCTGACCTAAATCCAATAGAACATCTCTGGGGGAATATGTTTCTGCCAAGTTGCACCTCAGTCTGTTCAAGAGCTCAGTGATGCCCTGGTACGGATCTGGGAGGAAATACCCCAGGACAACATATGTCATCTAATTAGGAGCATGCCCCCACTTTGTCAGGCATGTATACATAGGGCCCATACAAAATACTAAGTACCATTTTGAGTTACTGCAATGAAATTTTAGCAAAATGGACTCGCCTGCTTCATCATTTTTCACCTTGATTTTCGGGTATCTTTGAATTCAGCCCTCTGTAGGTTTATAATTTTCATTTCCATCAAACAATGAGGCGTTCTTTCCTTCCTAACACATTACTCAGTCCATATCAGTATAGATATCTAGCATGAGATTTTTTCCCCATTGAGATCTGATATGTTTTCAAAGTGTTCCTTTAATTTTTTTGAGCAGTGTATATAGCACATGTGTATTGTTTTCATATGTCCGGAAATCATTCCAAGGAGACGAAAGGGGGAGATAGACGGCTCCAGTCTGCTCTGACCCTCATAGTCTTCTTGAATGGGCGGAAGACAGTAAATGTACATTAAACCTTACCAATGCTCTCTAATTACAGCCGGCTTGCTGTGTTCCTGCAGCTGTTTCTTATGGTAGTTGGGTATCCCCCCCTCCCCTACTTTAACCCATTCCAGAGAAACCCCCTGGGACAGGACTGCCAAGCAATGCTCACTATGGGAGGCCCTGGTCTATTTTAACAATAACAAATTATACGTGTAAATAAGCATTTTTATACTGCAAATATACAAATCAGAGAGATGTGGGAAATGAATGGGCCACCTTAAAGCTGGAAGCTCCAAGTCACTGCACCATTGCGATTGTATTCCAGCTATGTTGGGATCTGTATTTATACAATTTTACAAATATTTGAACAATTGCTCAACGTATTTCAATTTTGGAGCTGATGTAGTCATGGTATGCTCTTCATTTTATAGTAATATAAATGTTGGTGCCTTTGGAGTGCACCTGAACGATATAATTAGAGGAAAAGGTGGGTTACTTTGCCTCCAATAGTTGCTGCACAGCACCAGCTATAGTAGACATGATCGAATCATTGCCAAGCAAAAATCTTAAACAGCATAAATACTTAAAGTGGAGTTTCAGCCTCTGGAAAACATAAATTAAAAGTTAGCAGCTACAAATACTGTAGCTGCTGACTTTTAATAAAAGGGATATTGCAATGTCGGCACCCCATGTTCGTCCATCGGCTTTGGGTGCAGGCGTCGGCATTGCAAGTAAGGAAAAGGATAGGAAAGGAAAACCAACAGTGTTTCACAGGCGGTTTCCTATGGCTTCACAGCCGGTTTCCTACTGTGCATGCGCGAGTCACCCTGCGCTTTCTGAATGGTCCCGCCATCTTCTGGGGCACACACAGGTCCCAAAAGGTGGCGGGGGGGAAGGAGTTTGGGGTGGAGGACATGACAGAGACATGACATCAGTGCCTGACCTCACAAATTCACTTCTGGAAGAATGGTTAAACATTCCCATAGACACACTCCTAAACCTTGTGGACAGCTTCCCAGAAGAGTTGAAGCTGTTATAGCTGCAAAGGGTGGGTCAACTCAATATTGAACCCTACGGACTAAGACTGGGATGCCATTAAAGTTCATGTGTGTGTAAAGGCAGGTGTCTCAATACTTTTGACAATATAGTATAGGTCTATTCTACGGGACCACCCACTTTCCAGGTGGCAAATATGTAAGAATTGCTGCGCTCACCCAACTAATATTAATGGTTTGTTATAACAATTGAATATGACAAATAAATCCAATAGGTGCTGACAAATATAATCCCATATTCTGCAAAAAAAAAAAAAAACGATTATTTTTTATTTTTAAAAATGAAAGTGCTAATACGGTCCAATATAAAGTACCAAGTGCCAAAGCATGTGTCAAAGCATGTGCCATAAATCTTAAATACAAGCGACCAGTGCTCCGTGCAAATCCATGCCAACTCTCTAGTCTGTGTTCAATCATCCCTGTCCTCTCCTGCGACCAAACTCACCAAAAGATATTGACCATTTGAGATTACATTAGGGTAGATCAATATGCGATGTGTCACAGCCCCTCCGTGTATGCCAATATCTCAGGGACCGATGCTCACAGATTCTCATTGCCCATAATGGAGAGGAAATCAAAAAGAAACATTCCTCATAGCATATCTCTGTTTATTAAAACCATAGCTAAAACAAAAGAATCACAATGACAATATACGGTGTCCAACCTGGCACCTGGAATCATCTGCTAAAGCTGAGCTGAAATCACCACCACTCCGATATGCATGGGAGCTAGTGTGCATTCCACTAGGCAGGAGTGGCGAGCAAACTGGAAGTTCCTGCCTCTACGCATTTTGTCACATCTGGGACATCATCAGCAGACGTTCGGGTGGGCATGACCCAATCACACCCACCTTATGGCTTGGTCCCATCCAGTAACCCCCTTCAAAACATACAGAAACACCCATTACACCCACTTTAGAGTTGGTCCCATCCAAACTCCCCTCTACATATAAAGGCACTACCTATCACATCCAGCAATTAAAAGAGAATTTCAGTTTTTCTTCTTTTTTTGGAATCATACCTTCCTAGATGGAGGGTCCAAGTGCTGCATCTGTCCCCCGCAAGATCTAAGACTAAAAGCCAAGTGATCAAACACCACTGATCACTCAGTGCTCAGTGTTCCTTGAGCAGAGAGCTGGTGACTGTCATCGCTGTCTACTCTGGCACCCCCCTCCCCGCCCTCCAGTGCTCATTGGATTTCTGGGCTGGGAAGGGGGTGGGAGAGGCCAGCTCAGGCTCTCAGTGACTCACTTAGAGGCTGAGCCAGGTGCCTATCCAAGCTCCTGGGTGGATCCTGATCATATGGTCACAAACTTTCCCCAGCCTGTGGCGTCTCTGTGACATTAGCTATAGTGGGCTTCAGCCCGGACTGCGCTCCTATGATTCACAAGAGAGCTGTGGCTGTACACTCAAATAGGGTTGATGCTGTCATTCCAGAACATGGCCTAAGATACAGCAGCATCAGCAGGACAGTTTCAAGATACATGACTATCCCAACAGGTATGGGACAGTTAGCATGTATAGCAGTGGCTGCTGGTACTCCATTGGCCGGGGGGGGGGGGAGGGGGCGTCAGACGGACCCCGTCATACCCCCCCGACCATACCAGCCCCCCTCGTCCCCTGCGTCTCCTCCCTCCTCCTCCTCCCCAGCCAATAGCATAGCCTCTCCTTTCGGCCAATCGGGAAATGGGTCTCAGGACCCGCTTCCTGATTGGCTGGGAGGAGAATCAGTGTGATAATAGCAAATATTCATTTGCTATTGTCACACAACTGGGTGGGCTTAGGGCGCAGTACTCTGCGCCCCGAGCCCACCCTTTTTTTGAAGCCTATTAGAGCCTCTGGCTCTAATCACATGCTTAAAAAAAAAAAACCCCATTGGAATCCATGCACCCAGCGCCCTGCATGTAGATTAGGGGGCCGGACGCATAGATGGGGGGGGGGGGGTGGAGGGCTGCCACTGATGTATAGGCATATAGGGAGGAAATGCACCATTATGGTGGTACTGTGCTTGCCTATAGAGTTTATGAGTCTACTGGTTCTGTTCATGCTACCTGGTAGATCATTACAGAGCAAAAGTACATCTCAACAAAGATCACACAAACTTTAACTCTCTCTAGGACTATTGGAAATATTGTTTTTGACGGTTTGGTTAGGGTTATGTGCATCATTTCTGGCTTAAAGGCAAATAAATATTTCTAGGAAAACGGAGCCAACAGTAGAAAAAAAAAAACATTTTATACAGGTAGCAGCAAATTCTAGAGAAGGATGGGGACCTAAATATATTCTTTATATTTCTTTTAGTTTCCAAACACTCCCTATAGAAGTATGTGTGGAAGAAATGTGATTAGTATTTCAGATTATAGAATAAGCAAGAAAAAACGTATTCTGCCTGCAAGAGATATAACAATGCCAAGGGATGGAATGGAAAGGAACCCAATGCCTGGAAGAAATTAATTACAGCTACGATAGGCACGTCTACAAAGCAGAGCTCCACATAAAAGCAGAACTCTGTTTTGAATTGAGCAAGTCTGATAGAACACACACTGATTTCCAGACAGATATAAAAAACAAACATAAATTAATGCAGTTCTGTATTCATTAATATGTAGCTCCGACCACAGAGAAGCCACTGGATATAATGTCTTTGTGTAATTGGAGATGACACACCTGGCTCACTGAGCACTTACCAACACACCTTGGGCATTTTACTAAATCATTTAAACAGCAACAATCTGAGAAAAGACAATTATTATGTCAAAGAGCATGCAAGCAAAAAAACAATATATCCTATATGGAGGGAATGATAGTGAAGCACTAACAATGCTCTTTTCTGGTGGCTAAACAGTCCCTTACTCACTGGCCAGCGGTAGATGAGGTAAGAACATTGGCCGGCTGTGTTGGGGCCCTTTAAGAATAAACACAATTCAATAGAGAAGAAAGTCAGCTTGTTGAAGTCTAAGCTCTTACCAGTACCACATTCACCCCCAAAATCTTCATGCGTTCATTTAGACTCAGTTCAGTAAAACTCTGGCCACCAGCAGGTGCAGGGGAGACTCTATCAGCCATTTACACAAGGTATTCACCAAATGCCTCACACTCTCCCAAGGAGTAGACCCATGATTTCCAAGTCAAAGCGCCAAAGAACGGCTTGTTCCTTGGCTTCCTGAGGTGTTCTTGGGCAACAGCCACTCCACTTGCAACAGGGTCCTGGGAACACCCGGTCTCCAGCAGTGGAATTCCAAACGCACTTGGGTGGGGGTGCTGGGGGATGATCTTCACAGAGGTGGGGTACCTTGCATATAGGTAGCTCAGTCCCACACACACTCCTTCGACCACTCACTGGGTGTGTCCTCCCTCCTTTCCCCCATCCAGGTCCCCTTCCTCTCCCTGTAGATAGCACCAGACACCACCAAAATACCTTTAGGTTGTCTCCTTTTAGATGGCTGCCGCATTTCTGTATTATTGAATGTTCAACTAATGGTCTTCTTTAAGATGGTGGCTACAATTGTACAAAAACAATTTTTCAACTGAACTATGTCAATTCCACTGAAGAATAGTCAGCAATAGGAGGAAAAGTAAAAGTTTGCAATTATATTATTTTTTTCAAGAGGTACTTGGTTTTGACTTTGTATCCTGCAAATCCCTGTACAGCAGAGTTTAAATTGGGGGAGGGAGAAGCAGCACAAGGAACAAAATAGTGATGCACTAATGGGAAGCATGCAGATAGAAGGAGAGAGAAGAGCAACAGAGATGAGATTGCTTGTTAACAAGGAGCATGCTGATAGGAGAGAGCAGAGTGATAGGCAGGTGAGCTTATCAGTCTGCCATTTCCCCTTCACTGTCCAATCACAGACCGGGCATGGGAAAAGACCCAGAAAAGACCAGCACGTGCTACTTCAAGGCATCAGAAACAGGGCTGCGCTGTGTGGCAGAACTATGTGAACCAAAGAAGTGCATGTAAAACACATACAAAAAAGTGCACTGGGTGTGTCACTGGTCCCCTCCCGAGAAAGATTGGCCTCCCTGATCCCCCGGGGCACAAGACTCGTGACAGGAGTGAGGCACTCTGATACAACTAGCCAAAAGGCCTGGCAGGCCCCTCACCTTGTGGCTAAACTAAAGCTGACCACCAAGTGCTAGGTTAGGGACCAGTGGCGGCCCGTAAATTGGGGGCACAGGGGTGCCGCCCCCCCATCCATGTGTCCAGCCTCCTAATCTACATGCAGGGCACTGGACGCATGGATTCCAATGGGGGTTTTTTTTTTTGAAGAGGCTCTTATAGGCTTCAAAAAAGGGTGGGCTTGGGGCACAGAGCACTGCACCCTGAGCCCACCCAGTTGTGTGACAATAGCGAATGAATATTCGCTATTGCCACACTGATTCTCCTCCCGGGCCAAACAGGAAGCAGAGACCTGTTTCCCGATTGGCTGAAAGGAGAAGGCATGCTATTGGCGTAGAAGGGGGGAGGAGACGGCCGCCGAGAAGGGACTTGAAGGAGCCTGAAGGGGAAGTCGGAGGAACCAGGTAAGTTGACTGACTAACTAACGAGATGTGGTGCAGGCTGGAGTGCAGGCTGGAGTGCGGCAGACGGGTGGGGGAGGGAGGGAGAGATGTGGTGCAGGCTGGAGTGATATGGGGGGGGGGGCAGGTCCGTCTGCCACCCCTCCTGACTGATGGAGCACCAGCTGCCACTGTTAGGGACTCTCCAAAAAAAGAGATTCCCAGGCAAGGGAGGAAGGAACCTAAGGGCTACACATCCATCGCCTACACTTCAGGGCAGGCCTGCAGACTCACATCCTACCAACCAATGTGTGAAAAAAGATACCTAAAATTGTTCCAATGTGCTGCTATGGATTGACCTTGCTTTTAGCCGTCATCACTGCATTGCATGGAAATCATGGAATAGAGCTTGAAACCCAACAGTGCAACCATACGAGATGGTGAGAAGGTGCAAAAACAATGAAAACCCCTCCAATGGAATTAGTACAGTAAAGCCTTCTTAGAACAGAAAGTTTTCACATGTCTCATCCTATCACATATCCCAAAATTTAGAGGACAAGATTTCAGGACATTGTGTGGAGCAATGCAAATCATAGCTTTATGCCCCAACATCCAGAACCAGTGGTGTATAGTGCAAACATAGTCTAATCAACAAACAGTACATTTTTGAGTGGACAGAGCAATAGTCTAAATAAAATGTTGCATGACTCGAATTCTCCAGCGTGTTCTGCTGATTGATGGCTATGTCTCTGTGCAGCAGCATGTGGGGGTCACACCTCATTAAATGTTCGCTCTCCGGTTTTATTAGATTATCACCACCTAGCAGGTTAAACTGTCTGCATTCATCTCTCACAGGGCCATCTCTTTCTAATCTGGAAGCCAAATGTTCTCGGTGGATGAAGGTCTTCAGAGAATTACCAGATGTCTATTTGTAAACTGTCACCACACTTGGGCGCATGTTGTCTTTATAGGGACTTTTTTTAGTCCCAAATCACCTGGAAGGGAATGGGATATTGGTTCTGCTGCAGACTGGATGCTTAGAGTCAGTAATGACTGACATTTTGTACAATCACTTACCAAATTACTATAGAGTTTTGCTAGCTCTGGTAAATAGTATATGTTTCGAATGAGTATCAGGCTGAAGGGGAAATCATACTTTTGTGCATGTTAATTTGCATGTGTCAACACACGCATTTTCATGCATTAACCAAAATTAGGTGATTCTGTTTTAAATTATCTTCCCAAAACCGGAAAATAATTTGGGGTAGACTGGCCCTTTAAATAATTAAAGGGAATTCCTAGAAATACTATAACCAAGTTCTGTTCATGTGACCCATTTATAAAATATAGTAGATTGGATGTCACCTCCTAACACACTTTCTACCAAAACAGTCAACTCCACCTTACGTAATTTACCCACCACATTGGGTGGGTAAATCTGGTATTGCCAGCATCCACCAAGAACCTTGATGGCCTCTGACTGGTCGCAGTTTAGTGAAACATTTTTTAAATCTTTTTACCCCTGAGGAACCCTTGAAACAATTTTCTGGTCCCAGAGAACCCCATCTAAAGTTAAATAATGGGGTCTCAAGGAAGAACGTCCTGTACATTGGTGGTCAGTAGGAAGAATGTTCCCCTTACAGCGGTGATCAATATATTACCCTTGAAGACAGCTAAAAAGATCATCATGTGCCAGCTGACTCTAACAAGCGGCTTTGGAACTGGAATTATGTAGGTACCATCAGGTGAGAGGACAATCAACCACAGCTCAAGGAAACCCTAGCAACCTTCAGAAGAACCCCTGGTTGAAAATGGCTGGTTTAGTGTGATAGCTTTTACCATGGTGTATGACGTGATGACGTAATGGCGCCGGCGACCTTACGTCATCACGTCATACCCGGAAGTGACGGCGGGAGGGCCGCAGTGCGTTCCAACTGTCAGGTAGTACCGATATCCACCGGTTTACATTCTGAGGATCGAGACCGCGCAGCCATCCTGACCATGACACTGGATTGATTGATCTATTCCATATACATGGACATTCTTATGCCTCCTTTACATATTCTTTTCTTCTGATTTTCTATTAATAAATTCTAATACTGCACTTAGAGTGGCGCCTGTGTTCTCCCTACAGCTGTTCCCAAGTTCCTTCTACTTGTCACCAGTGCAGCCTACAGAGTGCGTTTTTGGGATTTTACATATGGATCATATATGGACTTGATATATGGACTATCAGTTAATGGACTATGTATTATTGACTGTCTATTGTCTGTACCTTACATCTGTCCCCTGTCTTTTAGGTCCCTAGTGTGGAACCTGGGAGGTCTCTATTTTCCTCCCCTTTGCGCCAGTTTTTAAACCTTGTTATCAGGTACCATGCCTAACGACTGGTTGCTTGTAGCATGTTCCTTCGCTTGGTTATCCATAGCGACTCTTCTTGTCTTGCTGAGTTAACCCTTCTTTAACCATGTTACTTCGTACCCCGTTGTGCTTTACAGACCCTGGTTCTTTAGATATGCCAAACCCAACATACATCCCTATTTGAGTAACTTCAGACCAGGCTTAGAACAGTAAAGATTACTTTACCTAATAACTACGGCATAACAGTTCAATATAACCAGCATCCTTCCTCTAACACTAACTATCGTAGTGTGGCTGCCCAGGCATACTTCAGTGAGGTGAGAGTCCAATATAACATTGTCCATGGCTTGGATGCCTCTGAAAGTCCCGGTGTCTACAACGGACTGCAAGGTGCAGTAGTCCCAGTGCCATGAACAAAACCAACTAATTCACTAAGAAGAAGTGCCCTGGACCTCAGCCTCCCCCCTTTTAATAGCACAGGTGAGCTGGCTTGGACCAAAACCCCAGCAACTGAGTTTGCAGCAGGTTAACCCTTTCCCAAGCCTGGGCCAGCTGCTAACTTACTAGTATCAATACATTTCAACCTGCCTGCAAGTAGCACTTACATTTTTTAAGTCAGAGCTGATCTCTGCAGTGCTGTAGCCCAGTCCAATATGTTGACAAACCCTCAAAGGGTGTGTCTATGACAGCCTGGGCTTACAGAAAGTGGTTGCATAAAGTTGGCCATCATTCAACCAAAAAGAGAACTGAGCAGAGTTTCTGGAGGGGGGGTTTCACCAGAGACAAGGTAAGTATTGCAGCAATAAAATTGCTTATTTTGTTGTTGTACACCAAGCTTGGCTATGTATTCTACTGTTTATTGGAGTTGCACTTTTAAAAAATTTAAAATAGCTTAGTGGTTTAGAGCACAATCCAATTTTAAACTACCAGTGTCATATGAATAGCACAAATTTGGCATATGTTAACAAAAAACAGGAGGATCAAATGTAGACAAGAAGAGTGTAAAATTACATTGCAAAGCTTTTCTCTACAGCACAGCTGTCAGCAGGATTTAACATTTTTCTGATTCAATGAATGGTACATGTTGGCCAACATTTGAAATCAATTTCAAGACTAACAGTTTGCGATTGTGTGCAGAACTCGAACAGATGGTGACCATTGCACCTTTCCTGCAGGCAAACTATTTTAACTTATCATTCAAGCCTCTACGTCCACGAACATGCACGCTGCACTACGGCATAGGACCATGATACAATGTTATTACACTCACTGTATAAAGACAATGGCACACCTCCAAACATGACCTGACCATTGTTTTACTACACTCCCTACAGGCTGGCTTAGAAGACTAAAACTCTAATGTAACCAGTGAAGTACACAAGATCATAATACAATTCTAGAACTCTGCACAGACATAGAATAACACCATCAGCCAACATGAACCAACCGCTGGGCATTATAAAATAATTCTACTAAAGTCTACACAGACTTAGAAGAGTAAAACTCATAGGGCTTGTTCACATCAGAACAAGGTGTGGGAAACCGATTTCAAACTCTGGGTGTGCAATCTGTTGCATATAATCCTAATGCATCCCAAATGCAGTGTGTTTGCCTGCATTGGATGGCCAGTGCACTACTTTTGTAGCGATCCAATGTGATTTCAGCAAGTTGTGGATACAAAAATAAAGGAATAAAGAATTTTGCATAATCAAACTCTTGCCAACCACATAACACACACACACACATACACACACATATATATTATATATCAACAAGAATAGTGGGCTTTATTGCCCAGCCACCACACACATGCATTCATGCATTCATTGTGACAGGAGGTTGTGTGCTGAGAGCGTGCTTACAGCGCATTCCTAGCACAACTGACCAGGCTGTCACCGACAGCTCTCAGTCAGGGCTTCTGATCAGAAGCCCACCCCAATCACGCCAGTCACAACATACAGAAGCCACTCCATCACTGGGCAATAAAGCCCACTTGAAGAGGTGTTAAGGGGTTAAGGTATTGGACACACAGGACAATAAAATGAAAAAAATAAAATAAATAAATAATGGCCAAAAAAGAAACCCGGACCATAAAAATTGTAATGTTACTTTACACTGGTAGTCAGTGAAGTCCCCATTTACACTAGTATTTAGTATAGTGCCCCCTTACATCAGTTGTCAGTGGAGAAAGGCATCCTTAGATTGGTGGATGGTGGAGAAGAGCCCCCTTGCACTAGTGGTCGGTGGAAAGATTGCCCCTTACATTTGGTGGCCAGTGGAAAGAATGCTCTTTACATTGGTGGGTAGAAGGAAGAATGCTCCTTACATTGGTGGGTAGAAGGAAGAATGCTCCTTACATTGGTGGCCAGTGGGAAGAATGCTTCTTACATTGGTGGCCAGTAGGAAGAATGCTTCTTACATTGGGGGTCAGTGTGAAGAATGCTCCTTACATTGGTGTCCAGTGGAAAGAATGCTCTTTACATTGGTGGGTAGAAGGAAGAATGCTCCTTACATTGGTGGGCAGTGGGAAGAATGCTCTTTACATTGGTGGCCAGTGGAAAGAATGCTCCTTACATTGGTGGCCAGTGGTAAGAATGCTTCTTACATTGGTGGCCAGTGGGAAGAATGCTCCTTACATTGGTGGCCAGTGGGAAGAATGCTTCTTACATTGGTGGTCAGTGGGAAGAATGCCCCTTACATTGGTGGCCAGTGGGAAGAATGCTTCTTACATTGGTGGTCAGTGGGAAGAATGCTTCTTACAAATGGGGGGTTAGTGGGAAGAATGCTCCTTACATTGGTGGGCAGTGGGAAGAACGCTCCTTACATTGGTGGCATTCTACTACACGCTATATACAGACTTAGAACACTAGAGCGCCAATATAACTAGACCAGTGTGCAAGATCATCATGCAATCCAATTACACAAGGTGCAGCTAGACATACACCACAAAACATGACTTGACCCCTGGACAGAATGTTGTAGTACTCATTTATCACTAATTATATGTGTTTACACTGAAGGCCACCTAAAGTGCGCTGAAAGTATTCAAAAGTGGTCTTACAGTCACTAATTTTGCACATCATTTTAGCCTGCTATAAGCAGGCTGTAGCAATCTGTAAGTGCCACAAGAGCTTGATGAAGCAGAGCCTCTATTGGTCAATGTGACCTCACAACCAGATCCCAATGCAGAGCCTCTACCGGCCAATGTGACCTCACCACCAGATCCCAAATCTTACACCGTGTACAGACACCACTCATTACATTCTCAACAAGACCTGAACGCTGGACATAATCATTTATGGCCCTTTCAATGAAGATTCTTCATAACATTAGCTATGCACTAAATTCAATCAATATTCAATTCTGATATAGCCTATACATTCATACTAAACATTGCATTCCCAATGCAACCCTCCAACTACTAAATATTCTCATAGACCAGTCTATTACACGCTGTATAAGTAAGCATGAACCTAATGAATGTATTATCCCTGAGACTTTTCAGTATTACCTAAGGGCCAGCAAATACATTTGAGGAATCATGTAATTTCTTTGTTAATAACAGAAAATGATAAAATATAGTGCAGCGCGGTCTTATGAACCCCAATTAAGATGTATAAGTAATCTGAATGGTAAAATCAGCATTAAAATCAATTAAAACCAATTCATTTAAAACCAATTTATTTAAAACAGGAGACAGTCCATAGCTTAAGGTGATGTGGAACAAAGAGCAAAGAGAGATAAAGTCCACTTGTGATCTGGTGAATAGCAACAACTGGTGTGACTTCTGTGCTCACAACTTCCCACCACCAAGCATTATCTGCCTCTCACCTTAATAACTCGACCCTGCAGGGTCAAAAAACATATATTTCTCCAAGGAACACAGCGTCCATTTCTCCAATGAACAAGGAAATGCATTGGAAATAATTTTTCCAGGGAATCCTCCTTTAAGGTACTTAGGTATTAGTAGATTTATTGGAATTTTTGTTCCTGGTATCCACCATGACAACACCCACATGAGTTACCTGGACATTGAAAATATGGTTAAGGGCTGGTTCACATCACAATTTCTGCATTCAGGTGCATTTTTAATGTGTATTTTTCCCTCTTTTTTTCTTCTCAATTGAGGACATGTGCATTCTGGTGTGTTTTTGGTATGCATTCCATACAGAAAAAAAATGCAACATGTTGCACTAGGGTCATTGGAGTCCATGTTAAATACTACCCATGTGTTTTTGATACAGAATAAAAACGCACTGGACTGCATCTGGTCTGAACCATCCCTAAGATCACCTAACATTTTAAACCTACTATTTCCCTAGTCCAAGACTTAAACTGGCATATTTTGGAGAAGATCACTTACCTTAGAAAGAAGTAGTAAGAATTGTTCTCCATGACAGTATATGAGTGACAGTTAAAATATCCCAGTCCTGTGACGTTAAGGCGGGACCCTGCCGGCACCTCCAGCATGCTTCCCCAGCCCTGATCGCACAACAGCTCAATCTCAGCAGAGTAAAACAGGTCAGAGTTGTACTGCCAAGGCAGGTAATTGTAGACGCTGTAGCTATCCTTATGAAGAGCCAGCACCTTGGCAAACACCACCGTTTCCACCAGCTCTGCTCTGCATGCTTCAGTTTGTGGTCTCCAATCATGTGGCATCTGGCATCCCCTCAGAACTCCAAACATGCCTACCAGGATAAAACTGAAGACCAGCATTGTATCCAGTCTACCAAACCAAGCCAAGCGCAATGATATCCTGGACCTCCTCGGGATCAAGGCTGGCAGGCTTTTGACTCTTCTAACTGATCCAAGGATGTCTTAAAGAAGATAAGGACCTGCCAAGCCTCTGAATTTTAAGGAATGGCTTCAGATGTCAAAATGCATGCCAATGAATACAAAACACAAACAAAAGGAACGTCACCAATCTCTCAACTTCTTCAGCTGATGGTCTTGGAAGACAAATGTAGACAGCTCCTTTGTTTCAGGAGAAAACTTCTGGCTTTGTCAAAGTTCCAAACATGAACTCATAATAGTTAAAAAAACTCCTTTATTAATAATCTTCAATCCGCCTTTGGTTGAAAAAATAAGGATGCCAAGTTCTTTTTCTTTGCTCCAGGTCACTCACTTTGGCTTCTTTCCCTGGCTTGCTTCTCCATCCCTCTGAAGACAAAGCCCAAGGAACATGCAAACTGCAATAGATGAGACACTTGTGGTTAACTCTCAAACTCTTTGTATGGTCTGCTATCTCTACGGGCAAAGCCTGTCGCTCATTACTGAGCACTGAATTGACTTGAAATTCCTGACAAAACACTGCAGATCAACTTTCAGACTCTGTCTGTACAGCTTCACAGCGTATGTTCGCAAAGAAAATCCTACTTTCCTTTTTTTTTTTTCAAATCTCCCTAAAGGGAAGCAAAAACAAAAATCAATTTATAAGTAATTTAGGCTTTGTTTAGGATCCTGTAAAAAAAAAAAAATACATTCCTTAAAAATCTAAATTTCATAAACTCTACTTTATTTGTTTGCCTTAAAAAGTACCTGTCATGCGTCTAATCTATTTGGAATGGAAGTGAAACAAAAGCCAGAATTTAGCCCTCTCCCCCCCACCACCCATTCATCTATAAAACTTGCATATTTTTCTGATTAAAAGGTAACATAAAACTGGTTTAGTAGGGTCTCGAGAAGCCGTTTCAGGACTTTTGACTGTAAGCAGTTTAACAATGTGAGAAGCAAATGTACATGGGATTCTTAATGTAAAACATAACTTTGCAAGGTACTAGCTGTAGGAAATCTCTTTTTTCCTTGGCACAGCAAGATTAGGATTCGGAATATGGGCAAACTGCATATTTTCCTCTCCCCCCCCCCCCCCCTCCTTCTTTGCGTTCTTCAAAAATTAGAGCAGTTTGAAATACAATATGCTGAGCTTGCTTCTAGCAGCATACAGCTTGGACAGGCAATATAACATTGTAATCATATTTACTTTATTAAACCCTGGAAGCATATACTAGTCTGTTTTGCTGTCATTTGCAAAAATAACAGAATCATTTTAATTTTTTCCTGGTATTTATTGGTTGGGTGAGGGTGGGAAGGGGTAGGAACGGGTTTAAATTCACATTTCTATCAATGTATTTGAAATATACAGTATTTAGCCACTTGCCGACCGCCCACAGTACATTTACTGCGGCAGTCAGCCCCTCCTGGGCAAAGCGACGTAGTACTACGTCGCTCGCCCAGGAGCCTGTAGGGGGGCGAGCACGCGCCGCCGGAGGCACGCTCCCGCCCCCGCTCATTCACAGCCATCCCTGCGCGAGTGACCGGCGGCTCCGATGTCCGCAGGCCACTCGCGATCTCCCGCTGGAGAGGGAGAAAGGCAGGCGGCTGATGTAAACACAGCCGTCTGTCATTCTCCCTGGTGTAACTGCAGAGATCATACGATCCTGCTATGTAGGATCGTATGTTTCTGTGGTTACATCACAAGCCACGCCCCTTGACAGTTAGAATCACGCCCCTACGGACACACTTAACCCCTTGATCACTAATAAAGTTAACCCCTTCCCTTCCCTGCCAGTGTCATTTTTACAGTAACAGTGCATATGTATAGCACTGATTACTGTAGTAATGTCACTGGTAACTCCAAAAGTGTCAAAAATGTTAGTCAGGGGTCCGATCTGTCCGCAGCAATGTCGTAGTCCCGCAAAAAAAATGCAGATCGCCGCCATTACTAGTTAAAAAAAAAAAACAATAAAAATGACATAACTCTTTCCCTTAGTTAGTAAAAGCAATAACTTTTGCGCAAACCAATCAAAATACGCTTTGATAGTCATTTCTTTTGCATGTGTGCGCTATTCTTTTTTAATATACATGTTACTTGGTCCATTGCTGCACCGGCTTTAGATATACATGTTCAGGGTTTGCTCCCCCAATTTTTTGCTTGTTTATTATGTATTCGGTCTGACCAGACTTCTGAGGTTGAGCACCCCACCCCCCACACACACCTGTACTCTATCAGTGTCCATTATCAAGTAGATATAGGAGGAGTCCCTTGTGGTGCATTAGCACATCTTTCTCAGCAAGGAGTATTATCTCCAAGGGTTAGAGAGGCTGGATTCACCCCTTTTTTATGGATAGTGTAGGACCCACTGACAATGGGGTACTTTGACGTAGTGGTGGGCTAGGGAATGATATGGCCATATGGTGGGACTAAATCGCCATTTTTATTTATGGATTGTCTCCATATTTGATAGTCATTTCTTTTGCATGTGTGCGCTATTCTTTTTTAATAATCAAAATACGTTTATTGCGATATTTTTTACAGAAATATGTAGCAGAAAACAAATTGGCCTAAAATGTTAAAAAATTTAGATTTTTACATTTTTTGGGGGAGAATTTCATATAAAAAATGTGAAAAATATATATTTTTTTAAATTGACTCTCTTTTTGTGTTTATAGTGCAAAAAAAAAAAAAATTGCACAGGTGATCAAATACCACCAAAAGAAAGCTCTGTTTGTGGGAAAAAAAGGACGTCAATTTCATTTGGGTACAGCGTCGCATGACCGTGCAATTGTCCGTTAAATTCACGCAGTGCCGAATCGCAAAATAGGCCCTGGTCTTTGAGCAGCCAAATCCTCTGGGACTTAAGTGGTTAAGGGGCTGTTGTACAGGGTGGTAAATCTTTGGAATTCTTGCCCAAATAAGGTGGGGATGTTAAAAATGAAGTTATTTTGAAGCGTATTGTAGCACCCTCCTAGGTAGGTGCTAGAGAGTGAGTATAGTTTTTTGCTCTGTCTGCCTATCAGAGGAGCAGCAGGTAAATTCTATATTTCTCTCTGCTTAACAGGGAGCAGGATCTGTGAGTTAGGTCTGCTCAATGTGCTCAGTGTGGTTTGAGGGAGTGTCCCCACTGATCCAATGGGGAGGCACATTGGACAGTGGAGGAAACCTGACCAATGGGCACACAGGCTTTGATACAGCCCCAGTGATTGGCATAGACTGCTGTCTCAATGCATTGTGGGGTGTGGTATAAAAGCCAGGAGCACATGTGCTTGGGGTCTTTGGCTGGTGAGCAGAGTCCCGGAAGGAGGGTGATGGCTGCCTCCTCTTCTGCAGTGGTTGGTGTATGGTCACAGGCAGTCAGCCTGGTGAGCCAGAAGTGTGGGGCTGAACCCAGAGGTCCAGGAGAGCTGACTAGAGGAGTTGAGACACTGGAGAACCTGAAAAGCAGTATCGTGAGCACAGAGGATCATGTCTAAGGCCCTGACCATGAAGGGGGCCACTCCGGAGTAGAGTAGTCAGAGGAGGGGTGTCAGCTGGTGGATAGAAAGGGGGTAATAGGTGAGTGCCGTGAAGATAAGTGCTAAAGAACATTACTTCAGATTCATCTAGTTGCAGGATGAAGCTGCGGCCTTGCTGCATTCTCAGATAGAAGTCCCCAGCATTGTGAATAGTTCAAGTGTTGGAGTATCCCACTCATCCCTTCTCCCATCCCCATATGAAATAAAACAACAACCCCTAGACTGTTCATTGACTGAGCCAGAAAGTAAAGTGTTAAGATACTGCAGGCAGTTGCTATCGATAACCCAGGGGGACCAGAAAGGTGAGAAATCCAGTCACCCTCAAGGGGGCAGAGCTACAGTATGTAAAGCCAAATTTTTGTATTTTTTTTTCGATAAAATAGGAAAATTGTTAGAATTGTTTTTTTATGTCTGTATTCCGTTGCCTTCTGTTTCAGAGACACAACAGGAAGCAAAGGGAGATCCCCTTTAGACAGCTGCCACTGAACAGGTGTCCCCAAGAGAAGATTTCCCAAAAATTCCTTTTTCAATGACAATTAGCTGAAATTATCTAAAGTGGCTGTTTCTTGTTTACTTCCAAAAAGTTTGGCCAAAAAAAGTCTGGGATGCCCTGCCGACCCAAACACCACCAAGGGAAAAGAATCCTTACCCATTAATCTAAAGTGCACACTTCAGTACAGAAAAATCCAGCACACCATCCACTAGTAAAAACCTTTTTTTGCATATAACTGGTGTCTCCTGTTAACTAATTTCTTTAAAACCTGACCATAGTCTAAGGCTAAGCCAAAGGGATTTGATCCATCTTCTCCAATATATACCCTCTACAATGAGTGAAAGAGCATAGGAAAAGGTGGACCTAAACTTCGGTGCCTGGGAACCGGAATCATATACAGGCGGTCGCCCCGGGATAGAAACAAGATTGGGTCTGTTGGTTTGTTATTATTTTTTTAAGTGTAACTTCAGCCGAAAAAAAAATAAAGTTTTTACATTTTTTGCATAGCGTAGGGAAGGGTTAACACCCCCGCAACATTTGTTTTGCGGTCTGTGCCCCTGTTCAGAAGATTTCACCTCACTTTCTGTTCCTATGACAATTGTATTTGAAAAAATTTGGGTTGTCGTTGAAACAAGGATTGGTGATAAAGCTTCAGTGGAGACACCTTTTTCCCATAATAACTCTTACAGGAGTGAATTTCCATTCCTAGGGACAGATTTCCTCTCACTTTTTGTTGTCTCCCTCCGTTTGTAAGTATGAGTCGTATATAAGTTGGATGTCGGGGATTGCTTATATAGAGTAGTTTATAACCACATTACACAATATGTATATACTGACAGACTCTATGTATATAGATGGTATAGGGCAGTGCTTCTCAATTTCATCCCTCAAGTACACCTAACCGTCCATGGTCTGGGAATTTTCCTTAGACAAAATATCTGTTATAAATACAAAGCCATCGCCATGGTGGATTAAGGGAAAGTTGACAGAAATCCGGAAAACATGACCTGTTGGGGATAGTTGAGGACTTAGGCTGGGAACCTCTGGCATAGAGGACTAATATCTCGACTAAGAGCTGTAAGAAAAATTTGAGAGTCCTGAAATAAATATATATACTGCATATATATATACACACACACACACAATATTAACAAACTTATTGGTACGCCTGCCTTTACACGCACATGAACTTTAATGCCATCCCAGTCTAAGTCCGTAGGGTTCAATATTGAGTTGTCCCACCCTTTGCAGCTATAACAGCTTCAACTCTTCTGGGAAGGCTGTCCACAAGGTTTAGGAGTGTGTCTATGGGAATGTTTGATCATTCTTCCAGAAGCGCATTTGTGAGGTCAGGCACTGATGTGGACAAGTATGCCTGGTTTGCAGTCTCCGCTTTAATTCATCCCAAAGGTGTTCTATTCTATTGGGTTGAAGTCAGGACTCTGTGCAGGCCATTCGAGTTCCTCCACCCCAAACGCGCTGATCCATGTCCTTATGGACCTTGCTTTGTGCACTGGTGCGCAGTCATGTTGGAACAGGAAGGGGCCATCCCCAAACTGTTCCCAAAAAGTTGGGAGCATGAAATTGTCCAAAATATCTTGGTATTCTGATGCCTTAAGGGTTCCCTTCACTGGAACTAAGGGGGCCAAACCCAACCCCTGAAAAACAACCCCACACCATAATCCCCCCTCCTCCAAATGATTTGGACCAGTGCACAAAGCAGTGCACTTCTCATCCAACGTCAATGCCTAACCTCACAAATGCGCTTCTGGAAGAATGCTTTTGTGAAGTGAAACTGTCAAAACTGAATGAGAGACCCATTAAATAGTCATATCCTTATCCCAATGATGGTTAAGACCTTTTGAGAACCTGGTTGGAAATGTGAAGATCCAGTATACATCTATGCATACTGCTTTTCTAAATAGTAGATGTCTAAAGTGCACACTTGTAAAAAAACCTGGGAGATTCCCCCACTTACATAATATCCTCAGTTTAATGCATATAATCCCTGGCATTCATTTGTTTTTCTCCATTCTACAGTGGGCCTTTTTCTTCCATAGCTCCCCATGCCATTGCTGGACACATCTGGGGGGAGAACAGCTCTATAAACCTCTGCAATTGCTGCCAACTTACCACTTAGAGCCCGGCTGTCATACAGAATCAACAAATGAACCAGCCTATAGCTCCCTGGGAGATTCCTCTAATTTCATAATTTCTACATCAATCAAAAACAATTGCGTATTGTCAGTGATACATTTTTATTTGCCTGGGGGAAAAACAAATTAAAAGTCACTTTTAATATAAGGACACTTACCTGTTCAAGGATCCAGCAATGTTGGCACCCCAAGTTGATTTGTCCATCAGCTTTGGGTGCAGGTGCCAGCATTGCAAGTAAGGGAAACTGACAGTGAAGCCATTAGGCTTCACAGTTGGTTTCCTACTGTGCATGCGCGAGTCGCGCTGCGCTTTCTGAATGGTCCCGCTGTCTTCTGGGACACACATAGATCCCAGGAGGCTGTGGGGCGAAGGAGGAGGGGCCAGACATGACTTAGATCACTGTGCAGCGATCTTACTAGGAAGTGGGAGCGGGTATCTGTCAAAACCAGGAACCCTCTCCCCCAAAAAGTGCCAAATGTGGCAGTAGAGGAGTGGAGGGTGCAAACAAGTGGAGCTTTCCCTTTTGGGTGGAGCTCCGCTTTAACATCTAAAGTTTTAGGACATATTTTTGGGGTTTGCCTAATTCTTCAAGGCAGAGGCGTAACTAGAAGCTTGCAAAAAAACATGAAGGGCGCCCCTTCCCTTCAAGCCTGGGGCTCCTCCCACTGATCCTGGGGCCCTTTACAGTCCGGCAGCGGGACCTTTCACAAGTTCTGCAGTGGGCCCCCTCCCTGCCATCTTGGGGCCTCCCCACGGTGGTGGAATGTCAGGGTTTGGTTGCAAGTTTGACCTTTGCGATCCTGGAAGTTCACCCACTGGTGTCAGTAGTTATTATTAATAGGCATTTTAGTTGTATTATTTTTTATCATTTTATTTTATTTTTTTACAATGTCACTGACTATGACTCTGTCCATTCAGAAAAGGAAGGAGCTGGTAAATTACATATTTTTACCGACCCTTTCCTGGTTCTCTATTGTGACACATCCCCTGCAGCAGCCGGCAGGAGAGGGGAGGGAGCACAGTGGGGGGGGGGGACCAGGGGAGCACACAGGGGCCCAGAGACAGTAGAACACAAGTGAACTGGATAGGAGGAGTGGCGGGGGCAGCATACAGAGGAACCAATCTCCTCCATTTTCCTCCTGCAGCTACAGGAGGAAAAAGGAGGACAGTGATTTCTCTACATGCTGCCCCTCCACCCTCCTATCCAGGTGTACAGGGGAGCCGCACAGGCCCTCTGGAGCATGGGGCCCGGTTGCAATTGCAACCCCTGTAGTTACGCCCCTGCTTCAAGGCCCAAGCGAGTGCACTAATACAGATACAATCCCTTCAAACATGATGGAAGATACTGCATATAGCCACACAAAGAAGCAGTTATTTGTTGCAAGTACTCTAATACAGCTCTAATCTCCCTCAATGGATAAGAAATGTTATGTTTCAGCGTGGATTATAGTGCATGGCAGTTCAATACCTACCACGAAATTTACCATCACTTACATAATGATGCCATAACACACAATGCTAGATATTTGACTCCTTCCAATGACAAAAAAAAGCCTTAATCTGAACTTGAAACTTTCCCATAGCTGCAGAAATCTGATCTGTAACTTTCA
Organism: Pelophylax lessonae; assembly: GCF_965119305.1. NCBI lineage: Eukaryota > Metazoa > Chordata > Amphibia > Anura > Ranidae > Pelophylax > Pelophylax lessonae. Next base: position 35,502,581 of record NC_138775.1, read on the forward strand.
CTGCCTGAGCCCAACACCAAAGAAACAGCATCTGCTCCATAACCTAACATTACATAGGATTACATGTCATTTTTATAACTAAGACGCATTCAGAAGTACAGATGATGAACTGAAAAACAGGTCATACTTACCGGCAAGTAAGAACCTTTTTGCAAAATGATCTTATGCTGAAACATTCCCAAATCTTAAAAAAATGCTCAAATTCTTTTACTTCTCGAAAAAAAAAAAAAAAAAAAAAAAAAAAAAAGCAAAGCTACCTGGAAAGGTGTCCCAAAACAACATAAAGAAGGAAAGGTGTAATTGATTGATCAATTGATTGATTGATTAAAAAGGCGTCGAGACCTCCTGAAAGACCATCCAATCATCATCTACCGTAAAGCCTTTTTTCCGTCCTTCCTAACAGAACAGACATAAATTATCCAGCGCCCATTGCTGATTTCTAGACTGTAATGCACAGAAAGTGATCTCATCTTGCAAAAGCAACATTTAAATTCACTCACCTGAGGGGAACTAGAGGGAATGCAGTGCCAGGAATTTTATCAATGTGGAGTGTGGCTTCTCATTTTACAATTTTTCCACTAGAGGGTGATAGTTATATAAGCCTGGCCAGCTTTGTTCATTGAAGGGAAGTATTCCCTGCATAATTGTAGAGGAGCTGACAACTTTCTGTTCGGTAGACAAATTAGTATTGATGACTTACATAATAAATCGCTTGGGTAACTTGTACAATATATGTACAGTATATAATAAAATCAATAAACAAATTAATGAATATAAATCACAAAATGAATTGCAAAAATAAAATAAAGTTCTATGTGCTTTAACTACATATATATGCATCCATTAAAGTCTATGTGTTTCAAGCAAAAAAGTGCTCAGTGCTTTAAACAATATAAATTCTGTAAATAGAGAATATTATGTTCTGCAGCACACCTACATATTGGAAAAACAAGCCTCCATCCCCATTTGTATACAAAAATACTTTTCATAGGTTTGCGGGACTTTAAAGGAGTAGTCTGAAGCAAAGTGTTTCTGGGGGAAATAGAGCATCACACAAAGTTGTAACACATTCAAATATACTCCCGTTTTCCTTATGGTCTTTTTCCCGGTCTTCTCCTCGTTTTTCTCTCCGGCCGGAAGCTGGGTCTTGTGATGACGCTCGACTTCTTTCTTCTTCATCCGCCGCCATCTTCGCCCGGTGACTCACCGATTCCCAGGAGTCACTGCGGGCTGCGCCGGCCTCCACGCCCGGAGTCGAATACTCCCCCTGACCTAATTTATGCATATATGCGCTGAGCTATGCTGTCATTGGCTCAGCTCAGCAAACGCCGATTGGAGCGCTGTCCTCCAATCAGCGGTTACGTACCGCGCATGCACACGTCCGACCGTAGCAAAATCGGAGTTGGGCAAGCCAATAGAAGAGGACGTATTTTACGAGGCGGGGATAGGGAAATAGGTGCGAGAGGAGGGGGCGTGTAATATTATAATTTAGGGAGGAGTCACAGGGGGAGGGCAGGAGATTACCGGAAGAGATGAGCGGGCATGCTGGGAGAGGTAGTTTTATCATGGCGGCCATAGAAGAAAACCCGGAAGTGCTGAAAACTTCGGGAGGGAATAAAAGAATAACCGCTGGGCCGATTTTCTTGAAAGTGGCGACATTGAAAAGGTATTTCAATTGGCTAAATTCTGGCATTTTGTGGAATGGGGCTTCAGACTACTCCTTTAAATGAGGCAAATTGATCCTTGATTATATGAAATAAACATTTTAATATTTTAATAAAAGACCAATGTTGGCCATCCATCATTACAACAGGAGATTATAAATCAGTAGAAAATGTCTACTTCAATTCATAATAAATAAATATACAAAAGAATACAGAATAGAAAATAATAATGATTATACATTATAAGGGATGCACCATAATTTAGGTAGGTCAAATTACAGTTAAAACAGGTAGATATTCCGAGAACAGCTGACCGGTAAGGGACTATGTACCATCAAAAAAAATAAATAAATATATATATATATATATTTTTGTGCGATGCAGGAACGAATTCCCTCACATGTCAGCTCTTCTCGACATATCTACTTGTTTTAACTGTAATTTAAACCTACCTAAATTATGGTGTATTCCCTATAATGTATAATCATTATTATTTTCTATTCTGTATTCTTTTGTACATTTATTTATTATGACCTTTTCTACTGGTATATAATCTACTGTTGTTTCAATGGATGGCCAATAATGGCCTTTTATTAAAATATTAAAATGTTTATTTCATATAATCAAAGATCAATCAGCCTCATTTTAAGTCCCGCAAACTTATAAAAAGTATTTTTGAATATAAATTCTGTACTTCAGGTGCATTCTCTCCGTGCTCCCCTCCTTTTGCTCTCCACTCACCAGAAAGGCAAGTTTGCAGCGCTTTGTATATGCAAAACCAAGTCTGTGAATCAGACACTTCTTTTATCACCAGTGCTCCATCAATACTCCATCATGTACATGTAAAGGGAAATATAAGCCAGATAATATCCCATACCATAATTCAGTTTATTAAAAATGTTTAACAACAAGGAGTATACTACTAACATTATCAAGAGGCTTGCATCACACAAGCTACATGCGCACATCAACTCCTATCAAACGTTTTGCATTCCACTTCCCGGAACCAAGCAGACGGAAGTGATGCCAACAAGCCCGGCCAAACGTGTTTCATCACTCTGCAGTCATCAGGAGCGGCCGCCTGATGACATCAGAGTGACGAAACGAGTCAGTGTCTGTACCTGCAGCACAGAATATATATTGTTTGAAGCACTGAGCACTTTTTTGCTTGAAACACAAACTTTAATGGATTCATATACAGTATCTCACAAAAGTGAGTACACCCCTAACATTTTTGTAAATATTTTATTATATCTTTTCATGTGACAACACTGAAGAAATTACACTATGCTACAATGTAAAGTAGTGAGTGTACCACTTGTATAACAGTGTAAATTTGCTGACCCCTCATAAAAACTCAACACACGTCCATTAATGTCTAAACCACTGGCACCACACCTCAGTGAAAATGTCCAAATTGGGCCCAATTAGCCACTTCCCCTCCCCGGTGTCGTGTGACTCGTTAGTGTTATAAGGTCTCAGGTGTGAATGGGGAGCAGGAGTGTTAAATTTGGTGTTATCGCTCTCACTCTCTCATACTGGTCACTGGAAGTTCAACATGGCACCTCATGGCAAAGAACTCTCTGAGGATCTGAAAGAAAGAAGTTTTGCTCTACATAAAGATGGCCTAGGCCAGTGACAGCAAACCTTGGCACCCAAGATGTTTTGGAACCAAATTTCCCATGATGCTCAACTACACTACAGAGTGCATGAGCATCATGGAAAATGTAGTTCCAAAACATCTGGGGTGCCAAGGTTCGCCATCACTGGCCTAGGCTATAAGAAGATTGCCAAGACCCTGAAACTGAGCTGCAAAAGAAAAGATATAATAAAATATTTACAAAAATGTGAAGGGTGTACTCACTTTTGTGAGATACTGTATATGTATTTAAAGCACGTACCACTATATTTTATCTTGCAAATTCATTTTGTGATTAATATTCATGAATTTGTTTAGCTATATATTGACTTTATTGGATAACTTTGAGCACTTTTGAAATCAGTGCCGCAGACAATTGGTAATAGTGATATTAAATTAAACCTTCCCAGGGCAATCTTAGTGCAAGTAGCTAAAAAACAGACACCATAACGCGGGGTCCCATTACCTTATATTTTTAATGCATTTGCAGCCCAGTATTTTCAGTGAAATGCCTAATACAACGCAATTTCATTTACATGCATTAATGCACCAAACAAATATAAATGGACCATCAAAGTCCATGAGAAATTTAGGCAGCATTTAGAAAGTTTACAGAGATCTCTTAATGGTAAATATATATATCCTTAAAGCCTATGTTGTCAGGGTAAATAAGGCAGCATAAGAACATGTTTTTGCTTCTCTTTTTTATTTCCTATCCATCATTTTTCTTGGATTCTCTGCCTTTTGGCTAATTTTTAGTGTAACAGCTGTTCTTATCACTTTTTGGGAACAAAACACTGGTGTCCCTAGCCTTGGAGGGACGCCAGTTATGATGTAATAAGGTGGGTACTGGGGGAGGGATTCTTTTCCTCCCGGGTTGAATTTGGTCTGGTTTGCAAGCCTTGTCCCTGGTTTAGGCAGGCTCTAATGTCTTTCTGGTAGAGAAGGCTGCTTCATTTGTCTGGTCAGAAGCTGGGAGGTGCAAGGAGCTCCTGTTGATGTGCCCCCTGGGGGTAGCAGGAAAGCACTATGGGCTTGGGACCTCACTGAGGTTCACAAGCACCAGATCACGTCACCTTGCTTTACTTGCACACGCTTCTTGGATCTGTCTTCTTGCTAGCTCAGAGCAATTTTATACTGGCCAGAAGGCCCACTGTGTGTATTGCATATAGCCCTTTTTATTTATTTATGCACGTACACTGCTCATGTAGTTTATTTTTTATTTTTTTTACTCATAGAGACAAAAGGTGCAGGTTTTTCAGGCCCTAAACAAAAACAAGGTGGATAAACCACCTATCTCCTGCGCTCAGAAAAGCCAACTCCTTGACTGCTCTGTCCACGGGACTTTCAAAATGGCGTCTTGGATGGCTAGGATCCTGCTGCCTAAAAGGACTGGGGCAGTCCAACAATACTGCAAACAAGAAACACAAAGAAAGGCGCATCGACCTAGCGCATTATCCTCAATATGGGCTTTATTGTTAAAACATAAAAATGGCTACTCACAAGCAAAGGTATAAATGGCTCTGAGGAAGAGGCGTATGCCTTGAAACGCGTCAGCCGTCATCCTAATAGGACAAGGGATATTCGTGTGGACTACTCTTGATACCCAAGATTTTGAGTCTGATGTGATTGATTTATACCTTTGCTTGTGAGTAGCCATTTTTATGTTTTAACAATAAAGCCCATATTGAGGATAATGCGCTAGGTCGATGCGCCTTTCTTTGTGTTTCTTGTTTTTCAGGCCCTACCCTGATGTTGGGGAAAGGATCGGTGGCTCTCAGGTCTTTTTCTCTCCCCAGTTGAGAGTATCTCTTTGAGAGAGCCTTCACCAAGTATTTGAAAGACCAGCTTCATCTGGTTCCTAAGAGTTGGGTCCACCTGGCTTCAGCTTAGGTAGACCAGAGTACCTTGCCTCTGTCTGGAGCCCAGGAGGCTCAGGACTTCCTCAGATAAATACTTTATCCTCGTGTACATTTTTATATATGCTGGGATGTCACGGTTCACTTTTTTTGTTCACAGGGTTTTGCCAAACACTGCACAGGCTTCTTTAGATACAACAAATCAAAATATCCATCAGTTTACTTGGCAGATTCAGTAGTAGAATGAAAATATTTTAAGTAGAGCTGGTGATAAGATGATTAAAGTGTCATTAAACCCAGACTATGAAAAACTCTTATTACATGTTATATAACAGAGTGTTCATACTCACAAAGCCACTAAAGCATTTATTTTGTGTAGAGTGAAATATACCTGGTTGATCCTGCCTTCAGCTGTCTCTCCCATTTTCTCTGTGTCCCCACTGCAGCTTGACATTGTTTAGACCAGCTGTTGCCATCTATTGAGGATGCTCCAGTTTCAGTTTCCTTCTAAGCTCCTAATTTCCTCCTTTTTCCTTATCTGTGCACCCCATGTGACTATAGAGTAACACATATGGGTGTATACAGAGTGGTAAATGACACTCCCAGGCCTCCCTCCTCCTCCATGTCCTCCTATTGCTAAACATTATGGAGCCAAAATATAGTATGCTGATTGATTACATTCACTAAGAAACCCACAAAAAAATCTTAGTTTTAATATAAATCAGTATTAAATATATCAAACGTAATTGCTATTACCTTTAAGGTAAAAAAAGCCTTGGATGCAGATGTTCCTTGAACAATTATCTCTGACTTTGCCTACACAATATTAATGCACAAAAGATTACCATTTAAGGTTCAATAAACATTTTTAGGGAGCTATAAAACAGTTTTTTATATCTATAATTTAATTTGAATTGCTCTTCTGTTTTTTTTTTTCTAGTCATGTGACTGGCACAGCACCAATCAATGCTGTGCAGACACAGACTCACACTGTAGAGGACATACATCAGCAGAGTACTAGAAGTACTAGAAGACCCTGCCAAAGATCTTTCCCTGCAAATGCCAAAGAACAGAGAAAGGTAATGTGACCACACAACAGTGCTGCAGAATTAAGGTACCTAGAGGATTAAAAAAAAAAATTACAGTGCCAAGATGTATATGAGTCATGTGAATGAATTATAGCAATTAATACTTGCAGTCCATGCAACATAGACTCTTTGTTTGCAGGCTCCTGTTTGGATGATTGAATGATCCAATTGGAGTTCAGCACGGAAAACCTGTAACATTCTAATGGTTTAACAAGAATGATGACTAGAGATCTCAAAAGTAAATTCAATCAATTATAAAAGGACATTAACTATTGGCACCAGATTATTTAGGATTGGGACACATGGGTGCTGAAATGTAGCCATGCTTTTGTTTATATTCACATTCTTCCTGTTAAATATTTCCCCATAATTTCTGCTTTCCAATAACGACATAAATATGAAAAACCTCTCTGGCCGCCCATCATTACAAGAAATTTTCCAAACTCTTTGCCCCCCTTTGACATTATATTTTAAGGCGATCCAGCAAGGGGATCCCATAGACTTGGATTCTAAAAGATCTTATATCACCTTGGTCCGAGAAACCTCATAAGCATTCTAGTGATGTAGCTAATTTTAGACTAATATTGCTCATTATTAATGACTTAAAGTTATTCACAAAAATTTTTACTAATCGCTTGCTGTCCTTCTTTAATTGTTACATTCATTCGGATCAGGTTGGTGTTCTTCCACATAGACAGGTGGCCGATCAGGTGTTCGCACTATTGATTGGGTCATTCTCTTTTATTCCTCTTGGGATGGGAAGGGAGACAGAAAAGGTATGTTGTTATCGTTAGATATATGAAAAGCATTTGACCTGTCCTGGCCTCACCATTTTTGCATTGTAACCAAATGAAATTTTGGGCCAAAATTTTTGGCTTCTCTTCATTCTTTATATAGCACACCTTCCACTCAAATAATGTTGAAAGGCCATAAATTAGACCGATTTACAATTGCGCTATAGCAATACGTAACCATCCTGATATCCTTGGGGTGTTAAGCGGAGATCGCTCCCACAAATGCGCTCTGTTCGCAGACGATTTATTGCTTTTTACTACTTCCCTTCCAACGACCATACCAAATTTGTTTCAACTATTAAAGGACTTTGAGAAGATCTCGGGGGTTATCGGTTAATTGGGAGAAATTTGAGGCCATGAACATCAATTTAACAAACTTGGTGGTGAAAAAAATTGCACTCACAATATTCTTTCGCCTGGCAACAGGTATCATTATCTTACTTACCGTAGGTATTAAGGTTACCCCTCACCTATCAATGCTTTACAAGGCTAATTACCCTGAACTTTTTAATCAACTACTTGAGGATGTACAGACATGGACTGATATGTCTCTTTCCTGTAAGGGAAGAATTGCGTCAGTAAAAATTACCGTTCTACCTAAATTGTTGTATTATTTTCAAACTCTTTCAAATTCTGTGCTGCCGGAAGCAATCCAGGAAATTTCAAGCAAAAATCTTTAAATTTCATTAGGGTAGCCAGCTGGCGCAAACTACATTGTATGCTGCCAAGGACTTTGGAGGCACAGTTGACCCAAATGTGTCAATTACACTGTTCCTAATATAGGTCGGACTGGGTGTCTTTTGAGCCCGAAGCTTGCTTTCCTTTACCTGTATACCTTGTGCTTCGGCTCCCTTCCAGGCATCGCAAAGCTCTTTTGAGCCCAATCCTTTCTCATTCCACAGGCTTATGGGACTCTTCCTGTAGAAGGTGCCCCATTTGCTCCCCTCATATCCCGGCCGCTCCCCTGTTTAACAACCCTTTGTTTCCACCAGACCTACAATGTCAACAGTTCCAAAAGTGGATGGACAAGGGATTAGGCCAATTTTTTTAATGCAAGGGCATACGCCCCTCATATTTTGTTTATTTAGAGATGCCACCCTCCGAAAGCTTTGGTTTACAACAAATTCTACATTATTTACACACTGAGCGCTGACCTTGCCATGCAAACGGTATTTGAGAATAGATGTTTGCAAGCCACATTGCAATAAGGGTGCATTTCAATGCTGTATAGGCTATTTGTTGCCCCGTCCTCCAAATTGTCCTATCAACCAGCATGGGAGAAGGATCTTAACTTAAACCCTGATGATGCAGATTGGCAAACCTGGAACACTATTCAAAAGTGTATTATGAAAGTTGCACTTGTGGGGTCGAGCTTTAATGTTTACTCTCTTTGGTATTTAGCACCAAAATGCCTAAAAAAAAATGTTTCCAGGTTCTTCATCCTCATGCTTTCAGGGTTGTGGACAGGTGGGGACACTCCCTCATATTTGGTGGACATGCCCTAAGGTTTAACAGTTCTGGAGATGTATCCACGCTTATAATCTTATTATCCACTCTAATATATTCTGTCACAATTGTTAATATTGCTTTGGATGCTCTGATTGCACGGTTGAACATGCAAGTAGATAACATCCTGAGACACACACAAATCCTAATTTACTTTATATTTTTTGCGGTCAAGATTGCTTGGAAGAGCCCTGTAGTTGACTTGGCCCTGTTGACATTGACTTAGATTATGCTTAAAGGATAACTCCACTTTCGTGGGGAAAAAATAACAAAGAAAGAAAAAATATTATAGCGTATACAATTGCGACACAAGTCATATTGTAATTGAATATTAAAAATGACCTTTCCTTTTCAATCTGCAGCCGCTGAAATTTTCTGAAAATGAATTTTGGTCTATCTCAGGCTTTATTAATGACCTGGAACAAGTATGCAGCAAGCAAAGCCCACCCTTTATCCAACCTATTTCCCCAACCTCATCCTTACCTGCAAAAACTTTGACAAGCTGTTTTTTTTTTTTTTTTTTTTGGCGATATCTTTGTAAATGTTACTTTTAAATCAAGGGCAACCAGTCCTGCAATACTAAATCAACACCTATAAACACCACAAAGCGTAAGCGTAATATATTTTATTTATAAAACTCAGAAAACAACTGTTACAAATATGATACATGGTAACACTATACATCATTTATAATGAAAGTTACAGAGCTTTTGCTTTAGAATACAAAACTTAAAATATTTCTTATACTTTTACAAGTTTGGTTTAAAATAAATACACGCTTTTGTTTTTGAAATGGTGGACCTTCCACCCAATTCAACCCAAGTGCATGTTTATGATATGAGATATATACGTCAGGGCAGAGGTAGACTGGAGATTAATTTTTTTAATTATTTTTGCATGAAATAAATTATTATAAATATCTCTGAACAATAGGTTCAGATAGGTAACAAGAAGTCAATATGCAGAGGGCAGGAGGATGGGGGCAATTTAAATTTGTCTACTGGTTTGTTACTCATCACATCAATTGTAAGATCTCAGGACCTAAGTTTCCAGCTCCACCGCTCCTGCTATGCCTATTTTAAGTGCTATAAGCGCTATACACCCCCCCCCCCCCTATTTTTTATAATATAAATGAAATACGATTCATTGTGAGAAAGTGACACCTTGTAACATCTATTTTCAGGGCTTAATGTTAACATCTAACCTGAAAATCAAACTGACAATAACGTCCCTTAATGATTTCTTGCTATTAAATCAAATAAAATTGCAGTTAATGTTTAGCTATATTTATTTTGAAAGATACATTCTTAGTCTTTTAGGTAGAACCTTTTTGCTGTACACATTGGAAATAGCTGTTGTAAAGGTTGGATGGATCAGTGATTCGGAGAACTCAGCCAATCATAACACCAGGATTTGCAACCTTATGCATAGCAAGTTGCCTGTGAACTAAAAGTTGGGCTAAATGGCTGCCAGGTAGACAAGTATATTGTAGAGATGCCAGCATCACGGGAAACCAAGATATGCTTCGGGATCATCTACAAAGCTCCAAAAATGATTTGTAAGTAGTGCAGCTTTTCATTAAATAAAATTCTGGTACAAACTGAAAGAGTGCTTTTTGGAGAAAATGGTGGTGCCTGGTTGGATATTTCTTCGGACTTGGGTGGGAGGACACAGAAACTGCAAAACGGAGGACAGTCTAGAAATCAGGACGATTAACAACTATGTTTTCGGTTACTCACAGGTGGATTAAACGCTAGACAAAAATCACCAACAACATTCCTGTTTTACACATGGCTATAAAAACATCTGCTAGAATTTGTGCTGCAAGCTAAAAAAAAAGTCTTGCAGACAGGACGAGACAGGAATTAGAAATTAGACACATGCATGTTTTCTCTACCCCCAAGTAATCATGACTATGCCACCAAAGATGTCTGAAAAATAAGCCAAAACCCAACCAATCAGCGGCTCCCTTTATTTTATTTTTTTACAAGCACTGGCAGCACAAAGGGATCAGCTGGTTGGTTGCTATTTAAGCATTTTTGAAAGATCTTCAAACACAATGCCCAAAGTTGATAGTAAATATTAGGAAGATTGCACAATCATATTGCAATGTGTGTAGCCAGCTTTTCCAAGAACTGAAATCACAGACATGCACAAATTACGACAGAAAAACAATTAGTCTAAAATATAGAAATATTAATTAAAAAAAGTCTTTATCCAGGATTTATCACATAATCAGACTTGGTCTGCAGAATGGGTGTTTAGGTTGAAGCCTGAAGTAGTAACATTATGGGGGTACTCTGTTGCATGATTAAAAAAAAAAAAAAACATATGGAATGTACATATAAAAATGACTTTTGTTGTAAAAAAAGATCTGTGTTCATTGGGGCAGCACAATAAAAGATCCCTTTGGGGCATTTAGGGGAGTCCCAGAGCTGTTAATGATCAAATTTGGGTTTCTCAACGTCAAGGTTAAAGAAATGTCTAATTTTGTTTTGGACCTGATGCGTTTTGTAGCTTTTATCTGTGCGTTGTATCATCGTCCCGACGTTTGGAAGTTGGAGGTCGATTCTTCATGTCATCAAGCACATGTAGAAATTCTTGGCTGTAATTGTACGTATCAGCATTGCTGAGCCTTCGGAGCATCGGAGAAAGAGATCCGTCCTCCTCAAGGTAGACCAGTGTACCATTGGATGATATCGGTGGTAAGTAGAGCTCCCTCTCCCACGGTAGAGACCAAAGAATCGACATGTCTAATTGGTCACTTTGAGGAGTCGGTGCCTTGTATTCAACGGACACTGAATGTCTTTTCTTTATGATAGAAGACTTGGGAAGTCTGTTTAAAGAATCTTCTGGGACGGACCGACGTCTCCGTTGCATCACTTCTTGGCTGGACGGTAGAAACGACACCTTTGCCTTTCTTGGAGTGTATGAACTCATGGTTGGTATTGATGGAAACAGGGTCTTGTTTTGTGAAGTAGCTTCACCCATTAAAGAGTTTTTTTTGTGATCCTTGGCCATTGTGGTTGGTGCTTTGGTGGACATTTTTGCACTAGGCTGAATTGTTCCACCACCGGTCTGCTTCAGTTGGCTTGATATTTTTCTGAACTCCAACTGGTCAACGAGGCTGCCTGATTGCTTGGGAGCAAAGCCAGTTGCTTTTTTTCCAGCCATGGCGAACCGCTCAGTCCGTCTCTCATTCACCATATCCACAAGTTGTAACTTGGCTTAGGTCAGAAAGCTAACCTTTTCAACAACAAAGGACTGCTCACAACTCTGAAAGCTCCACCACTCAGGCTGGCTATATATACCTAATGCAGTCTTACGTTTTGTAATCTGTGGGTTGGTATTTGAAAACAGTTGAAAGGCAATAATCAATGGCTGTCAAAGTGAATAATCTGTCCTTCTAAAAATAGCTCACTTTCATGACCAAAAACAATAAGAAGTTCAGTGTCCCATTTACTTACTACAAATTATCAACTTGGCCCAAGGGTATAGAATTTCTTGCCGAGAACACAAACAGATCACTTCAGCCTCATGGCTTAATTGTCAGCTAGTGATGATTAAATAATTTACCTCTTGTTTGCAGTAGGTACCTGGAGAGATATTACTGTATTTATCCAAGCAGCTTGTTTCCTGTACATTGCGTTGTTGATATTTAAATGTTATCTGGTTACCTTTTTAAACCAAATATCGCAAAAATCAGCAAACATAACAGAGTGTTGAATTACCTTGATTAGCACATTAGCAAACATGTCACAAAATGATCAATACTGGATGTATTGAAGAGAGAGCTTCCATTGCTGTCGTGTACAAGGATTTCTTGGTTTATAAATTAAAGTTGTGGTCTGGAGCACCATAAGTGAAATGCCTCCATCCCTAAATATGTACAATACAAAAAACATGGTCATGGGACCCTACATGAGGCAAATCACAAAACGTAACATGGTGGGTACACACTATTACAAGTTTTATTGTTCAATAGATTGACATGATGCAAGTCTTTATATGCATACTTACAGGCTCCATTTTTTTAATAAATAGACACAATAAAATTCCAACAAAAAAAGATAATAATGAGCAAACCAGCACCCCCTTGTGTCGGCGCCACGTGTGACATCATCGTTTGGCACCCATGTGCGTTCATTCATCTGATGCGGCCACGTTGGGGATGAGTAATTGTGGCGTCTCCTGTTCGGGCGTTGCACACCGGCCAATGAGGATGCCTCACCCCCCACGGGCGGCTTCCACATGGCGTTGGGAGGGACCCACGTTTGGCCATTTGTGATAAATGGCAGTAGCAGATAGAGTGATCTTTTCTTTTGCTTTTTCTCGCTTGTGGGCTATTGTGGACAACCCTTTGGATTAGTCTTTATGTGTAAGATCATTATGGCAGCATATTTCCTTAATAAATATATATATATATATATATATATATATATATATATATATATATATATATATATATATACTGTATGTATCTTCTTATGTTTAAAATTATTTCTTTTTTGATTGACTTTTTATTAGATCAATATTTTATCTGGTGGTTTTTCCTTGGGGTCAGTCTCACGTTTGCCCCTTTTTCCGATTTCTATTTTTGCCTTCAATCTAGTCCTCTTTTCATGCACACCTCGTTCTTTATTGCTTTTTCTTTCTCCTTTTTTAATCCTCTTTTAAATTATTTATACATTTTTGTTGAAATATTCTTGTATGTACACTTGTATCATGTGTAACATCCTATGGACATGGATAAAGTGCACTTTTCTATTCTAAATATTCTAATACTTTTCACAGATAAGTGTTGCCATTCGTTTTTGGTGCCATTATGAATTCATACACTTCACGGAATTTTTTTTAATGAAAACTCAGTCTGCCCTCCATTTGTCCCTTTGGTCCATGTGGGTTAACCGCCACAACCCCCGGGTTTAGACATCCTCTAGCGCCTTTTGCCTTAAGCTGCTCTGCCCTATTTTGAGCTGATTTGTAGGTATTAGGGCTACCCACCATTTTCTTTTTGGGAGCCATCTACCTTTTTACATGATATTATCATTGTGTTTATTTTTATAGACATTTATTTTGCATCTACTCCTGAGAAAAGGGACAGTGATTCACGAAACATGTTGCGTTCTGGGATGCAATGAATTTTCTGGTCGAAATATTTCATATAATTATGCACCTGTATCTGCTAATAACGTTGTTTATTAACACTCTGATCAGCTATGAACTTATGGTGTTACAATGTCTACATATCATTAATCAGCTCATTATTATCTTTTTTAGTTGGAATTTTATTGTGTCTATTTATTAAAAAATGGAACCTGTAACTACGTGTATAAAGACTGGCATCATGTCAATCTATTGAGCAATAAAACTTGTAATCATATGTACCTACCATGTTACGTTTTGTGATTTGCCTCATGTAAAGTTCCATGTAGTGATTGGTCGATACCGTTTTTTTAGTGCCATACCAATATTTTGGTCATCGGATATCGGTATCGGCCGATATTTTCGGACATTTAAAAAAAAAATTCTTTTTATTTTTCACAGGTACAGTTGTGGAGGGATGTGCACTTAAAAGCATTAAAAACAGCCAAGTTTGGCTGTTTTGAATGCTGTCATTTTTTTGAATCTGGCGCCAAATACCCGGAAGTGATGTCATGACATCACTTCCAGGTTTTTACATGGAGACCCGATCAGAGCCGGATGTGGCTTTGATCGGGTCTTCTCTTCGGCAGCTGTGGAGGTAGGATACCTGGGTCTCCCAGTGGGATGGGAGACCCGGGCGAGCCGCGAAAGGCGGCGGGGTGGGGGGGACGTGCCCTCCCGCTCCCTATAATGACAGTCGAGCGGCTTCTCAGCCGCATCGGTTGTCATTACAAGACAGCTGACCATCAGCTATGGACGCCGGTATCGGGGTGATGCCTCTAGCTGCAGGCATCACTTACAGGTACATGCACTTTCCTGGAATATCGGCAATATCGGTAACCTCAGGGGCCGATTCCGATATATCAGGGAAAGTGCATATCGGCATTGCCGATAATCGGTCGATCCCTAGTTCCATGACTAATGTATTTCCTATCGGATTTATTTTTTTTATGTGAACATTAAACTTCCTGTCTTTAGAATTTCCCAAAGAAATGGGGCAAAATTGCATATGCTTGAGTGAAGGTTTTTCATGTGTTGCACCCTCCTAGACAGATGCTAAATTAGGTAAATTTAGTTATGGGCTCACTGTAATCTGTGTGGCAGCGTGCCACAATCCAGAACTTTCTGGGTGGTTCTGGAACATAGGTGTAGTGTAAGCCAATTGGGCAGCATGAATATTTATACTGTCTCAGCCAAACCCTGTGGAAATGCACAGTTGGTTGCTGGGAAGGTGTATAAATAGTCTGAGACCTGGAACAGAAATGTCGGGTTCCTGAGGAAGTGATCAAAGCTTAGGGGGGGCCTGATTGCCCCTGGGCAAGCCTTCCATGTGTCCATACCTCCCAACTTTCTGAGATGGGAATGACATACTTGCCAAATGTCCCATTTTTGCCGGGACAGTCCTGGCAAATAGGAGCCTGTCCCGGGTAATTTACATTGTCTTGCCAATGTACTTATTTACACTTTGCACTTACTTAATGTACTTATTTGCACCTTGTACTTCATTTATATTTACATATTACATTTTTTGTATGGTCACACCTGAGCACATTTCACACTTTAGAATTGCAGGGAATTGTGATGAGAATTTTAAACTTTAGGCAGAAGTAATGCAGCTGAATGGGAGAATTATGTCCCTGGAATTTTTTTCCAAATGTTGGCAACTATGGAATGAGGGACACCTATTAACAAAAATATGTAGGCATAGGACACCCCCTGCCACGCCCCCTTAAAGGAGAATTGGGGGAAAAAAATGAATACTTAAACCCACAAGTGCTTTTTTACCACTGCTTACCTTTATATTGGCTTTTGGAATTGGAATTTATACATTCAGCAATTTAGAAATTGGATGAAACGTTTAGCACTGGGAAACACTTTTTGATAGATAAGTAGTGCATTTTATATACAATTATATAAAACAGACCAAAATGGGGGACAAGTGAGGATAAAAGAGGGACTTTGTTCCAAATATGGGACAGTGCCTTAACCACTTGCTGACCACCCCATGCAGATTTACTGCAGCAGGGCGGCTCGGCTGCACATAATCACGTAGATCTATGTGATTAAGTGCATGTGGTCTCCGCGGCGTGCGTGCGCCACCGGAGCCGCGCTCCCACTGTGTCTAATCAGCCAGACCGTGGGAGGAGCGGGCGCGATTGCCGCCGGCCTCCCGCAATCTTCAGGGAAACTGACAGGAGAGCCACCCGCCTTGTTTACAACCTGTTAGACAGGCACAATGAGATTGCGTGTCTCGGCTAAGCTAAAACACTGATCTCTGTGTGCCTGCCAAAAAAAAGGCGCAAAATACATACATATTTTTTTTTTTTTTATAATTAGTTTTTACATATAAAATATTGCAATGACTTCCATTTTATTCTCTAGGGTCTCTGCTCAAAATATATATATAATATTTGGGGGTGAATGACCCTGGAAATGAGGTCTAACACGCTTGTATCCCCACAAGGATGACATTTTGCTGAGTCATCCAGATCAAGAGATCAGGAGTTGGCTGACTCTGGGTCACAGGAGTACAAAAAGTAAGTGCACTTCTGTGACTCACAAGAGAAGTTTAGCATCCGCTACTGCAAACTATCGCATGCGATTTGCTAAAGTCGCCCATCCCATTCTACACTATCAGTTCATGGCTTCTTTTATATTTGGGTCACCATAAAATGATCCCTTATTTATGCCTTGAAAAAAAAACCTTTGGTCTAATAGCAGTCTTGGAGAGCAGACTAGACGGATCAGACGATTATCATCTCCTAGGTGACGCCTCCATCATATCAACACTCCTCGGTGTCATACAGTAACAGTCTGCAGGTAACAAGATAAACTTGTTGACATTGGCTGAAACATAAACAAAAGCCTCCATAATTACATGTAACCAATTCGTAATCGGAATGTCACACAGGCCGATACGCTATGTAAACCTGATGATTACACCTTGACATTTAAATAAGCGGGTTCATTATACCCTGAGCTGAAACAAAAGCCGCCATCTGTCACTCAGTCACATGCTGGCTGTTTGCTACTAAATTTTACTGACATGTTCAAAAATAACTGTCATTTTTCTCAGCCAAAACACGAGATGTATAGTGATGTAGCAATACCCCCGATGCACATGACATTTTAGGCCTCAGTCCATGCACAGTTCAACTCCATCTTGTAAGGCTCCATTCACACCTGAGCGTATTGATTTCAGGTGTTTTTTTAGTCTTTTATCAGGTGTTTTTTTGCAGGTGTTTGGAGGAAGGCATTGGCATCTAACAAAAACGTTCTAATTCGCCAAAAAAGTACTTTTTTGAGCTTCAGGCGTTTTGCTTCAGGCGACAAATCGCTCATATCAGAACAGGGGCCATTGAAATGAATAGGATTTTGCTTGTTGGGCGCTTTGAGACTGTAGAGATGAGCGTTTTACGAGATGAAAAACGCTCATGTGTGAACAGGGCCCTGAGACCTCCCCCCAGACCTACCCCCCTAACGGCGCCACGCGAACTGTAGTAGACACTCAGATGGTCTCAAATGACTCCGGACCAGAACTGCCATACCCAAATGTTACAGCCATTTTTTTTACTGGCAACCTTTTTCTCTCACTGGCATTTACTGGAAGGAACAATGTGCCCATTTTTTACTGGCTGCCAGTAAAAATACTGATGGTTGGCAACACTGTCACCTTATGTTTTTGGCGTTTGGGTTATGGTGCAGAATTATTGTTTGCCATCGCAGCTCCCGTGTATCTCTGTTGGCGTCGCCTGGCCCTGCCTCGCTCTTGGCTTGATTAAAGCGGAGTTCCACATAGATAGATAGATAGATAGATACAACTTTATTGTCATTGCATAGTACAGGTACACAGCAACGAGATGCAGTTTGGCATCTACCAGAAGTGCAAAATGTAGCAATCGTGCAAAAGTGCAGATAATATCTAGCATATTTACAGTGCAGATAACCATCTAGCATAATTAAAAAATATATATACACAAATGAATGTGAAATATTGGGCAAAATGTACTGTAATGATAAAGATACATACAGATATAAATAGTGCAGATGTACTAAGGAGTGAAAAGATATACTATGTAGTATGTACATGTATAGTACAGAGGTTATATACAGTCTTTTGTTTGTGTTTGTTTTGTAATGATTAGCGGTGTAATGTTGAGTTCAGTAATATGATGGTGGATGGAAAAAAGCTGTCCCTGAACCTGCTGGTTCTAGTGCGCAAGTTTCTGTATCTCCTTCCTGATGGAAGGAGGTTAAACAGTTTATGACTGGGATGCGAAGAATCCTTGATGATGTTGTGAGCTCTGCACAAACATCTGCTGTGGTGAAGGTGCTCAATGGCAGGTAATTGGGTGCCAGTGATGCGTTGAGCAGTTTTGACCACCCTTTGCAGTGCTTTACGTTCACTCACAGTGGAGCATCCGTACCATACAGTGATGGAGTTGGTCAGGATGCTCTCAATGATGCAGCGGTAGAAGCTCGTTAAAATCCCCGGGGACAAATGAGATTTCTTGAGACTTCTCAAGAAATACAGACGTTGTTGTGCTTTTTTTACCAGAGCTGACGTGTTCAGCTGCCAGGACAGATCCTCAGAGATGTGAACTCCCAGGAACTTAAAGCTGGAGACTCGCTCTACCTCGGTTCCATTGATGTTGACTGGTAGATGTCTCCTGCTGTTGGATTTCCGGAAGTCCACAATGAGCTCTTTGGTCTTTGTGGCATTGAGAGTCAGATTATTGGTGGCACACCATACTGCCAGATTACAGATCTCTTCCCTGTAGGCCGATTCCTCATTGTTTTCAATCTGGCCGACCACGGTGGTGTCATCCGCATACTTGATAAAGATGTTGGATTTATACAGAGGAGCACAATCGTGGGTGAACAGGGAGTAGAGCAGTGGGCTCAGAACACAGCCCTGCGGTATGCCAGTGTTCAGAATGAGGGTTGAGGATACCTGGTTTCCCAACCTGACAGATTGGGGTCTGTTGGTGAGAAAGTCCAGAATCCATCTGCAAATGGAGGTGCAGATACCCAGTTCCCTGAGCTTAGTGATCAGTACAGTGGGGAGGACTGTATTGAAAGCAGAGCTAAAATCAATGAACAGCATTCTAATGTATGTATTGCTCTTATCCAGGTGGGTGAGAGCAGAATGAAGAGCTGTGGAAACTGCATCCTCAGTTGACCTATTCGGGCGATAGGCATACTGGTGTGGGTCCAGTGTAGGTGGTAGGCCCGCAGTAAGGTGATTCAGGACCAGTTTCTCAAAGGGGAACTTCCGCTCATTTGTTTCCTCCCCTGCTCCGGTGCCACATTTTGCACCTTTCAGGGGGAGGGGGGGGGGAACAGGTACCCTTCTCCACTTCCGGGATACGGCGCCGTCCCTCGGATGTTTGGTCCCCTCCTTTATCCCCCGCCGCCGAGCAACTAGGAATGCTCAGCGCGCTTTGCGCATGCACAGTAGGGACCCGACCGTGAAGCCGCAAGGCTTCACTGCCGGGTTCCCTTACCGGCAATGGTGGCGGCAGCACCCGACAACCGATGGAAACATCGACTGTGGTGCCGACATCGCTGGACTCCAGGACAGGTAAGTGTCCTAATATTAAAAGTCAGCAGGTACAGTATGTGTAGCTGCTGACTTTTTCATTTTTTGAGGGTGGAACTCCGTGGAACCCTGCTTTAAGCACATGTGTTTCACACAATATGTGTTTTATAGAATTTCTCAGAGGCTTTATCCTTACATAGTGCTGGCACCACCATAGGGCTGCCTAGGCAGCTGCCTTAGGGTGGCGGGATGGGAAGAGCGGTACAATTCCAATCACCAGCCACTTGCTAGGGATTTGAATGTTTACAATACCTGTCCCCCAAGCAGCCATACTAAAACTTCCCTGCTGTACTATCCCTCTTACTGGGCGCAGCATAGAAGTTTTAGTTTGCCACCTGGGGGGATGGGTCTTTTAAACAATCAAATCCCTAGCAAGTGGCTGGTGATCTGGACTTTACGTTTTAGGTTTTAGTTTGCCTGCTGCTTAGCAGGCTGCTGGGAGAGTAGGAGAGCACAGTGAGGCCCCACTGTCAGATCAGATCCAAGGATGCAGAAGAGGACTGCGCAGTGGGCGGATCCCAGGTGTGTGCAGGGAGCGGGAGGGGTTCCGCTGTCAGGAAGGCTCCAGTCAGGGATGGCGGTGTGAGCCCGGCTATGCGGGGTGGGTCAGGCCAGCTAGTGGCGGCAGAAGTGGGGGTCAGTTTGGGGGAGGCACTAGTGTTTTTTTTTATGTGTCACCTTTATGTGACCCCCTCCTCTCCAGCCCTACAGCCCAGCTGAATGGTGCTCTCTCCCCTCTGTGTCTGTGCTGCTGTGGCTGCCACTAACTACTCAGCTAACAGAAACAAGAAAGTCTAAAACACTTTTGACAGTGATGACCACCAGAGGCGGCTCAGTACCACACTACTGTTAGTGCATCCCAAAGGAGAGAGGGACCCCCCACCGATCCCAGTAAAGCCCCAGCTGTGGAGGAAGACCTGGTGCTCCAATCTGGTGATACTTATCACTAAAACGCTCATATGAGTGTTAATGGGGGTGAGCGGCCATTACACTTGGTTGAGGATTAGCTCACTTTGATAACACATTGTTTCCACCAACTACATTGGAGAATCACAAGAGTCACTTGATTATTGAAGAAAAGTCACAGTTTATCCTTTGAAGCACATTGCCTGCAGCGCCTTTTTTTTTGCACATGGACATATTATCTTATTAATTATTTTACTCACTTTTATCCTAGTGCATTATTTATTTACATTTTATCACGCACCTAAGCACTTTACTGCCTTTTGCATTATGTATGCATGAATGCCATTATTTATTTATTCATTTATTTATTTTTATGTCCGTATATGATCAGCACTTTTGTGTTATTTGCACATCTATCAAGTTTTTTATTTATTTGATGCAATTTTGTACAATATTAAGAATATTGTTCTATGTTATATGATGATGTTTTAAGAATCTGTCCACTCCATATATACCAGCTGCATTTTTGCCACCCTTCCTTTACTTTGGGATATTTTCCACACATTTATTATTCATTTTGGCATTTACATTATTCCAACACATTGAATATTTATTATTTATTTATTACAATGAGTCTTCACTTATTGAGATATTAGCGTCAATATTTTACATTTAATATTATTTTATTGATATTATCACTCTGCCCATTGAGAAATTTTAGCGCCGATTCTTCCTCTATCCAATATTTCTTTTTTTTTTTTTCACAATAAAAAACTTTATTGAAAAATAAGTAATTACACAGTCTGAAATCAACAAAATTAACAGTATACAAAACATGAAACAAATAGGTAATGTGCGAACTTCAAAACATGTCGAGATATTTCTATTCATAGATCATTATATTACATAGATAGTTCCAGTCAGTGGAAATAGAAAATAATAATCGCAGAGTGAGAAAGCCTTGTCCCCAGGAGCTTACACTCTAATGTAGGGATCGACCGATTATCGGCAAAGCTGATATATCGGAGGCCGGTATGCACTTTCCCCGATATATTGGAATCGGCCCCTGAGGTTACTGATATTGCCGATATTTAGGGAAAGTGCTTGTACCGGAGTGATGCCTGCAGCTAGAGGCATCACCCCGGTACCGGCATCCATAGCCAAGGGTCGGCTGTCTTGTAATGACAACTGATGCGGCTGAGAAGCCGCTCGGCTGTCATTACAAGGAGCGGGAGGGGACGCCCCCCCCCTCCCGTCGCCTTCCAGACAACCAGCCTGCATGGCAGCCGAAGACCCATTCAAAGCCGCATTCGGCTCTTATCGGGTCTCCATGTAAAAAGTGATGTCATGACATCACTTCCGGGTACTCTGCGCCAGATTAAAAAAAATTACAGCATTCAAAACAGCCAAACTTGGCGTTTTGAATGCTTTTAAGTGCAGAGGAGGGGTTTGGGGCGTTTTAGACCCCCAGATACCTCCACTAGAGTACCTGTCAAGTGCTAAAAATAAAAAAATAAAACATTTTTAAATGTACGAAAATATCAGCCAATATCGGCCGATACCGTTATGCATTGGCCAAAATATCGGTATCAGCAACGAAAAACCGATATCGGTCGATCACTACTCTAATGTTTTTGTAAGTAAATATTTGTAAATCTGCTCCTTTACAAGTGCACCATGTTTCTTTTTATGTGTACCTTAACCACTTGCCGTCTGCTCACATTGCTGCTACTGCAGCAATGTGGCTCGTTATCGTCTAGTGACGTAGTACTAGACCCTAGTACTAGTACTCCCCCTGTAGGCGGCGCTCGCGCTCCGCCGGAGGCGCGCTCCCGCTGTTTTCAGTCACAGTGGGAGTCGGGCCAGGGGAGGGTGCCGCTGCTCTTCCCCGATCATCGGGGAATCTAGTTTGGAGATCCGCCCGCCTGTGTAAACAGAGCGGGCGTATCTCCTAAGTGACAGACAGTGACAGATTGCCGGGTTCAGCATAGCTGAACCTGCGATCTGTCCCTGAATCACTCAGTCACCTCCCCCTACACACGTCAGTAAGCACCAGGCATACATTAACCCCTCCCTCTCCAATAAAATTAACCCCTTCCCTGCCAGTGTCATTTTTACAGTAACAGTGCATATTTATAGCACTGATTACTGTAGTAATGTCACTGGTACCCCCAAAAGTGTCAAAAATGTCAGTCAAGGGTCCGATCTGTCCGCCGCAATGTCGCAGTCCCGCAAAAAAAAAATCGCAGATCGCCGCCATTACTCGTTAAAAAAAAAAAACACCAAAAATGACAAAAATCTTTCCCTTTGTTAGTAAACGCAATAACTTTTGCGCAAACCAATCAAAATATTGCGATTTTTTTTACCAAACATAGGTAGCAGAAAACAAATTGGCCAAAAATTTAAAAAAATTTTGATTTTACATTTTTTTTGGGGGGAATTTCATATAAAAAAAATGTTAAAAATATTGTTATTTTTTCAAAATAAACGCTCTTTTTTTGTTTATAGCGCAAAAAATTAAAAAATCGCATAGGTGATCAAATACCACCAAAAGAAAGCTCTGTTTGTGGGAAAAAAAGGACGTAAATTTTGTTTGGGTACAGCGTCGCACAACCGCGCAATTGTCAGTTAAATTCGCACAGCGCCGAATCGCAAAAAGTGGCCCAGACGTAAGACAGCAAAATCCTCCAGTGGTAAAGTGGTTAATGATGGCGAACAAAGAAGTATTTCTTTAAGTTTTGTGCAAACTTCCATCCTTGTGTATACAGTACGATCAGTGCTGCTCCGATCTTATAGCACAGACTGTACTGTTAGTGATATCTCATTTTACTGGGCCCAACCCTGTCCACAATGCAGAGATCCTATCAGCCCCTTTACAGCATACAGGGAAGGGCTGTCTGCCCATCTGGGCCAGTCAAAGGTTCTGTGACCTACACAACATCAGAACAATCATTTATAAAGAAGACTATTATACAACAATATAAACACTATTGCTATTAAAATGCTAGTGAACACAAGTTCTTATAGCAGTGTTCTCCTTGAAATATTAGCCTAAAGGCGAATAGACTGTTCATTTTGTAAGGGAAATTTCCCCACAACTTAGTGAATGCAGCAAAGCTCTACTGATTTGCATAATTCAATCACAAATACTGTTTTTTTATTTTCCTTGCACGCGGGTATTCAAAGTGAAATTTCACCACATTCCGCTACAGGTAGCGGAAATTATTTATACCATGTGTAAGGAGGCCATAGTAGTTTTATACCATGAAAATGATACCAAGTTTAGTAAGGTATGGACCCCATAGTTGGAAATTATTATTTTCTTCTGTGTTATTGCTCTTTATGAGATAAATAGATACTGGCGCCCCTGTGGTCAAACGCCACAGGACAACAGATATGGATATCTTAGGGTGGCCCTCCCTGTCAAGTGCTATTTTTACCTTTCGTCTTCTTTCCTCCCGTTACTTTCCTTTTTTTTTCTCTTTCTTTTCCTCTGTTTTTGATTTTCTCTAATTGTTGGAAAAGAAGGCCTTGATAGTAAACACTATTTCAATGAATGACGTTTTAATTGTATCCTATATAATTGATGAAGGATTGTATGTTGTCACTATCTATTTTTGTTTTATTTTTTACCCATGAAAATATTAACAGGTGTTATTACTACTGTCCCAGTGCCATATTTTTCAATAAAAATTGTATTAAGTAAAAATAATAAAAAGAATAGTATCAATAGAAATTACTCTTTTTAAAACAATGAGGTGCGTTAAAGAAAAAAAAAGTAAGTTGCAACTTCCCATGCAAAGTGATCAGCCTTTTTGCCTCAATTACAAATAAGATTCTTTGATAAGGTCACATGACGAAATGCGTCAGCCAGTGATATCAGACCGTAATTGGAAGTGTCTATTCTGCCATCGTAGATTCCGGTTTTAGCAATTTTACATTGCTTTATAATATAGCTTAAAAAATTAAATTAGTTATTGAATCTGCTGCATTATGGTCTTTGCTTTAATATATCTTTTGCATACGGGGATGCTGTAAACCATACCGTGGAGACTGGGGGGAATTTGAAAAAAGGGAAGAATGGATTCATGAGATTTCTAGCCCTAGCAAGTGAGGGCGAATATTTTTGGTAAGATATGGGGGATGTTGTACATGGTGTTTGTTGGATTGTTGTACTTGAAGATCACAAATAAATGTGAGCACAATTGTTTATTTATATAGTTTGGGTTTAGTAAACTACAGTATAAAGTGTTATTTTTTGTGTGGTACCTGTGGAAAAAATGGAAGCGATGAAAACTGGAGTCTAAAGGGAAGATTTGAGAGAGAGTTGGGATATGCAGGATTTTGTCCTGGACCTTAGGGCAACAGTTTGGGGAAGAGCACAGCATAAAAGGAAGAAAACACGGGCACCTGGATTATGATAAAAAGCTTTATTTGACCCTCAGTCATTAAGGGTCACAAGATGTGGTGAGAATTTAAAAGAGAATTTAAAAGAACTTTTTAATGGAAGAATAGGACTGTTTTATTGAGGTAATATTAAAGGGCTAGTTTACCTATACTTAAAAAATGTGGGCTATGTGGGACTTTGAGTGAGACCCAGCAGGTAATGCCCAGCGTCTCCATCCCTGTATCAGAAAAAAATGAAAGTTGAAGGATTAAAAGAGGTGAATGGAAGCCAGCCAGCCCCCAGTCTGATGTACTCACCCTCCAGTCTGCCACCAACCAAGTAGACCTGTCTCATGATATAAAGAACAGGGGTTTAGTTGACATGCATTTGCAAACGCATGTGTAAGCTGCAGGGCCACTACACAGCACCCTGTGTTACCTGCAGTCCTAACACTTTCTAATTTGAGTATCTCCACAATGGAAGCACATGGCTGCTAATGGATGGATGGAACTGTCTCACTCCCACCTGTTCCCCATCCATCCATTAGCAGCCATGTGCTTCCATTGTGGAGACACTCAAATTAGGAAGTGTTAGGACTGCAGGTAAAACAAGGTGCCGTGTTGTTGCCCTGCAGCTTACACATGCGTTTGCAAATGCGTGTCAAGAATAAAGGGGTCCTGCGTGACTCCGAAACTTTGCATCTATCCTGATGTGATCCTTTTGCAATAAAAAGTTTCTTCTAGTGATCGACCGATATCGTTTTTTTATTGCCGATACCAATATTTTGGTCATCGCATATCTGTATTTTTCTTTTTTATATACTTGGCAGGTTCTCTTGTGGTGGGATCTGGGGGTCTAAAAGACCCCAAACCTCTCCTCTGCACTTAAAAGCATTCAAAACGCCAAGTTTGGCTGTTTTGAATACTGTAATTTTTTTGGCGCGGAGTACCCGGAAGTGATGTCATGACATCACTCCTGGGTTTTTACATGGAGACCCGATCAGAGCCGAATGCCCCGGTGGGATGGGAGACCCGGTCGAGCCGCAGAAGGCCCTCCCGCTCCTTTTAATGACAGCCGAGCGGCTTCTCAGCTGCATCGGTTGTCATTACAAGACAGCCGACCCTCGGCTATGGACGCCGGTGCCGGGGTGATGCCTCTAGCTGCAGGCATCACTCCGGTACAGCACTTTCCCGAAATATCGGCAATATCGGTAACCTCCGGTCCTGATCCTGATAGATCGGTGAAAGTGCATATCAGCCCCGATATATCGGCTTTGCCGATAATCGGTCGATCCCTAGTTTCTTCAGACTGCTGTGCAAGATCCATGGTGTGCTGGCGATAATGTTAGTATCTGTGATAGATCCAGTGTCCAGCTGGTTATCGCTGCAGCACCCACAACCGATGTGCCTATACCCAGGAAGGTGTGCGATAGGAATATAATCTATTCTTTCTAGAATTAGTTCTCCAGTATATTCTTTTAGAAACAATATGTTGAGTTGGTTCAGATCCATCAATTCAACACCGACCGCCCAAGTACATGTGAACGGCATCTTTTCAGATCCCTTTACCATCTGTAATGGCACACACCAAGGCTACTCCCTTTCGCTGATACTATTTGTTCTTTCTCTGGATTCTTTCTTGTGCCACAGTCAGTAAAAACAACAATATTAACCACTTAAGGACCAGAAGGATTTAACCCCTTAATGACCAGGCAATTTTTTGCAATACAGCACTGGGATACTTTAACTGCAACGTCGTACCCAAATAACACAATGTCCTTTTTTCCCCACAAATAGAGCTTTCTTTTGGTGGTATTTGATAATTTCTGCGATTTTTTTTTTTTTTTTGTGCTATAAACAAAAAAAGAGCGACAATTCTGGAAAAAAACATTTTTTTTACTTTATGCTATATAACATTTTCAATCAAAATATTTATTTTTCATCATTTTTGGTCAATATGTATTCTGCTACATATTTTTGGTAAAAAAAAAATCACAATAAGTGTATATTGATTGGTGTGCGCAAAAGTTATTGCGTACAAACTATGGCATTGATGTCATATTTATTTATTTTTTTAATAATAATGGTGGCGATCAGCGATTTTTAGCCGGACTGCGACATTGCGGCGGGCAGAACTGGCACTGTTACTGTACTAATGACACTGGCAGGGAAGGGGATAACACCAGGGGCGATCAAAGGGTAAATGCGTCCCTAGGGGATGCTTTCCAACTGTGTGGGGGATGGACTTACTGGATGAACACAGAGACCCGTGTTCCTAAATAGGAGGAACACAGGATCCCTGTGTTCATCACAGACAGAACAGCTGTGTTTACATTGGCAGACTGCCGTTCTGTCTCCATGGGGAGCGATCGCGGGTGCCCGGCGGACCTCAGGTCCGCTGAACCCTCTGATTTGCTTCCCCTCTAGCCAATTGGCACGTGCGCACGCGCTCCCCCACTAACTGCTACACGAAACGACGTACAGGTACGTCGTTTTGCGGAACAGTTTCGACCTGCCGCCGTATAACTACAGTGGCTGGTCGGCAAGTGGTTAAGGGTCTTGGAGTTGAAAACAGAGTAAAACATTTTGGCTCATATGGATGACATCAGATCATAGCATATTCTCTTCTCTCTTACAGGTCTGGACATATCCCTACTTCCATTAGGAATTCTGCCACTATGGAGCCTTGTCAAACCTAATTAATAACTTTCAGAAATCAGAAGCTTTAAAGTGGTTGTAAAGTCAGAAGGTTTTTTATATTTATGCATTAAGATAAAAAGCCTTTTGTGTGCAGCAGCCTCCCTCAGCCCCCCTAATACTTACCTGAGACCATCTCTATCCAGCAATGCCCTCAAGTGCCTCAGCCATCCGGGGCTCTCTCTCCTGATTGGCTGAGACACAGCATCGGCGCCATTGGCTCCAGCTGCTTTCACTCAAACCCACTTAGCCAATCAGGAGAGAGAGGGGGTGGGGACAAATGGCAGCTCCGTGTCTGAATGGATACACAAAGCTGTAGCTCGGCACGGGTACCCACATAGCAAGCTGCTTGCTGTTGGGTCACTTGATAGGAGGGAGGGGCCAGGAGCTCCAGCCAGGGACAAGAGAAGAGGAGGATCGGTGCTGCTCTATGCAAAACTACACAGGGTAGGTAAGTATATTATGTTTATTTTAATAGAAAAAAAAAAAAGAGAATTTACATTTACTTTAAATCTAGCTATTCCCCCCGCCACTCTCCAAATATTATTGGAGGGTCTGGCTTCTGTATTTACAAGTGACAGCTTGTCTCGCAATGGCTTCCACAGATCTGATCTCCTGAGTGGCTCCCACTGAGTGCAGGATGAAGACAAGGGAGATTCAGGTGCCTGGGGTGCAGTGGGGATGCAGACACTCCTACTGGATGATCTCCCTGCAAGCAAGAGAGGCAGAGCCACCAACAGTTTGCGGAGAGGTACTAGAGAAGAAGAGGGGTGAAATTGAGATGCAGATGGGGATGCAGAGGTAAGCAGCTGTGGAAGAAGGCTGAAATCTGCACTCTATGTGTAGCGTACCCCTGAACTCTGCACTCTGTGTGTAGCGCACCCCTGAACTCTGCACTCCCTGTGTAGCGCACCCCTGAACCCTGCACTCTGTGTGTAGCGCACCCCTGAACCCTGCTCTCTGTGTGTAGCACACTCCCGAACTCTACACATGGAGCACCCCTAAACTCTGCACTCTGTGTATAACCCCACCAAACTCTGCACTCTGTACATAATGCACTCCTGATATTTAATGCCACTTTAAGACCCTCCCACTGTTACTGAAATTTGACCATACCCACTATTTGATGCAGTTTGGAAGCTGTATGTGTTGGAAAGAGGGGGTTTTTTGGGGAGTAGGAGTTCCTGCACCTATTTCCTGAGAAAAAAAGCCCTGGTAATATGTTTATATTTCTTATGTAGTGCATTTTTTATAATAGTGAAAAATGTTAATGCAAAAAGAATTGGCTGATCATTCAAGAGTCAAAGACTCATGTGCCGCTCTCATCCAAATAAAACAAATGAATCCAAATTAATATGTGCACATACAAATTAAACAAATGGTCTCTCAAGTTCAACTCCAATACAAAAATAATCTAGACGCTATACTCACTAGAATAAAGGTGAATGGATCCAAATCAATTTGGATCATTCGTTATTTCATTACGCTATTTCGGATGCTTCAAACATTGACAAAAAAAATCCCAGACAGACAAAAACACACTTTGCTCTGTAGAGTATTGCACGGCTATACCTTATCTTGACATCTGAGGTGGTAGGTACCATGTAATTATGTGTGTAATCTGTGATCTGTACTTATTTCCCTTACAATATTGTTATTTTTCTATCAATAGAAATTGTTGAAATTGTTGAATCTATGCAACTCCCTCCTAATACCCCTGAGGAAAGGTTGTAGACATGAAATGCGTCGGTTAGAACGCATTCTTCAGGTGATTGTTCAATACCCAGATCTTTGTATAAAGAGCTATTTTTTATGTTATATATGTTTGTATATTTTTCCTTTTTGTCTATTTCTGTAAAAATGTTATTATGTTGTAAAAAACTTATAGATTTTACTTTATGCCTGGGTATATTGTTTGCCTTGAAAATTCCAGTTCCTAGAGGGGGTCAACAATCTTTTTCTGATATTACCCGGGATGCTGTCAGACAGATACCTGACTATACATTAGTGGAAACCTCTGTCCAAACATTAACAAAAGGCCCAAACTTATCACATCATGCTATCCAAACGAATACAAATAAATTAGTTGTTTTTGTTACAATTTATTTATTGGATTCATTATAAGTTGTAACTATTGTAATTCGGAGATTCGGATAGATCCAAATCATGCAAATTTCAATTATTATAAATAGAAAGGAATAGACAATAATAAATATCACAAAAACATGTGAAATGTGAAGTATGTGCTCAAAGAAAGTCCCATAGCCAAGTTGATTGAATATCCTTCTTGATAGACATAAAAAACCAACCACCAGTGCTCGTGGGATAATCCTCTCCTACACCGATATCCATCTGCACAAACCACTTACCAGATGAAATTGACCCCCATTACAGGTAGTCAAAAACAGCTGTTAACCAACACTCAGAGCCAAAGATGAATGCGCGGTCCTAATGGATGGGATTCCCACTCCTCTGCTGCTTCTTCCAGTAATGTCTCCGCTGTCATTTCTTTTTATATTTATAAGCTATATGCTTTCAGACGTGTCGCTCTTATTGAATAACACAGTATCATACTGTTTGTCACATATTTAATTTGATTTGTCATTCCTGTGCACAATTGCATAAGTGTTATCTGCACTATTTTTTACAAATTTTGATGATTGTTTATCGATTATTTTGATTATGTGTGATCACTATTGTGATTCAGATAGATCTGAATCATGTCTGTATTTTGATATGTAACAAAAATTAAACTAACATGTCCACTTTCAATTATACTGATATTAGCTAACTTTTACTTCCCTCGTTGTCCCCCCATTCCTTTTTTTTTCTTCCACCCCTCTTCCCAACAGGACACCTCAACCACTACTTCCATTGTTCTCTTTTCAAATATTTAGCATTATTCTATGCCCCCTGCACCTTTCTACACAAAGTGCGTCCAGCAGTGATCACCAATTGGTGCGAACGGCCACAAAAACAGCTGTGGCCACCTACAGTCTGTAATTGAAGGGTGTGGGCTCGGCAGCCACAGTTAGCTGCTCACACCACTCAAAAACAGCCGCAGGAATCAGTAGCCTAAAAGGAGTAATACATGAGGGACAGTGGACCAACAAAGGGACAGCTAGATTTATTAGAGTGCCCCATAGACATAACTAGCTCTAAAGTCTATGGGGCATTATAGAAAACCTGAATGTGAAGATGTGTCAGCGCTGCTGATCAAATGTTACCACTGATACTAAATTAATAAATACAACAAATAAATATAAATACTAAAGTGACAGGTGCATAAAGCGAAAAATACATAAATGTCCTTCAAATGCAAATACCCGTCCTCCAATTCCTGGAAAAAGTGACAGAAGTGCTTTGTGCTCCTCTCTTGTATAAAGTGCTAGTGCTCCCCCTTCTGCTTCCCTACTCACCAGAAACCAAATACTCATGGATCAACATTCAGATCACTCTGCGATGTGGGACTCTCCTATATGGCAAAAAAACTGGGTCCCAATAGTGGTCCTGTGTGGGTCTGTAAGGAGCTGCTGGAGAACGGTGTCGGTCTTGTTGTCCCCCAGTGACTGACAGTCAGCAGCTGTGAGAACCGAGCAATCTCTGGTGTTTGATCACTCAGTTCTCAGTGTTAGAGGTGAGGGGGAACAGATGCTGCATCCACCTCGGTAAGTATAAATGTGCAAGAAAAGTCCATACTTCTCTTTATCAGTGGTCATAAAGGTCTGGCTGACCAATGTAGAGGCTGATTGTTTACTATGCACAGCTGCTCCAGTTTTGGTAAATTCTTCCCGGTGTCCTTCAATGAGTTTGCATCTACTTTAATAACTCTACCACTTCTTGTTTCCATGTACTTGCTCCAACAGCCACTGCTTTTGATTGTTATGGGAAGACTAACAGATGGTAAGGATGGCAATGCAGAAAAGAAATATAGAGACATGAACAGAGCGTTGCCAAAAAAAAAAAAAAAACAGAAATTCCCTGCTCAACATGTGGCACTTTTCCACTGCAAGTACCGGCTCGGCTTCACTCGGCCCTGCTTGGCCCGGTTTGCTTTTCCACTGCTGGTACCGCATGGTACGGTGTTGGAACGGTTCGGTACGGTTTGGTACGGTTTGCTTTTCCACTAAAGTAAGTGGGTGGGATAACAACAATTCTCTGACCAATCAGTGGCTAGTAGTGACAAACAGTCAAGACAAAGTCAAAGGATTGTGGGATATGGTACCGGTACGGCCCTCTTGGAACCACAACTGAGGTGGTACTATTTTAGTGAGTCGTACCGTTCGGTTCCATGCAGTGGAAAAGCGCCGCCGTACCGTACCGAACCGTTCCTACACTGTACCATGCGGTACCATGCAGTGGAAAAGCACAAAAGCGAGCCGAACCGTTCGGTTCCATGCAGTAGAAAAGCGCCTTTATTGTCCAGCCTGCCTAATTAACTGAATGGTCCTGTCTAGTAGAATGCGTTAAAATTTAGGGGTTTCGTTTTCACACATTTGCAAATACATGAGTAAGCTTCACGGCACCCCCATATTATCTGGAGTCCTAACTCAAAATTTTGAGAGCCCCCACAGTGGAAGCACATGCATTATAATGGATAGGCAGAGGGCAGGTGAGCCTAGAAGGAGCCCACCCCTCCATAAAGGCACAGGGCACACTGGACACCCAGCACATAGCACTATGGCAGCACAGGTGTCCAGTGCATCCCCTCACCAATATTCCAACAGTACAAACAAATGGTCACTGCCCTCACCTATAACTGGCCTTTGAGGGAAGGAGCACATGGAAGGCCAACACATGCAAATCAAAACCATGCAAAACCGTTGCCACTCTATAACTGGAAGAGCCAGTACCTACCTTCATGGTAGGATCACCAGGTATTGCTTTAATAAAAGTTTCAGACTTAAAAATATTGAAAAGACATACAGTACTTTGGCATGCTAAGGCCATTTTAGTGACTGGGCTTACGTTTACATAATCCATTCTCCAGCCACTTGTAATGCTCTATAAATGAGAAAAGCTAGTGGGAGGTGTAAAAAAGCAAACATGTGATAAAAACAAAAGCTTACACAAAGGTAATATTCTAGAACTAAATAGCTGACCCTAAAATAGAAACACAGGGTGGTGCAGGTTCAGGTTTAGTTTGAACTACAACCCCTGGGGCAGTCCATATGCTTTAAGGTCTCGTGGTTGAAATATTTTTCGTATCTACTAGTACAGGGTGTTTTGCCTTGTCATGGCACATTGTGTTCTAATACAATAAGGTATCTCCAACACAATTCTTAAAATAGTAAAAGTTTAAACCAAGTTGTTTTGCCTTCGGGAGCCAATCCCGTGAGGACACAGTTTTTTTTTTTTTAAAGCAATGATGCCAGATATACAAAAGATCAAGAATAAAAGGTCCCTATAATAGAGAAGCATTTATACGAGCCTTTCCCAACCTTTTTACCCCCAAGGGAACACCTAAAATTATTTTCAGGTCCTTTCTAATGTCAATTCCTCTGAAGTCAATTGCAAGAATGCACCTTACATGGTCAATAGGAAGCATCCCACCCTTACAGACAGCTAAAATGATAACTGGCGACATGCTGCTGGCATGCCAAGCTGTATTGGACTCAGAACCATGTAGGCACCATCAAATGAGAGGTCAATCAGCCATAACACAAGGAACCCCTAGCAACCTCTGGAGGAACCCTATTTAAGAATGTCTGATTATACATGGAAATCCTTTGAATTTCCTCGTCAATGTGGTTGAAAATGAATGTCGATTTGACCCCATGACTAGTTACCAGATTCTACCAAAATGCTAGTCCTGTAATGACGTAGTGGGGATCAAAGTACGAAACTACAGCAAATGACAGGGGTTGGGGTTGAGGTGCAGAGCCATGTGACACTCCTAGAAGTGTCAAATGGTAAATAGGAGACACAATATAATATCTTTTCTATTGCAGGGACTTGTATTCTCAATCTTTTTTTAACATTACAGGTCACTTTAATGTAACAATTATGGTACATACTCTGTAGCACACAGGTATGACCATAATTAGCACCCACACTAAACATCCGATATAGGTACTATACTGGGGTGCCATTTTGGTTCCCCCGCAGGAAGCTACAAGCACAGGACCCAGTTTGCCCTGGAGCAGCGTTATGACTTTCAATGGTATGGGCGGGCTGGGCATCAGCTCCATAACAATGATCTACTAGGGCCAGGGTGCATAGCATCATTCGTTGCTAGGGTGATGGCAGCGAGCTTGCTGACAACATGGAGACACATTACTGCTACAGTGCAGGTGGAATGCCCTCAGCATTCCTGAGAAGATTGAAGGTCTCCTCCAACCCCGTGCTCTGCTCTTGGAGCAAAAAGGTAGAGCTCTGATGTAAAGAGAGGAATGTGATTGGAGGGCTCTGACAAGTAAATTGTGCGACGACTGGGGAGGGGCTTTGTGGTGGGAGGGCTGTGCGATTAGGGGGGCTCTGTGATGAGAGGACTGTGTGATTGGGGGAGAGTTGTGTTGGTGGGAATGTGTGATTGGGGGGCTCTGATGGGAAGACTGTGTGATTGGGGGGCTCTGTGATGAGGGGACTGTGTGTCTGGGGGGGTTTCTGTGAGGATGGGATTGTGTGATTGGGGGGCCCTGATGGGAGGACGGTGTGTTTGGGAGGCTCTGTGATAGTGGAACTGTGTAATTGGGGTGCTCTTATGGAGGGCTGTGTGATTGGGGGGCTCTGTGATGGGAGAACTGTATGATTGGGGGGGCTCAGATGGGGGGGGGGCTGTGTGATTGGGGACTCTGATTTCAGGACTGTGTGATCAGGGGGCCCTGATGGGTGAACTGTGTGATTAGGGACTGTGTGATTGGGGGAGATCTGTGATGGGGGGGACTGTGTGATTGGGGGCTCTGTAAGGATGGGACTGTGCAATTGGGGGACTCTGTGATGGGAAGACTGTGTGAGTGGGGGGCTCTGTGATGGTGGGACTGTGGTTGGGGGCTTTGATGGGAGAACTGTGTGATTGGGGGATTCTGTGATGGGAGGACTGTGTGATTGGGGGCTCTGATTGGGGGGGCTGTGTGATTGAATGGTTTTGTGATGAGGGGGCTGTGTGATTGAGGGGCACCAATGTGAAGAGGGGACTGTGTGAAGAGGGAGTTGTGTGATGGGAGGACTGTGTGATTGGAGGGGGGGGGGCTGTGTGATTGGAGGGCTCTGTAATGAAGGACTGTGTAATGGGGGGCTCCAGTGGTGATGGTGGGGTTTTTGTACAGGAGTGACTCCAATGTGATGAGGTGCTCTCATGTATATGGGGGCCTCAGAAATGATGCAGGACTTCTGATATGATGGGGGGCCTCTGATGTGAAGGAAGGCAGAGGATGTGATGGGCAAACACTGATTTGAAGTTAATTTTATTGGGGCGGTTGTGTGCATTGTCAGGTTTCCCACTGATAAGTAACATTTATATTTTTTTAACATTTTAGACTGGGGTGCCTCAAGATCTGGCATACTTTGAAAGGGTGCTGCAACTGAAATAAGGTTGAGAAACACGGGTATAATGTTAGAAAGCAGAGTGACTATGTAATGCTATGTACATAATGGATGCAGAAATGTCTGGGTTAAGAAAATATGCCTCAGACACTGTCCCTGGGTGCGTATGCAAAGAATGAGGACAAAATGCAGTCTGAACAGCAAACAGCACAGGGCAAGTCTGACATTGTCATGCATTCAATTTTATACATATTTTCTGGAAAGTTCTCTACAGATGCAAGGAACACAAACTAACCCCCCACACACACCTATTTAGCCCAGTTTTGCATCTAATTTAAAAAAATCATCAGAGTCCGATTCAACCTTCAACAAAAACAGAAAGACAAAGTCCCCAGCAGTGTATAAAAATCAAAAAAAAGAGCTCTGGTTCCTATACTCACCTTTTCGCTGCCATTGTGCCCCTCAGACTAACTCACCCAGGGATCCAGGACCCAGTGGTATTCAACCCTCTCACTGCGGGCCCAGAGAGTCATTCCACCCCCTTTCCGTGCTGGAATAACATGGCACTACAAGAGGAAGAAGAGGGTAAAGAAGACCTGAGACATCTTCAAAACTGTAGACACCTGTAAAAAAGGTAATGCTAGCAAAATCTCTAATGCTACTGTGTTTCCCCGAAAATAGGACCGGGTCTTATATTAATTTTGGCACCAAAAGGCACAGTAGGGCCTTTTTTCGGGGTAGGTCTTAACATATAATGTGCTGTCTTCTCTCCCTCCCTGCCTGTCAGGATTTCCCTGTGTGAACAAAGTAAAAATGTTTGTAATTTGTAGTGGAATCCTAGAATCCACTCTATTATTAGTATACAGTGGGTAGGGAAAGTATTCAGACCCCCTTAAATTTTTCACTCTTTGTTATATTGCAGCCATTTGCTAAAATCATTTAAGTTCATTCTTCTTCCTCATGAATGTACACATAGCACCCCATACTGACAGAAAAACACAGAATTGTTGACATTGTTGCAGATTTATTAAAAAAGAAAAACTGAAATATCACATGGTCCTAAGTATTCAGACCCTTTGCTCAGTATTTAGTAGAAGCCCCCTTTTGATCTAATACAGCCAGGAGTCTTTTTGGGAAAGATGCAACAAGTCTTTCACACCTGGATTTGGGGATCCTCTGCCATTCCTCCTTCCAGATCCTCTCCAGTTCTGTCAGGTTGGATGGTAAACGTTGGTGGACAGCCATTTTTAGGTCTCTCCAGAGATGCTCAATTGGGTTTAAGTCAGGGCTCTGGCTGGGCCATTCAAGAACAGTCACGGAGTTGTTGTGAAGCCACTCCTTAGTTATTTTAGCTGTGTGCTTAGGGTCATTGTCTTGTTGGAAGGTAAACCTTCGGCCCAGTCTGAGGTCCAGAGCACTCTGGAGAAGGTTTTTGTCCAGGATATCCCTGTACTTGGCCGCATTCATCTTTCCCTCCATTGCAACCAGTCGTCCTGTCCCTGCAGCTGAAAAACACCCCCACAGCATGATGCTGCCACCACCATGCTTCACTGTTGGGACTGTATTGGACAGGTGATGAGCAGTGCCTGGTTTTCTCCACACATACCGCTTAGAATTAAGGCCAAAAAGTTCTATTTTGGTCTCATCAGACCAGAGAATCTTATTTCTCACCATCTTGGAGTCCTTCAGGTGTTTTTTTTTAGCAAACTCCATGCGGGCTTTCATGTGTCTTACACTGAGGAGAGGCTTCCGTCAGGCCACTCTGCCATAAAGCCCCGACTGGTGGAGGGCTGCAGTGATGGTTGACTTTCTACAACTTTCTCCCATCTCCTAACTGCATCTCTGGAGCTCAGCCACAGTGATCTTTGGGTTCTTCTTTACCTCTCTCACCAAGGCTCTTCTCCCCCAATAGCTCAGTTTGGCCGGATGGCCAGCTCTAGGAAGGGTTCTGGTCGTCCCAAACGTCTTCCATTTGAGGATTATGGAGGCCACTGTGCTCTTAGGAACCTTAAGTGCAGCAGAAATCTTTTTGTAACCTTGGCCAGATCTGTGCCTTGCCACAATTCTGTCTCTGAGCTCTTCAGGCAGTTCCTTTGACCTCATGATTCTCATTTGCTCTGACATGCATTGTGATCTGGAAGGTCTTATATAGACAGGTGTGTGGCTTTCCTAATCAAGTCCAATCAGTATAATCAAACACAGCTGGACTCAAATGAAGGTGTAGAACCATCTCAAGGATGATCAGAAGAAATGGAAAGCACCTGAGTTAAATATATGAGTGTCACAGCAAAGGGCCTGAATACTGAAGACCATGTGATATTTCAGTTTTTCTTTTTTAATAAATCTGCAACAATGTCAACAATTCTGTGTTTTTCTGTCAGTATGGGGTGCTATGTGTACATTCATGAGGAAGAAGAATGAACTTAAATGATTTTAGCAAATGGCTGCAATATAACAAAGAGTGAAAAATTTAAGGGGGTCTGAATACTTTCCGTACCCACTGTATCATGTCCAATGTGTGTGTTCCTGTATTATATTTGTGCCAAATACCTTCGTTACAGCGCCGCTTGGCGCTTCCGTGACCCCCCTGGAGCGCTCTTCTACGATCTGAGCACTGCAGAGGGGAGGGGCTGAGATCCCCTCGCTGACAGATGGGAGAAGAGGAGGAGAGCAGCGGGAGATCAGCTGAGTGCCGAGCGGCATTCTACAGAAGGTATTTGACACAATTATAATACAGAAACACACACATTGGACATTATATAAAACAGTAATAGAGTGGATTCTAGGATTTTTACAAACACTTTAAAATAGGGCTTATTTTCGGGGTAGGGCTTATATTGCAGCCCTCCCCGAAAATCACAGTAGGTCTTATTTTCAGTGTAGGTCTTATTTTCGGAGAAACACAGTATCTAGTATATCTAGGCAGCCTCAGCACCCATGGCTGCTTGAATATCTGTACAATGGCTGCATCCGACCATACATTTACAGCCTGGACAGTCGATTTTTAACCACTTCCCGCCCGCCCTATAGGCAAATGACGGCGGGAATGTGGTTGAGTTATCCTGACCGGACGTCATATGACGGCGGCAGGATAAATCCGCTCTGGGCGCCCGCCGGGGGCGCGCAGAGCGGCGATCGGTGATGCGAGGTGTCAGTCTGACACCCTGCATCTCCGATCTCGGTAAAGAGCCTCTGACGGAGGCTCTTTACCATGTGATCAGCCGTGTCCAATCACGGCTGGTCACATAGTAAATAGGAACAGCCGTTGATCGGCTTTCCTTAGTTCGTGCCTGACAGGCACGAGTAAAGGAGCGCCGATCGGCGGCTCCCCTGACAGGGGGGGGGTCGGCACTGGTAATCAGATCATTGATTACCAGTGCAGACCCTCGGGGGGGGGGATGCCACTAGATCCACCAGGGATGCCCACTATGACCCCAGGGATGCCCACTATGACCCCAGGGATGCCCACTATGGCCACCAGGGATGGCAATCAGGGCTCAGGGAGCCCCCCATTGCCCACCCCATCAGTGCTGCCCACCAGTGCCCTCCCTATCAGTGCTGCCCACAAGTGCCCATCATTGCCATCCTTAAGTGTCGCCCACCAGTGCCCATTATTGCCCACCGGTGCCGCCTATCAGTGCCCATTAGTGCCCATCAGTGCCGCCCGTCAGTGCCGATCAGTGCCGCCCATCAGTGCCCATCAGTGCCGCCTATCAGTGCCCATTAGTGCCCGTCAGTGCCACCTATCAGTGCCCGTCAGTGCCACCTATCAGTGCCCATCAATGCCGCCTATCAGTGCCCAGCAGTGCCGCCTATCAGTGCCCACCAATGCTGCATATCAGTGCTACCTATCAGTGCCACATATCAGTGCCTATCAGTGCCGCATATCAGTGCCGCCTATCAGTGCCGCCTATCAGTGCCACTCCATCAGTGCCACCCCATCAGTGCCACCCCATCAGTGCCACCCCATCAGTGCCACCCCATCAGTGCCTCCTCATCAGTGCCTGTCAGTGCAGTCTCATCAGTGCTCATCAGTGCAGGAAAAAAATTATTTATTTACAAAATTGTATAACATAAACAAAATTTTTTTTTTTTTTTTTAAAACTTTTCGGTCTTTTTTTATTTGTTTAGCAAAAAGTAAAAATCGCACAGATGATCAAATACCACCGAAAGAAAGCTCTATTTGTGGGGGGAAAATGACATAAATTTGGTGTAGGTACAGTGTTGCATGACCGCGCAATTGTCATTCAAAATGCAACAGCGCTAAAAGGGGAAAATTGGCCTGGGCGGGAAGGGAGGGAAGTGCCCTGTATTAAAGTGGTTAAATCAGCTAAAATTGCAATGGTTGTTTCTCCTATAACCAGTTTCCTTTAACTGCTTGCCGACCACTGCACGACTATTTACTGCGGCGGTCAGCCCCTCACAGGCAGAGCGACATAGTACTACGTCGCTAGCCTGTGAGGGTCTCGGGTGCGAGTGCGCGCCGCCAGAGGCGCACTCCCGCTCCCGCACGGTCACGGACCCCCCCCCGCACGTGTGACTGGTGGACCCGATCGTCTGCCGGTCACTCACGATCGTCGGTGCAGAGGGAGAAAGGCAGGCGGCTAATGTAAACAAGCCGCCTGTCATTCTCCCCTGTGTATGAATGGTGATCATACGGTTCTACTATCATCACTGTTCATACACCGCAAGCCACAGCCAATCACAGTTAGAATCACGCCCCTAGGGACACACATAACCCCTCCCTCTCAAAAAAGTTAACCCCTTCACTGCCAGTGTAATTTTACAGTAACAGTGCATATGTATAGCACTGATTACTGTAGAAATGTCACTGGTAACCCCAAAAGTGTCAAAAATGTCAGTCAAGGGTCCGATATGTCCGCCGCAATGTCGCAGTAGCGCAAAAAAAAAAAAAAAAATCGCAGATCGCCGCCATTACGCGTTAAAAAAAAAACAACAAAAATGACAAAAATCTTTCCCTTTGTTAGTAAACGCGATAACTTTTGCGCAAACCAATCAAAATACGCTTTTTGCAATTTTTTTTACCAAACATATGTAGCATAAAACAAATTGGCCGAAAATGTTAAAAAATTTTGATTTTTACATTTCTTTTTGGGGGAATTTCATATAAAAAAATGTGAAAAATATTGTTATTTTTGCAAAATTGACGCTCTTTTTTTGTTTATAGCGCAAAAAGTAAAAATCGCACAGGTGACCAAATACCACCAAAAGAAAGCTCTGTTTGTGGAAAAAAAAGGACGTCAAATTCGTTTAGGTAAAGTCAAGCAGTGGCGAATCGCAAAAAAACCCCTGGTCGGAATGGGGGTAAAATCTTCCGGGGCTTAAGTGGTTAAAGGCTAAACTTGGACAATGGAGATCCCACAAAATAATCTTTGACCTAGGTCAGGATGTATTAATTGATGGCGACATGCCCTAATAATTAAACACTCCGATACCACTTCCAGCACAAGTCCAGGCTTGAGCAGCAAGATTATCTTCTCCCGAATCTAACATTGTTCTCCTAAGACTCGGCAGTCAACAGAGCGTAATTCATCATCAATTCCACCATCACTTCCAGGCTTTCAACCAGGGCCAGTACTGACTCACTAAGCCTTCCACAGAAACGCTGCTGATTGAGCTGTTAGACACATTGTAGCTGATTTACCAAAGGCAAATAGGCTGTTCACTTTGCATGGGAATTTTGCTAAGGAATATGCTCTTGCAAAGTGAAAAGTCTATTTGCCTTTGCTAAATCAACCCTATTGGTTCTGGATTGCAATGTGGCAACTGCACTGTTGCAAGTGAAGTCAGATTCCAGGTCTGCATAATACCTCTGGTCAATGATCCAAAGAAGTTGATTTACTAAAAGGCAAATAGACTGTGCACTTTGCAAGAGCAGTTGCTCCACAGCTTCGTAAATAATGGGAAGCTCTGTTGACTTCCACCTTCCAATCATATGCAACTTGCAAGCAAAAGCGGAGTTTTCTTTCTATTTTGCTTGCTTGTGATTGGGTATTCTTGGTAAAGTGAAGCTTTACTTCATTTACAAAGCTCTGAAGGAACTGCTCTTGCAAAGTGCACAGTCTATTTTGCCTTTAGTAAATCAACCACAAGGTATCAATGCTTAGGGATTAACATAAAAGCCCTAATTAAGAAGAGCTCCTAAAACTGATAAAAGGTATTTTAACGAAACCTCCTTCAGTCCTGGTTCACACTGGCGCAATGCGGGACACCCTGTACATCAGTGTCAGTTCCTGCATCGCACAGTGGTTCACACTAAGATCAGCAAATCGCTGGGGGTGTTCATGTCAATTAAACCCCCAGATTAGTAAGCAGGTCGCAGTACGAACTGTGAAATGGTGCAGGAATCGGATCGCATGGGTGTGAACACCAATTCAATCCAATTCCAGTGCGCACCAAACAAAAAAAGGCTCCTGCACCTTTTTGGTGCAAATGCGATGCGATTTCAGCAACACAGTTTGTATGGCTGAAATCGCATGGCGCAGACATGGCATGTGATCTGCACAGCAATGCGGTGCAAATCACATGCGATGACTGGCATTGCACCAGTGTGAACTGGCTCTAAAGGATTTTTATAGGTACAACCCAAATGTAACCCCAAACCTTCTCCTCTCTACAGCATGTCCCAGAATTGTGTTTTCTTTTACCTTGTTCCCGTAGTGAGAAACCGGGTTCACTCCCAGGCTGTGACACCACCAGGATTGGAACATTCCTGCAGAGGCAGCTACTGGGAGCTTGGCTTCTCCTGAAGTAGGTAAACACCTAAACTACATCTTCCTTTTTTTTGGAGTCAAGGGCAGGGAGGTTCTGTAGTCCGGCAGGCAAGGAAAGGCAAAAATAGGTTGTTCACTTTGCAAGGAAATGTATCCACAGCTTAGTGAATGTGGTGAAATTTCACTTTGCAAAAATGAACAGCATTTCTGCTTGCACATGATTGGAAGATAGAGAAGGGCTTCACCCCATTAACTGAGCTCTGAGGAAAATTTCCTTGCAAAGTTTACCATCCCTTGCAAAGTGAACAGTCTATTAGCCTGTAATAAAGCAGGGCTAAGACTTTAAAGCTCCACCCATATTTTGAACTTTCTCCCCACCCCCCTCCCAGTCGTTATCGCTTTACAATTCCTCATTGAACTTTTTTTAGTAGTCTATTTACCTTATTTGCACAGGGTATTGCGCCGCGGCGAGGTACGTCAATTCCGGCCGGGCATTAGCTCCTGGGATATAAACTTCATCAATCCCAGGAGTCAATGGGAAACACGAACATGCAGTATATTGGCATGCGCGAGATCAGGAGGTGCATGCTGGGATAGTCAACAGCGCCGTATCCCGGAAGGAGATACCAGAGGGCTTTAGATGCCCACACTAAAGATGGGAGCATGCTCATGGGGGCAGCAAAGTGAGTTAAAAAAAAAAAAAAGGGCAGTACAGTGGCTAAGTGGTTAGCACTTCTGCCTTACAGTAAGTAGATCATGGGTTCAAATCCTAACCATGACACTTCTGCATGGAGTTTGCATGTTCTCCCTGTGCTTGCGTGGGTTTTCTCTGGGTGCTTTCCTCCCACACTCCAAAGACATGCTGGTAGGTTAATTTGCTCCAGTCTAAATTGCCCCCCGTACATGTCGGATCTGTAGACTATAAGCATCACGAGGACAGCGATAGACGAAATGCAAGCAGGCAGTTCATTATTTTAGAAGAGACATGGAAACAAATAGAGGAAAGAAGATGTGATGTCACACTTACCTGCCTGCTCCATCTTCTAATAAATGTACACCGAGTTACCCATTTGCAGCTCAGTGTGCAATCCTGGCACTCTCTGGCTGTGCCAGAATGACTGACTCCCATGCACATGCACAGGATGACTTTACCCCCAGCTGGTCAATCAAGAAGCTGAAAATCCGGAAGTAGCCCCAGGAGAAGATGGCAGCGTCCGGTGAGGGATGTAACGGTCTTTTTGTTAGAAGTTGAAGGTGAGTATTTTGCAGTTT
Organism: Pelophylax lessonae; assembly: GCF_965119305.1. Taxonomy (NCBI): domain Eukaryota; kingdom Metazoa; phylum Chordata; class Amphibia; order Anura; family Ranidae; genus Pelophylax; species Pelophylax lessonae. Next base: position 35,545,358 of record NC_138775.1, read on the forward strand.
AGTTCCTCTTTAAATCAGCCACACACTGTTTGCTGCCCAAAATTTAGGAGCTCACAGGATTTCTGGTAGATCAAGTGGTATTTTCCTGTGCAGAATTTTTAATCTGTTGCCACCCCGGTTACACCTATGTGCAGTGGTAAAAGGATGGGTTTTACAGTGACTTAAAAATGTATTCATACCCCTTGAAATTTTCCACATTTTGTCATGTTACAACCCAAAACGTAAATATATTTTATTGGTATTTTATGCGATAGACCAACACAAAGTGGCACAGAATTGTGAAGTGGAAGGAAAATGATAAATGGTTTTCCAAATTTTTTTTACAAGTGTGGCGTGCATTTGTATTCAGCCCCCTTTATTTACTCTGATACCCCTAACTAAAATCTAGTGGAACCAATTGCCTTTAGAACTCACCCAATTAGTAAATAGAGTCCACCTGTGTGTAATTTAATCTTAGTATAAATACAGCTGTTCTGTGAAGCCCTCAGAGGTTTGTTAGAGAACCTTGGTGAACAAACAGCATCATGAAGGCCCAATGAACACACCAGACAGGTCAAGGATAAAGTTGTGGAGAAGTTTAAGGGAGGCTTAGGTTACAAAAAAATATCCTAAGTTTAGAACATCTCACAGATCACTGTTCAATCCATCATAGGAAAATGGAAAGAGTATGGCACAACTGCAACCCTACCAAGATATGGCCTTCCACCTAAACTGACAGGCTGGGCAAGGAGAGCATTAATCAGAGAAGCAGCCAAGAGGTCCATGGTAACTCTGGAGGAGCTGCAGAGATCCACAGCTCAGGTGGGAGAATCTGTCCACAGGACAACTATTAGTCATGCACTTGAGCCTTTTTGCAAAGAAGAATTGTCAAAAATGTCTCTCTCTAGATGTGCAAAGCTGGTAAAGAAATCACCAAAAAGACTTGCAGCTGTAATTGCAGTGAAAGGCGGATCTACAAAGTATTGACTCAGGGGGGTGAATACAAATGTACACCACACTTTTCACATATTTATTTGTAAAATATTTTGAAAAGCATTTATCATTTTCCTTCCACTTCACAATTATGTGCAACTTTCACATAAAATCCCAATAAAATAAATTTACGTTTTTGGTTGTAACATGAAAAAACCTGGAAAATTTCAATGGGTATGAATACATTTTCAAGGCACTGTAACTCCCATATGTCCCTTGGCAGCCGAGGTTTTTGTGCTGAGAGCCCGCTGGTCTGCCCGAATGATCCGAACCTGGCGGGACTGGCTCTCGACCAATTATCCACTGTGACAGCCAATCACAGTGGCCACATGATTGCCAAACCTTTCCACCCCCCTGGGAGTTCTAAGCCTTTTAAAGGCACACCAGGGTGGGCAGGAAGGAATGGACACCGGGGTGGGCAGGAAGGGATGGACACCGGGGTGGGCAGGAAGGGATGGACACCGGGGTGGGCAGGAAGGGATGGACACCGGGGTGGGAAGGAAGGGATGGACACCGGGGTAGGCAGGAAGGGATGGACACTGGGGTGGGCAGGAAGGGAATAAAATGGGGGAGTGTGTATGTTCTGTAGAGATGTACTTAATATCATTTTTTTAAGCTTTTCCTGGCAAACTTCAAAAACCAAAATTCCACACAAAGCATAGAAAAGGAAATGTTTAATTCTTTATGAATTTGCTACAAAAAAGTATTTACATTATTCAAGCCATCGAGTTTTCTTCCTTTATTTTGGTTTTTATCTTTGTCTTGGCTTTCGGGGGTTTGTCGGGGCTCTGGAATTTCTTGAGGTCAGAACAGAATAAGACCTGGACATGGAAACAATTAGAGGAAAGAAAAAAGTTATTCTAATTTTCTTTGACCTCAAATCCCCAACAACAATGAATGAGAACAAAATGCAATAAAACACAGAGACTAAAAAACGAGCTACACTCAATGCTATTCATGAATCAGTCACATGACACGGCTCTGGTGTGATACAAATAAAACGGATGGGACTGGTGCGGCTGTGAACTGGTGACGCTATATGTTTGATCGAGGCATCTGTCATTTACAGACACGGGAGGAGAGATACATTTGGTCTCCTTGTGTGGGGATGTAGGATTGTCGGTTTGTACACAAGAGGAGGTCATCTTCTACACTAATACATATGGATTGAAATCTGGCATCTTATTGGATATTGGACTATTTGTCTGTGGTAAAGGGAAAGGAGTGAGAGGATTTTCCTCTATCTCAAATCCACTTTTTAACCACTTAAGCCCCGGAGGATTTGGCTGCTCAAAGACCAGGGCCTATTTTGCGATTCGGCACTGCGTGACTTTAACAGACAATTGCGCGGTCATGCGGCGCTGTACCCAAATGAAATTGACGTTCTTTTTTTCCCACAAATAGAGCTTTCTTTTGGTGGTATTTGATCACCTGTGCGATTTTTACTTTTTGCGCTATAAACAAAAAAAGCAACAATTTTGAAAAAATTATATTTTTCACATTTTTTTATATGAAATTCCCACCCCAAAAAAAATGTAAAAATCTAAATTTTTTAACATTTTAGGCCAATTTGTTTTCTGCTACATATGTTTGGTAAAAAAAAAAAAAAAAAAAAATCGCAATAAGCGTATTTTGATTGGTTTGCGCAAAAGTTATTGCGTCTACTAACTACGGGAAAAATTTCTGTCATTTTTATTGTTTTTTTTTTTTTACTAGTAATAGCGGCGATCTGCGATTTTTTTTGCGGGACTGCGACATTGCAGCGGACAGATCGGACCCTTGACTGACATTTTTGACACTTTTGGGGGTACCAGTGACATTACTACAGTAATCAGTGCTATAAATAGGCACTGTAACTGTAAAAATGACACTGGCAGGGAAGGGGTTAACTTTATTGGTGATCAGTGGGTTAAATGTATCCCTAGGGGCGTGTTTCTAACTGTGGGGGGGGTGTGGCTTGTGATGTAACCACAGAGACATACGATCCTACATAGCAGGATCGTATGGTCTCTGCAGTTACACCAGGGAGAATGACAGCCGGCTTTGTTTATATCAGCCGCCTGCCTTTCTCCCTCTCCAGCGGGAGATCGCGAGTGACCAGCGGACATCGGAGACGCCGGTCACTCGCGCGGGGATGTTAGTGAATGAGCGGGGGCGCGCGCTCGCCCCTAGAGGCTCGTAGGTGAGCGACATAGCCCTACGTCGTTTTGCCTGTAGGGGGCTGACTGCCGCAGTAAATAGTCGTGCGGCGGTCGGCAAGTGGTTAAGAATACAGGTTATTTACTGGCCCGTCCCGATTTTCTTCCCTGGTTTTCTTAACAACCTTGATGGATCTGACATTAAGCATGGTCATTGGTGAGGACTAAGTCTTCATCTTTCAGACTACTAGCATTATTCTTGTGCCTTATAAGTGCTGGTAATTCTTCATATCTGGATCCTGAAGAAGCCCTTTAACAGGGCGAAACACGTTGATCCTGAATTACCCATATCGTATTCATTTGATCCCACCGAGTCAGATACATTATATGTGTAGAGAATTTTGTTATTGCTACTTTTCTTATGGTTTTAATATTTGATGTACTAATAAAATGTTCACGTTTTTATATTTGTAGGTAATGCTGGCCATACACTAGCCGAAAAATCGTTGGAAAATCTGTCATTTGGTCTGATCGTTTGTTTTTCGTTCCGTTAATGGGCACAAATGGAAAATCGTTTTTAACTTTTTAGAGCTGAAAAATCAAAGGAACAGTTTGGAAAATTCTGCCGAACGACTGATAAATTGAAAGGTTAATGTGTTTCTCGGCCGAACTGTTTGCACTAGGCATATGTGACAAACTGAACGAAAAACGTCCATTGAATGATTTATCATTCGAAATTTGGTCATTACATGATGTCGCGATTGTCTGTTTTCATGGCCGATTTTTCGGCTAGTGTATGGCCAGCTTTATAGAATTATTATTAATGTAAGGCACCTTCAAATCCCCCTTTTCTCTCCTGCCTTGTTCTCCAAGTGGAGAAAAGACGGGGGTTCCTCCCTTTCCATACAAATAAAACCCTTACTGTGAGAAAAATAATCCATTCACCCATCTGCATTTGAAAATGCATGCACTTTTTTTCATACGTGATATTAATTTGTTTTTTGTGTTTAGGCGTGTTGCAGGGCCTTTTTGCACATGTGAATTTGTATGTATATAATGCACTGTATGTACAGTGGGTATGGAAAAGAAAAGCCCCTCCTTTAAAATAATTACATATTGTTGCTTTGCAGCCTGAAATGAAGACAGACACCATTTTTGATTTATCCAGCTGTATTTACTCAGTGCAACTTATATCATCCAAGTAAAAGATACAACACCAACATGCCAAAATATTTTTTAAAAAAAATGCAAAAACAGAATAACTTGGAAAGAAGATAACCCCCTCCTAAAAATGACTTGTAAACTGAATCAGGTGTAGCTAATAATTACCTTTTTAATGGCACACAAAACTATTTGACTTTCAACTGTGATCAGCTGTGGTCATGTTGATTAGTTCAAAATAAAAAAAGCTTTCCTGGAGCATTTCAGTCCCGGTAGTGCAACTGAAGCAAACAATCAACTATAAGTGGCAAGGTACTGTCAAAAGATCTCCAGGATAAAGTTGTGGACAGGCAAGAGATGAATATAAAAAAATGTCAAAAGCTTTATCAATGCCTAGAAGCACAGTGAAGTCTATTATTAAGAAGTGGAAGGTATTTGGTACAACACAGACAATCCCTGGATCAGGATGTTTTGCCAAACTGGATGCCAGGAGAAAAACTGGCTAGAGAGGCCTACAGCAACTCTGAAGCAGTTGCAGAAATATTTTGACAAAGAGTGGTCATTGCGTGCATGTGACAACAATATAACAAATTCTCCACAAATGTGGCTTGTATGGGAGGGTTGCAAGAAAAAAGCCACTCATCAAGAAAGGCCACATGTAGTCATGACTGAGCTTTGCCAAAACACACCTAGAAGATTCTGAGGCCACATGGAAAAAGGTTACGGTCAGATGAGACTAAAATTTAATAATTTGGCCCCAACACCAAACCATATGTCTGGCGGAAATCCAATACCATCCAAATAACGTCATTCCCACAGTAAAGCATGGAGGTGGGAATATCCTGTTATGGGGTGTTTCTCTGCAGCAGGGACTGGAGCACTTGTCAGGATAGAAGGAAACCACATCTGGAGTATTCTGTCCAGTTCTGGTCGCCAATCCTCAAAAGGGATGTGAAGGAGCTGGAGAGAGTCCAGAGAAGAGCAACTAAACTGATTAGGGGATTGGAGGACCTTAATTATGAATAGCGCTTACAAGCGCTTGATTTATTCTCCCTGGAGAGTAGACGCCCGAGAGGGGACATGATAGCAATATACAAGTACCTCAATGGTGATCTCAGCATAGAGAAAAAAATATTCAGTCGCAATGAATGTATGAGGACACGAGGCCATACAATGCGATTAGAGGAGAAGAGATTTAACCTCAGGCTACACAGTGGGTTTTTTACAGTGAGGGCTACAAGAATGTGGAATTCCCTGACACAAATGGTGGTAACTGCGGGGAGTTTGGCTACTTTTAAAAGACTCTTGGACGTACATCTCAAGGATCAAAACCTTCAGGGGTATGGGTAATGGATACGTCCCCACACACCCACACAGGTTGAACTGGATGGACTATTGTCTTTATTCAACCACAACTACTATGCAACTATGTAACTATGAAAATGGAAGGGGCAATCTTACTGCCAAAATTTTGAGGAACATCTGCTGCCCTCTGCCAGAAAGAAGTCAATGGGAAGAAAGTTTACCAAAACACACAGCAATAATGATCACACAGTGGTTGGAGAATAAAAAGGTGAATGTCCTTGCATGGCCTAGTCAGAGCCCAGACTTAAACCTGGTTGAAAATCTGTGGAATGACTTGAATACTGCAGTCCACAAATGGTAACCATGAAATTTAACTGAACTTGAGAAGTTCTGCAAAGAAGAGTGGGCAAATATTGCAAAATCTAGATGTGAAACATTAGTAGAGACATATCCCAACAGACTTAAAGGCTGTAATTTAAGCAAAAGGTGGTTCATCAAAATACTGACATGGGGGGGGGGGGGAGGGTGATCCTTTTTCCAACTCTGTGATTTTGTTTTTTGATTTTTTTTTTTTTTTTTACATGTTGGTGTTATATCTTTCACTTGGATGTTATAAGTTGCACTGGAAAAAACAAAAACTGCGTCTGTTTTTGGGGGGGACTCATTCACAGCAGTGGAAACAGTGACATCTGCTGGTCATGGAGGGTGTTTACTAATCAGGTTTTGAAATTCACATGGGGTCATTTACTAAAACTGGACTGTGCAAAATCTGGTGCAGCTGTGCATAGAAACTAATCAGCTTCCACATTCTTTTGTCAAAGCTTAAAGTGATTGTAAAGTCTCGTATTTTTTAAGTTAAAAATAACAAACATGTTATACTTGCCTGCTCTGTGTAATGATTTTGCACAGAGCAGGCTGAATCCACCTCTTCTCCGGTCCCTCTTCTGTTCTCCTGGCCCCTCCCTTCGGTTAAGTGCCCCCACAGAAAGCAGCTTGCTATGGGTGCACCAGAGCCGAGTCACTGCTCCCTGTGTCCATTCAGACACAGAGCCGCAGCCTAGCCCAGCCCCCTTTCTCTTGTGATTGGCTGACTGAGAGCAGCGGGAGCCAAATGTTGTAGAGCTGCTGTCTCAGCCAATAAGGAGGGGAGGCGAGACACTCCTACAACATCGATGGACAAAGATGGGCTCAGGTAAGTATTAGGGGGGCTGCTGCGCACAGAAGGCTTTTTATCTTAAAAAAACCTGCTGACTTTACAATCCCTTTAACCACTTTAAGACCGGAAGGATTTGCCCCCTTAATGACCAGGTCCTATTTTGCGATTCGGCACTGCGTTACGTTAATGGACCATTGCGCAGTCGTGCGACGCTGTACCCAAATAAAATTGACGTCCTCTTTTTGCCACAAATAGAGCTTTCTTTTGGTGGTATTTGATCACCTCTGCGATTTTTATTTTTTGCGCTTTAAACAAAAAAAGATCGACAATTTTGAAAAAAAAAAAATATTTTTCACATTCTGCTTTGACATTCTCAAAAAAAAAATGTAAAAATCTAAATTTTTTAACATTTTAGGCCAATTTTTTTTCTGCTACATATTTTTGGTTAAAAAAAAATAATCGCAATAAGCGTATTTTGATTGGTTTGCACAAAAGTTATCGCGTCTTCAAACTAGGGGAAAGATTTGTCATTTTTGTTTTTTTACTAGTAATGGCGACGATCTGCGATTTTTTGCGGGCCTGTGACATTGTGGCGGACAAATCGGACCCCTAACTGACATTTTGACACTTTTGGGGGGACCAGCGACATTACTACAGTAATCAGTGGTAAAAATGTGCACTGTTACTGGAATAATGACACTGGCAAGGAAGGGGTAAATACTATTAGTGATCAAGGGGTTAAATGTGAGCCTAGGGGAGTGATTCTAACTGTGGGGGTGTGTGGCTTGTGAAGTGACCATAGAGACATGTGATCCTATATAGAAGTGATCATTTCATGGAGAAGAACAGTCAGCTGTGTTTACAACAGCCGACCGTCCTTCTCTCTCAGCGGGGAACGATCGCAGGTGTCAGGCGGCTTCCCCGCTGCCGAGTGGAGGCTGGAGCACGCCGCCGGTGGTGCGTGCCCGCCCCCCTAGCTTTCCGGGCGTGACCGACGTAGGTCTATGTCGGTTTGTGCAGGAGAGCCACCCTGCCACAGTAAATTTGCAGCGGGTGATCGGGAAGTGATTAATTGAACAACCTGAGGTTAGAGATTGATTGGCTGCCATGCACAGCTGCACCAGATTTTGCACTCTCCAGTTTTAGTGAATCAACCCCACAGGAATCCCATATGCTGGGACCCCCAGGTAGCTGTGATTTCGGTCTAACTGCAGAGGAGACTGTGTAATTGAATTATTAAAGGAGATTAGAATCTTGTTCACTTTGAATATCCAATCACATGCAGGTGAAAAAAAACAATAATTTTACATGATTGGATGGCTTACTAGGACTTTAAATAGTTTGTTCAGGCAAGCAATGTATGGGTGCAAAACACACCGCAAAGTATTGGTTTCAGGTATTGAAGCATTTTCACAAGTATGAGTACTCGTGAAAATACTTGGTATCGGCACCAAAACGAATACCGTATATACTCGAGTATAAGTCGACCCGAATATAAGCCGAGACCCCTAATTTTACCACAAAAAAAAATGGGAAAACGTATTGCTCGAGTATAAGCCTAGGGTGGGAAATGCAGCAGCTACTGAACCCAACTGGACCACCATGAGACACAAAACAGGGGCTGCGGGCATGGTACAGGAGATGGTGCAGGTCATAGTATAGGCATTGCACAGGTCATGGCACAGGTCAGGGCACAGGTGATGGTACAGGCATAGCACAGGTCATCGTATAGGCATGGTACAGGCATGGCACGGGTCATGGTATAGGCATGGCACAGGTCATGGTACAGGCATGGCACAGGTCATGGTACATGAGATGGTATAGGCATGGCACAGGTGATGGTATAGGCATGGCACAGTATGTACAGGTATGGCACAGTATGTACAGGCATGGCACAGTAAGTACAGGCATGGCACAGTATGTACAGGCATGGCACAGGAGATGCAGTGCTGCGGGCATGGTACAGGAGAATGTCCTGTACCATGCCCGCAGCACTGCATGAGGAAATGCAGGGGCTGCGGAGGAGTGTCAAATACCTGTCGGTGAGGCGCCTTCGATTTAAAAATTGCGCCGCCCGGCGCCAATACGTCACTGCAAATGCACCGCCGATGCTCGGGAAAGCCGCAACACGTTCGGCTATTCCCGGGCATGCGGCACATGCGCAGTGACAAGTCGGCGCCGAGCAGCGCTATTTTTAAAAAGACAGTGAAGCCAGTGACTCGAGTATAAGCCGAGGGGGGCATTTTCAGCATGAAAAAACATGCTGGAAAAACTCGGCTTATACTCGAGTATATACGGTACCCATATCGGTGCCTCCCTGGTGATAACCAGTTTTAAAATGTTACATGCACAGCAGCTGATCAAATTTCTACTTACCCCCTGTGCCCATCCGGCATATGGACCCCACAAATTCCGAAAATAATCTCCTGGAGGAAAAAAGAGCATTTTAGGAAAGGTGAGGATAAAAGTGTAGAGCTAGAACTGGCAGGGATGTCACACTCCATCAGAAGTAGCCAGAAATACTCCTATTCATCCCGATAAACTCAGCAGTGTGACACTAACATTATTACTATGGTGACAAATAAACAATCATTTACAATGCATTCTCCCATTGAATGCAGAAACAGATAATTCCCATTTGCTGCATTTCACAGAAACATGACAATTTGTGTGACAAATCATTGAAAAGATTGCACATATTTTGGGTGCATGGAATGAGTGCATCGGTGTGTCATGCAGTAGGTGGCGCAGGAATAATGGTCACTGTGACATTATGAATAATTTGTCACAATTTGCAACTTTTTTGTGACAATTTTAAACAAATTTCCCTATTGCAATTTCTCACTTAAATATTTTATTGGGCCCAATGTTCTTCTAAAAAAATATTCTGAGAAGAAAATATTATACATATGGAAAGACTACAAATAAAATGAGATATGTAACACGTTGGTAGAAAAAAAAGAAAATCTCAACAATTAAAGTGGACCTTCACCCCAAAACACAAATTGTCTGCACCTGGCTCCAGCCTCCTCCCTCTCCAACAAAAATTGATTTTTTTCTTTTAAAGCGCTTTTTACTTTTTTGTGCTGCAGGACAACATTTCCTTTCTCACCCAGGTGAAAAAGAAGTTGCGCTCAATTCCATGTGTGCACAGATGTGCTACATGGCTCTGCTTGGTCTTCAGGACCAGGAAGAGACCTTCGGCACATCTATGAACACCCAGGATTTCCTACATACATGTGTGAAGAGCGAGCGATTGAAGAGCTCCTGTACCTTCATTTGCCATGCGTGTCGGCAAGTGCACAAATGTTCCACAGATCTCTGCCTGGTCCCGAAGGCTTTAACAAAGATGGTGGTGCCAGTGAGGGCGGACAGGGCCAGCATTAACGAGACTGAAGTTCATCTTTAAGCAGCGCTTTTATACTGTATAGATTATTTTTTAACATAGGCCAATCAAAACAGTGTAAATAAGTGAATATGAAAATTGTCCTTGTGAGGTGGAAGAGATAAATAGGATGGAGGACCTTATCTTTACTGGCCAACTCAAACACGAACAATACTCTAAAATATGGGGGTTATGGAATCTTTTTGTCCTCTCTGACGAAGGGGCTACCCTACTCGGGTCCTAATCAACATCACACAGACCAATACAGATATGCAAGTCAGCTTGTTCTCCTCCGTTGACCCCCCCCCCCCCGCTTTTTTTTTTCTCTTCTTCTCTCCCCCTTTTCCTCTACTCCCTTCTCTCTTTCCTTCTCTTTTTTTTTATACTTCCTGATAGCACGGCTAGCCGTTGCTTCGATACTTCAATTCTGTTTCTAAAAAAGGAAAAATGAGGCACAGTGGGAGAGCCTCACACCAGTAGTGTAATTTTGGCATTATCATATGTTATGCAGTATGTGATGTTTGCGGCAGCCATGTGCACTGAATTTGTAAACGTTGTGCGTTGTTTTGTTGTAGCCACTTTGTGCCTTAATAAAGTTTTATATTTTAAAATTGTCCTTGTGATGAAATGCGTAGGAAAGGACCAGAAAATGTTACTGTCTGGTATGTGAGCACAAGTACAATCTGTTAGTGTTTATGTGAACTATTTTGAGCATATTTATTGTGAAATATAAGAAATCTAATCATAAGAGACTCATTTAAGAGATACTAGAGCAATCTTTATAATTGAATGATTGTGGGTGGATAAGAGATACCTGGGTCTAGCATGACCTAGCCTCTATTGGGGACTCGTATTCATTGTAGTGATCGACCGATATCGGTTCTTCTTTGCCGATAATCGGTCGATCTATAATTCATTGCACTACTCATACTGGCCTATGCTGTTATTTTTTGCCTATACAGTATACAAAGGCTGCTTACATTTTTTTTATATAATTTTTATTTTATTAAACAGCTATTGTAATCAAGCAGACCCCCGCAGCTGCGATTGCATTGGATTAAATGGAGTTGCTGTTCCCCAAGCATTTTCGAGGTGCCATCAAGGCCACGCATGGCTCTAATTTCATCGGATTTATCAGAAATTGGCTGTAAACGTCTGACATGATAAAATGAACAAAGCATATCCTTCTAAAGTGTGTCTCAATCCAAAGCACTGAGTATGATTTCTGTCTGCAGTCTCATTCCTCTGCTATCTGCACAAGTCATTTCTTACAGGTTGTGCGGACTGCAAGTAATCAAAGGGGATGAGGGAGGGGGCTTTCAGCACACAGCTTGTGATTGACAGCCTCAGCTGTGCAGGTTTCCCTATGAGATTGCAAAAAGAGGGGGGGGGTCAATTCCCCCCACTTAGTTTTCAGATTACACCAATTTCTCTCTTAATTGTGCAGTGATTGACATCAGATCTCCACCCTCTGCTTGGGGAAGCTTAGAAATGCTGTGTAAATTCTGCACTTTAAATGGCTACAGATAAACCAGTACAAACTATGCAGGAGGATTTTCTTCATTTCTGTGCATCACTTAAGGTTAGTCACTTGAGTGGGCATATGTGAGGGTTTACAACCACTTTAAAATGTTTGTAAAGGTTCAAAAAAAAAAAAAAAAAACATGTTATGCTTACTTGCTCTGTGCAATGGTTTTGCACAGTGCACCCACTACTCTTTTTTTTTTTTTTGGTCCCCTGCCGACACTCCTGGTCCTTCTCCCTGCTGAATGCTCCCATAGTAAGCTGCTTCCTCTGGGGGGCACTCGTGCCTGCTCGCTCCTGAACCGCTTCTGTGTGTCTATTAAACACACAAAGCGTAGCTCGGCCCCTATCCTCGCTGCCTCCTCACTGCCTGTGATTGACAGCAGAGGGAGCCAATGTTTCCCACCGTTGTGTCTCAGCCAATGAGGAGGCAGAGACCCGAGAGAGCTTCCGTTCTTGTGCACATTGCTGGACTGGGATCGGGCTCAAGTGAGTATAAGGGGGGGGGGGGATCTGTACACAGATGGTAAAAAACCTTCAGCCTTTAGAACCACTTTAAGGAAGAGCAATGGGCAGTAATAATGTACATTGTACAGTAATACACAACAACCAGATTCCAAATCCATCAGAATAGTAAATAAAAAAGGAAAATGTTGTTATTGGTGGTGGGAGGAGATGGGTGGAGAATGCTGAGATCAGCATGGGTGAATCATTGTGCATAAAATTCTTTTACCAATCTCCCGGTAAACCCGGTCGGTGATGTTTTTGTTCCCCTGGCCGAGCTGAGGCAGATAGTCTCTCTTAGCGATTTGCCAGACGTGGGTGTCCACAGGTACGGCTCCAGGTTTGTCCAACGCCATCAGGCAAACACAGTCAGCAATCTAAAATCACACAAAGATTATGAAAAAATATATAATAAGACAACTCAGCCCCTCACCCCTCCAGCCTCATGATCAAAACATGGTCAAATGTCAGATGAAGACAGTCAAGGAACCCAATAATTATAGATATAATTTGGAAAGCCCTGGATAAAATCATTATATATTTTATTTATACTACTAAAAGCATATTAGAAGAAATTGTGAGGTCTGTGACAAACTAGGCAGTGAAGGCAGGATTCAAGGTGACAGTCCTTGAGCTGGACTCAACAATGGGATTCAGTTTTCTGTGAACCGGTCATGAGAAAAATATGAAGACTGCCATTGTGGACCTCCTTTCGAAAATTTTGGCTGTCTGGCTGTTATGTAGATCCCCTGGTCTCAATACCTTCTGCTTCACTGACCAAGAATAAGAATGGTAATTTGTAAAGAGGAGAGAAGACAGAAGTCCTTTTCTATACAAACTGGTTCCAGTAAACGAGAAGAAAAAGCACCAGAGTCGCCCAAGTCCCTCTCTCAGCAACTCAGCTCCCTACTCTCAGCAGTGTTTCATCTCCCTGTACCCCCCCCCCCCAACTGTGACTCAGCCCCCCTCTTGCAGCAGTGAAATAACTTTGCCCCCCCCCCCACTCCCAGCAATGACCCAGCAGCTCAGCTCCCTCCCCCATCAGTAACTCAGCTCACCCTCCTCTCCAAGTAGGGACTTCATAGTCCAACACACCCTGCTCCCTCACCCATTAGTAACTCATCTTACCCTGCTCCCCTCTCCAAGTAGGGACTCCCCACAGCCCAACTCACCCTGCTACCTCACCCATCAGTAACTCAGCTCACCCTGCTCCCCTCTCCAAGTAGGGACTCCCCACAGCTCAACTCGCCCTGCTACCTCGCCCATCAGTAACTCAGCTCACCCTGCTCCCCTCTCCAAGTAGGGACTCCCCACAGCTCAACTCGCCCTGCTACCTCACCCATCAGTAACTCAGCTCACCCTGCTCCCCTCTCCAAGTCTCACCCTGCTACCTCACCCATCAGTAACTCAGCTCACCCTGCTCTGCTCTCCAAGTCTCGCCCTGCTACCTCACCCATCAGTAACTCAGCTCACCCTGCTCCCCTCTCCAAGTATCACCCTGCTACCTCACCCATCAGTAACTCAGCTCACCCTGCTCTGCTCTCCAAGTCTCACCCTGCTACCTCACCCATCAGTAACTCAGCTCACCCTGCTCCCCTCTCCAAGTATGGGCTCCACAGCCCAACTCACCCTGCTCCATCACCCTTCAGTAACTCAGCTCACCCTCCTCTCCAAGTAGGGACTTCATAGTCCAACACACCCTGCTCCCTCACCCATTAGTAACTCATCTTACCCTGCTCCCCTCTCCAAGTAGGGACTCCCCACAGCCCAACTCACCCTGCTACCTCACCCATCAGTAACTCAGCTCACCCTGCTCCCCTCTCCAAGTAGGGACTCCCCACAGCTCAACTCGCCCGGCTACCTCACCCATCAGTAACTCAGCTCACCCTGCTCCCCTCTCCAAGTAGGGACTCCCCACAGCTCAACTCACCCTGCTACCTCACCCATCAGTAACTCAGCTCACCCTGCTCTGCTCTCCAAGTCTCGCCCTGCTACCTCACCCATCAGTAACTCAGCTCACCCTGCTCCCCTCTCCAAGTATGGGCTCCACAGCCCAACTCACCCTGCTCCATCACCCATCAGTAACTCAGCTCACCCTCTTCTCCAAGTAGGGACTGTCCACAGCCCAAGTCACCCTGCTCTCTCCCCCATCAGTAACTCAGCTCCCCCTGCTCCCCTCTCCAAGTAGGGACTCCCCACAGCCCAACTCACCCTACTACCTCACCCATCAGGAACTCAGCTCACCCTGCTCCCCTCTCCAAGTAGGGACTCCCCACAGCCCAATTCACACTGCTACCTCACCCATCAGTAACTCAGCTCACCCTGCTCCCCTCTCCAAGTATGGACTCCACAGCCCAACTCACCCTGTTCCCTCACCCATTAGTAACTCTGCAGCTCACCCTGCTCCTTTCTCCCAGCATTTACTCGGCAGCCTTCACATTCCTAATGTAGTGCCAACCCCCTAGGGCAGTGATGGCGAACTTTGGCACCCCAGATGTTTTGGAACTACATTTCCCATTATGTTCATGCACTCTGTAGTGTAGTTGAGCATCATGGGAAATGTAGTTCCAGAACATCTGGGGTGCTCAGGTTTGCTATTACTGCCCTAGGGCCACTGATTTTTTTTGTTTTTTTTTGTTCCAGGTTCCTTACCACAAGTGTAGTGGCAGCCAGACAAACAGCAACATTCCCTCCTCTGGCTCAGTAAACAGTCTAGGGGTTACCTTTTGCTAATGCTTATTGCAGGTTAACTTGGATGGGGCTTAGGAAAGATTTGGGAAACTCCAAACGCTGAACATTAATGACAGGACGCTCTTCTCTTTGCAGCTACTTCCTAGAACAGTCTCTTTAGCAATAGGACAGAGAGTAGACAGCAGGTGGACACCAAAAAATGGATTTTTGTAAGATCTTACCGTAAAATCCTTTTCTCTTAAGCTCATTGACAGACGTAGTCTTCTTGATTCTCAAGAGCTGGGTTATGTTGTCTCCGCAGGAGTAGGACTAGGCAGAAAGACAAAACGTTCTGGCTCCACCTTAGGGGCAGTCCCTGAGGGTATATCCTCCCTCTCTCTGCTACAGGGAATCAGTTCTGTTTTAAAGCAGTACAGAGAATTTAACCCAACCCAACTCAATGATAGAGGGGCGGGTACTACGTCTGTCAATGAGCTTAAGAGAAAAGGATTTTACGGTAAGATCTTACAAAAATCCATTTTTCTCTATCGCTCATTGACAGACGTAGTCTTCTTGATTCTCAAGAGCTGGGACATCCAGAAGCAGTGCCACAAAATGAGGGGTGGGATTGACAGAATCAAAATCCAATCTAGAAGGCCCAACCGGAGCCAACCAGAAGTATCAAAGGACTCATCGAGAAAACAGATGAGACCTACCCCACAAATCCTCGAGGTAGACCAACAGTCTCCTCAAACAGTGGCCTGCAGGAACCTTGCGGCCAGAAGAGGCATCTGACGATGCCATCACATAAACCTTATACAATATTGTAAAGGTATGAACCGACTACTAAAACAGTCGCCTTGAAAACCTGAACCACTGACGCCTGATGGCGGAAGGTCCAGGAAACTCTAAGCGCCCGAGTAAAATGCGCCTTAACAGGGAACGGGGGATCCCGACCCTTAGATAAAATAAGCCTATACCACCGTCTGTCTGATCCATCTAAAGATGGTCGCAGCAGAACAGGCAACCCCTTCTTAGGGCCATCCGTGATCACAAACAGTGAATCCGTCTTACAAATTGAATCCGTAGTATTCAAGTATATCCTGATCGCCCGAACTACATCCACGGAATGCCATGCAAATTCTCGAGGATGATTGGGCTAAGGACATAGGAAGGACAATACACTGTCCTTATTCAATGAAACTTTGAAACCACCTTAGAAGGAAGGATGGATTCGGATGAAGAACAACCTTATCCCTATGAACCACCAGATCTGGGGAACAACAGGATAATGCAGCCAGTTCTGACACCCTGCGTGCAGAAGTGATAGCCACCAAGAAGACCACCTTCTGGGATAAAGTAAGCAAGGGAATCTCCCTGATATTTTCAAAGGGAGGTGTCTGAAGAACCGACAGCACCAAATTAAGATCCCAGGATGGTAACGGCGCGTGCACTGGCAGAGCCAGGTGTCGCACCCCCTGGATGAAATTCCGCACCAAGGAATGAGTAGACAAAAGCTTCTGAAAGAAGATAGCAAATGCTGAAACCAGACCCTTGATAACACTCAAGGCCAGCTTCTGCTCAACTCCCTGTTGCAGAAAGCCAATATTCGGACTACCGAATAAAGATGTAGATGGAACCCAAGGGATTCACATCACACAATATAAGACTTCCATGTACGATGATAATCTTTCTGGAAGTCGCTTTCCTTGTTTTAACTAGAGTAGGAATAACTGAAGCTGACAATCCCTTGTCCTTCAGCACCTGGGTCTCAATAACCAGGCCGTTTAAAACCAGCGATCATAAAGCAGGATGGAAGATCGGTCCCTGAGACAGTAGATCCTCCCTGAGAGGAAGTCTCCACGGGACGTCCGCCATCAGTCTGACCAAGTCGGCGTAACAAGCTCGACGAGGCCAGTCCGGAGCTGCCAGGATTACTGGAATTCCTTCCTCCTCTATCTTGCGAAGAAGTCTTGGCATTAACCCAAGAGGAGGGAAGGCATACATTAGCTGGTATTGCCCCCACGGGGCGATCAGTGCGTCTGCGGTTTCTGCTAGAGGATCGCGGGAGCGAGCCACGAATCTCTGAACTTTCCTGTTGAATCGAGATGCCAACAGATCCATATCCGGGGTGCCCCATCGTAGGCACAACTGGTGGAAAACGTCTGGATGGAGGGACCATTCCCCCTGATCCAGAGTCTGACGGCTGAGATAATCTGCCTGCCAATTCTCCACCCCCGGAATGAACACCGCAGAGATTGCTGGAACAAATCGTTCCGCCCAGCGAAGAATGCAAGCCACTTCTTTGGCCGCTCGGACACTCTTGGTGCCCCCCTGGTGATTGACATAAGCCACGGCCGTGGCGTTGTCCGACTGGATCCGAACCGGGCTGCCCTGGAGCTGCTCGGTCCAGTGAATCAGACAAAGTCTGATCGCTCTCAGTTCCAATACATTTATCGGTAACCTGGATTCTTCCGGGGACCAAAGTCCCTGGACAGATAACTGACCGAGAATTCCTCCCCATCCGGATAGACTGGCATCCGTGGTCACTGTCGTCCAATATATTGGCAGAAATGACTTTCCCTGGCTGAGCATCGGAGACCGAAGCCACCAGACCAGAGACTCTCTGGTCTGTTTGCTCAATCGGATCTGATTGTCCAGGGATTCCGGATTCCGATTCCATCTGAGAGGAATCTCTTGCTGAAGAATTCGGGTATGGGACTGGGCAAATGGGACTGCTTCGAAGGAAGCCACCATCAACCCCAGACCCCTCATGCAGGTCCGAAGGGAAGACCAGCTGTTGGTGGACTGCTGATTGAATCTTTCGGAGTTTCCCTACCGGAAGAAAAACTCTTGTCCTGACTGTGTCTAGAATTAGACCCAGATATTCGAGCCTCTGGGTGGGAACCAGAAATGACTTTTGCTGGTTCACCAGCCACCCGAATTCCTGTAAAGAAATCATAGTAATTTCTATGTTTTGTAGCAAGGTCTGAGGAGACTCTGCATGAAGCAGAAGATCGTCTAGGTAACCTAGAATCGATATGCCTCTTTGGCGCAGAAGTGCCAACATTGGGGCCAACACCTTCTTGAAGACCCGCGGAGCCGTGGCGAGACCGAAAGGTAACGCCACAAACTGATAGTGGTTCTCTTCTACGGAAAAACGTAGAAACCGCTGATGTCCTGCGAAAATGGGAATGTGAAGATATGCGTCCTAGATGTCTATGGACGCTAGGACATCCCCTGGATGCAGAAAGGCTGCTACTGTGCGAATGGACTCCATTCTGAATCTTCTTATGTAGACAAAAGAATTGAGTGCCCTTAAGTCCAGAATTGGACGCACTTTGCCCTCTTTCCTGGGTATTGTAAATAGGTTTGAATAAAAACCCCTGAAAGCATTCTGTCCAAGGAACGTGGACTACCACTCCTTGTTGTAGTAAATCTGTGACTGCTCTCCACAGATCGTCTAAACGATCCGGGGATAGTCGGCTATTGGAAGGGAAGAATCGCGCCGGTGGGAGAGATCGAAACTCGATCTTGTACCCTGACCTTATGACTTCGCAAACCCATCTGTCCGGGATTCTGGAAAGCCATGGATCCGGGAACCGGCGAAGACGTCCCCCCACCCCAGTTATGGGTGGGGGGCGCACCTTCAGGCTTTGGACGGTTTATCTTCAGGTCTAGAGGGGGCGGGCTTTTGCTTGCCCGACCAACGACCCCTGACGCCTCCTGCAGGAGCTTTGGAGGACTTAATTTTTTCACCCGCGGGACGAAAAAAACCTCTTGTGAGCAGAAAAAGAAGGCCCTCGTCTTTGACGAGTTCCTTTACCTTTAAAATTTTGCGGTAAAAAGGTGCTCTTTCCACCCGTGAGATCCTTAATGATCTCATCTAAGTTGGCTCCAAATAGACGCTCTCCTAAAAAGGGGAAATTAGCCAATGCTTTTTTGGAACCTTGGTCGGCTAACCAACCTTTTAGCCACAGTGTACGCTTGAGAACCACCGCTGAGACAGATGCTCGCGCCAATAATGAAGTGGCGTCTAACGCCGCATCACACACAAACTGTAACCCCCAACAAATCTGATACCGCCTGAGGGACCTCTTCTAGGTCCCGGCGTAACCACTTGGTCCATACAGTTACAGCCTGCGAAACCAGACCAATAGCAATTATTGGTCTGAAAGCTGATCCAATCAAGGTAAACATGGTGCGAGACATAGCTTCTATCTTGCGATCCACTGGATCTTTAAAAGACGGAGCGTCTTCTAGAGGAATAACCGTGGCTTTATTCAATCTAGCAATTGGTGAATCCACCACAGGTGGTTCTGTCCATATCTAAATGAGGGTTTCCTCAAACGGATAACGCCTGTCAATGCGTTTAGAAATAGTAGAAATGCGTTTTGGCAGACTCCATTCTTCTTTGATTGGATTGCCAAAACATTTGGGCAATGGAAAAACCTTCGCCACTAGATGCGTTTTTAGTCCCAAAAGGGATTTCAGTTTCAGCTATTTCTGACGGAATACCCTGTAATCTTAAGGTCTCTTGAACAGATACCATGAGTGCGTTTACCAACGCTTCCTCTCTGGCTATGGCTGATGCCGAAACATCCTCCTCACTGTCTGAAAAGACAGTACACGAGACACCAATACCAGATGAAGTACCTGCAACTGCAGAAATAGGCTCAGAGTCTGAATCCGAGGTTTCAGATAATAAGGGGTTAGGCGGGGGTCGCTTACTTGCGCCCTGTCCCTGATAAGCCACTTCCACCCGGGACACAAGCTTCCATAATAGCGGACAATGATTTAATCGTCAGTGGGGTGCTGGAGGATCCCGCAGACCCCTCGAGGGGATCCGGAGGAGATACATGAGTGGCAGGGTCCATGTTAATTCAGGACACCTTTGCCAGAAAACACAAAAAAACTTTTTTTTTTTTTTTTTTTAAATAAAAAAATACCTCTTTTTTTTTTTTTAATAATTTTTTTTTTTTTTTTTTTATGTGTCTCCCCCTAGCGCAATAGCGCCCCTCAGAGTACCTGCTTCTCGATCCCACAGAGAGAGAAAGAGGGACCCCCAAGGCTCACCAACCGATGCAGTGAAGTTTCCAACCAACTGCAGTCAGCGTCTGTTTTTACAGACTGGAAGGAGCTGTTGCTTTTCCCCGGGTAGAAGGACGTGGCTCCGCCCCCTGTGTAAGCCTTCCGGCGTTCCCAGCTCTCCACGAGGTAGCTGGGCTCATGAAACATGGCCGCCCCCATATAGGAGACATTAGACTCCAAAAACATGGCGGCCGGCGTGACCTGAGGACATGCATGCACCTGGTCTACGGCAAAATGGCGGCGGACCGCCGAAATCGTTTTTCCCAGCACATCCACCTGCATCTCTGCTGAGTGGCGATTGATAGATCTACAGGAGATACACTACAAATAAGGTAGGATTATACCTCCTATGTCTGCTGTAATGCTACAGTCTGCTGGGTAGAGTGTTAGCTCTCAAACCAAGTCCACTTCCCACAAACACATACTGTATTTACAAGGGGGACTTTTAGTGTCAGATATATACTGACCATATATGGAGGGGCCCATAATTCATACTGCCTCATAACGAGGAAAGAAAAAAGGGAACGTTTACTCACCATACCGAACCGACAGGCACCCTCTCTTCACAATACCCTCTCCACCGGGGTGGGGGTTTGTGGACCACTCCGGACGCCTCGACTCTCTGGTTCCTGGCGTCCAAGCGAGACTTTTAACTCGCAAGGTCAGTCCCTCCACTGGGACTCCGTCGCGGCCGACCCAGCGCGGAGCTCTGGTCTGCACGCGCTCGTAGGCAGAAACCGGGGTGACCACTGGATCTCAACATCCAGCCCGTCGCCCGGCCCCGCATACTTACTTGAATGTGTCGCGGCCGACCAAGCGCAATGCAATGGTCTGCGCGCGCTCGTAGGCCGGCTGGGGTGACCACTAGTGTCGCCCAGTCCGGCGTTTGCTTGAAGATCTCACAGGAAAAACACTGGAGAAAAAACTACCTAAAAAATATTTCTTCTAAATAAAAAATCTTGCCAGGACCAAAAAGATCCCAGCAAGGAGCTTAGGTCCTTACTCCTGACTAGACAGAAAAAAACTGATTCCCTGTAGCAGAGAGAGGGAGGATATACCCTCAGGGACTGCCCCTAAGGTGGAGCCAGAACGTTTTGTCTTTCTGCCTAGTCCTACTCCTGCGGAGACAACATAACCCAGCTCTTGAGAATCAAGAAGACTACGTCTGTCAATGAGCGATAGAGAAACTAATGTTTCAGGCCAGGCTCTTTGCCTTTAAAGAGTCTGTAGCAGGATAGGCTCTACAGCTGTGCTTAGCCAGGACCTCAATGACCATAAGCAGAATATTAAGTTATTCTTCCTAGAAGGGAACCTCTCCTCCTGGGAAAAGAATTCCCTCAGGCTCCAAACTTGTTATGAACTTCCCCAGCCACTATCTGGGCACATTCCCCCAGGGATTGGCTGGAGCCACATTAATATTCAAGCTGTTTGTTTGACTCCACCACCCACTACATTTTGGAAACTTCCAGAAAACAGGGGGAAGCAATCAAACCAGTAGCCTGCAGAGCCCAGAGCAGCCCCAAAGCAATCACAAGCTGTTCTACTGATCACAGGAGAGCCACAAGAACTAAATTTGCTTAACGTAACCAAAAAAAAAAAAACAAAACAAAAAAAAAACAACCTATCTGGGAGGGTGCTACACTAAGATCAACACTGGGCAGGAGTTATGATGGGGAAACAGTTGATCTGAGCTACTGAGAGACTGACTTGAGACTTTTAAACTCACTTTGGCTCCAACTCCGGGCAAATCGCATAGCGCAGTCCTTGCCTCTTCATAGGGAACACGACGAAGGCTCTCCAACCAATCCAGGCCGTGCTTATGTAGGATGGTCCTTGCGCTCTGGCTGACAAACTTTGCTCTGTACCCAAAGCCCAGGTTACGTAACTTGGCCTCTGTGTCATCAGCTGTAGTGTAAAACAAGGAGACAGTATAGGTCAATCACTGGGCAACGCATTATATATTGCCACAAATGTCAACATGATGGATTATACTTCTAGCAATTAGTACCTTATATAAACTACACTGAATGACATATGGAGGACCACATTGTTATGTGTAGTATGTTCCAAAACATGGCTTGCTCTGCTGAGAGATGCAGCATGATGGATGAATCTTCTAGAAGTGAATAGTGTTTGCTAAAATTGCCAGAGACCTCTAGCTCCATCTACAGGCTGCTATGCAATACAGCGCCTCATTGTTTTCATAACACAGAAGTATGTGTTGTGTACCAACTTGACCTCCAGAAATATTTATCCCCCTTCATGACCAGGCGATGTTTTTGTGATACGGCATTGTGTTACTTTAACTGAAAATTGCGACGCTGTACTCAAAAAAAAAAAAAGTATGTAATTTCCATCCCCCCCCCCCCTCCACCAAATAGAGCTTTTTCTGGTAGCAATTGATCACTCACCACTGCGTTATTTGTGGACGCTATAATGTTTGCACAAACCAATAAATATACGCTTATTAGGATTTTTTTTTTTACCAAAGATATGTAGCAGAACCAGGGCTTTTTTTCAGCAGGAACGCGGGGGAACGCAGTTCCGGCACCTCCAGCACTGAATGTATGTAATGGCAAGGGGTGTGGGGTGTGCTGGAGAGTCTCTTGATGCTAGTTGCCTTGAGGATCTATTGTCACTTGTAGGGATCGATTATAGTGTGAGGGTCTATTGTTGCTGGGGGGTCTAATGTTATTGGTAGAGATCTCCTGATGAGGTAGAGGTCTATTGTTGGCTGATATATTGATACTCCTTGCTGGGAGAGCCGTTGTTGCTACTGGAGGGGGTCTAATGTTGCTGGGGTGAATCTTTTGTTGCTGGGTGAGGTATTTTGTTGTGCGTGGGAGGTGGGTAGGGGGTGGAACCAAGGGACAGTGTTCAGAGGTGGGTAGTGGGTGGAGACAAGGGGTGACTCAGAAGGAGGGAGTTCCTGCCCCTATTCTCCGAGAAAAAAAGCCCTGAGCAGAACACATATTGGCCTTAATTTATACATATATATAAATCAGGGCTTGACAAACCCCGGGCGTCAGGTCGCATTGGCGACTAGAATTAGCGACCTGGCGCATGGGGTGCCCTGCAGGAGGTGTCCTGTCCCCCAGTTTCTCAGGCAGACCTGATCGGACCCTTCAGTCTCCTCTATGGAGCGGTAATCTGCCGCCATCTGATCCTGTCCGCCAAAAACAGACGGATGGTGGTTCTATTTTCTATCCATCCCGTGGATCGGATCAGATGGCATCGGATGGAAACAGACAGACGGTCTGTCTCCATTCGATTGCCCTATAGAGGAGAGCGGGGTTCTAGTCGTATTTATGTGTAAATTTAATATCAGATTTTTTTTTAAATAAAGCTTGGTTGTTAGTTTAAAAAAAAACAAAAAAACTGGCTCCTAACTTTTTTAGCTGGCTCCTAGATTTCAGGAAAATTTGTCAAGCCCTGATATAAATATATGTACAGTATATATATAAATGTTACATATATATATATATATATATATATATATATATTTTTTTTTTTTACTTTCTGCTACAAAACATATCCAACAAATAAAAAAGAAAAAAAATCACATTAAAATTAAGGCCAATATGTGTTCTGCTACATATCTTTGGTAAAAAAAAAATCCTAATAAGCGTTATTATAATATTGATTGGTTTGCACAAACATTATAGTGTCTACAAACTATGGTACAGTATATATACTGGAATTTTTATTTATTTATTTTATACTAGTAATGACTGCGAAAAGCAACTTATATTGGGACTGTGATATTGCGAGGGACAATTTGACACTAACTGACACTTTGTGGGAACCAGAGACACTAATACAGTGATCAGTGCTAAAAACAGGCACGGTCACTGTACTAATGGCTGGGAAGGGGTTAAATATCTAGGGCGATCAAAGTGGTAACTGTGTGCCTAGCCAGTGTTTTTGTGTAAACTGTGTGCTGCTTTTACTAAGGGAAGTGATGGATTTTATTCCCTGCTCTGCAGGGACACAAAATCCATCACTTTCCCCACTGACAGGACAGAGCTCTGCCTTGTTTACATAGGCAGAGCTCTGTCCTGTGTCTCTTCCCAACGATAAGTAGGTCCCGGCGAACATCCATTGGTGGCACCTGCAAATCGGCTTCTGCTGTAAGTAATCATAGCAGAAGCGGGCCGCCAGCGGCGCACTACCAACGAGGAAGTGCAGAATCACATATATAATATATATATATATATATATATATATATATACACACACACACACGATTCTGCACAGAACGGCTGCCCTGTAGCAGTAAATTTGCTATGGGGCAGTCAGGAAGTGTATACCCTACACATTTATTGTATATAGAGTACTGAATACATACATAGCTTTTGCACATGGTGTATAGCATATGCTGTAAATTTGCTGCACTTCTTTTTAATGTGAGATATATTTTAAATGGAGTATAGCAAAACCAGAGAAAACTTGACACATCAGCGCTCAGAATTTGCAGAGAAGCGTGCCATAAAGTATGCAAATGTCACTGTGCAGCTCGGGCTGGATGATTGTGGCAGCGCTGCCCGTCTCTGATCAGGAAATCTTGTACTGGACAAACTGCAAAGAACAGAAGGGCGCAAACGTCTAGTGCATTATCTCAAGTACTTACTTTATTGTAAGATAAAAGATCCCAAAAAAATATAAACTCACAAAGCAAACATGGAATAATTGCGTATCATGATACAGGGTCCGGAAGTCCACCCTCCAACCTCATGGGATCACATGACTGGCGGAACCAACTGAAGGCCCCCCTTTCGCAAAGCAATGACCTTGCTCTGAGCAAGAGTACCTGTCCCCCAAAAAGCATCAGTTGGACTTCTGGACTCTGTATCATGATACTCCATTATTCCATGCTTGGTTTGCGAATATGTATTTTTTTAATATTTTATCTTACAATAAAGTGCTTAACGCGTACCTCCACTTTTGTTGGAAAAAAAACATTCCCCTCTAGGTGATCTCTGTACATTGCAAGGATTATAACAACCTTTGTTGCAGATTCCTACCTTTTGTTATTCTGAAGAAATCCCTGTTTGTTCTTCTGTGCTGAGTGGGTCTAATGGGAGTGGTTTCATAATTATCTATGAGCTGTGGCAGCTGCAGGGCTCTAATGAGGAAAGCTGCTGGGCCTACATCCCTTTGTTCCTATTCGGGGTATCTCACCAAAAATTACATTTTTATTGCAGGGGATGCCAGAAATCTGACTTGTATCTTAAGCAGACTTATGTGAAAATTGGAAAGCCAATCACACAAGCAGGAAATTATGTTTCTGGGGGTGTGGTCAGTATACATTCTGTGTACAGAACAGCTCCAGGCGGCCATATTGCATTGCAATTTCAGAAAATACAACAGCTGCAGATTGAAAAGGAAAGGTTTTGTAAAATAACAATCTATTACAATATGATTTGTGTCGCAATTGTATACGCTACATTGTTTTTTCTTTATTTGCTATTTTTTTTTTCCCCACGAAAGTGGAGTTACCCTTTAAGATAAAGCACTAGGCATTTGCACCCTTCTGTTCTTTGATGCCTTAATGGAGACCTATAAAGATAATCTCTGTCAGCTATCATTGCTTTGTAGTGTAGAGCTAGCACAAAACCTTGTCAGGGGTAAGGCAGCAAAGGGGCGCCATGCAGGGGCAGACTAACAACTTTCGGCCCAGGGGGCAAATACAAACCAGAGGCCCACGGTGCAGCGACTCAGCCCCCTCCCACTCTTCCAATCCTCCTCCCAACCCCCAGTCCAAGCTGAAGCCCTGCTCCAGATACTCTCTACGTACCGGCTGAATCCGAGTTCCCGACCTGGCCAGCAGTGGGAGGTTGGGGGAAGCTGGGACAGCTTTGTTGGGGCTGACCGGGGCAGAAGAGTCTTCGGTAGGGCATGGAACCGGCCTCTACTCAGACACAGTTTACACCATCCATGCTTGGGGGGGCCTGCGCTTTGTCCTTGTCTTCAACCCAAACTCAGTAGGTCAGCGGCAGGGATTTTTTACTTCTCTTCACCAGGAATTCTTTAGGCATGTCTGTGGCAGAAGTGGTGCAGCCTTTTTATGGGGCATCAGGGTGGCCCAGGGGGGAATTGCTGCCTTGCCCACTGGCCCAGTCCTCCCCTGCCGCCATGCATGAGTACAGTCTTAGAAACTCAAGGAAAGAGAGAAAGCCGGCTTTATTCTTGGAAAGTTTAAATGCTAGCAACTTTTTTGCTCTGGGCAAACAATCAAAGAGTCCCCACCTGGAACCCCTTCATCTGATTCGTTTGTCTGGGACAATAAACTTGGCAGCTTTTGAGCTCCCCTGAAGTGCATCTGCCTTTTTTTCTCAAAGTGACTTTCATGGCATAGGACAAACCCCTGCCAGCATTTTGCCCCCAGGTCTATAGTAGAGTGATCTGATTTAGGGCTTGGGGGGAAGCACACTCCAGCTAATGGAGAGCAATTCTCACTTTATAGGTGAATGGCATAAAACATAGTCCCCGAGCTGCAAAGGATTGGGGCTCCCCCTTCTTCAGAGCTTTGGCATTGTTAGATCTGTTGGCCATGGGGAATGCAGTCTGTGCCCTGATATTATATCCTTTGTATGGAGCGTCTGTTGTGCCTGCAGTGGCAAAAGTTTTGTCACTGCAGGTGCAAAACACACTCCAGAACACCAATACTGCTGTATATTAGGGTACAGACTGCAATCACCATGACCAATAGATCTAAATATACCAAAACTCTGAAGAAGGGGAAGCCTCAGTCCTCCTAAATGTATTGGCTCCAACTCCGGGCAAATCGCATAGTGCAGTTTTTGCTTCTTCATAGGGAACACGATGAAGGCTCTCCAACCAGTCCAGGCCGTATTTATGTAGGATGGTCCTTGCGCTCTGGCTGCCAAACTTTGCTCTGTACCCAAAGCCCAGGTTACTTAACTTGGTTTCTGTGTTATATCAGCTGTAGTACGAAACAATGAGACAGTATAGGTCAATCACTGGTCAATGCGTTACATAAAGCCACAAGTGTCAACATGATGGATTATACTTCTAGCAATTAGTATCTTATATAACTACCCTGAATGACATATGGATGACAACATTGTTATGTGTAGAATGTGCCAAAACATGGCTTGCTCTGCTGAGAGATGCAGCATGAAGGATGAATCTTCTAGAAGTGAATAGTGTTTGCTACTATTGCCAGAGACCTCTAGCTCCATCTACAGGCTGTGATGCAATACAGCCCCAATCCTCCTAAATGCACTGGCTATGTTTTATGCCACACACCTATATAGTGACCACAGCTCTTCAACTAGCTGGAGTTTCAAGGAATTATTTAATTCATGCACAGCATTCCTCTTTTACCTTTACAAGCTGCCATTGTAGACCTTCTGGCTTTCTGTGATTTTAATACTTTCTGAGTCACTGACCCAGAACCAGCATGTAGTAAGTGAATACTGGGCAAATTCAGTTCTGCTGATTTACAAACACTTTATTACCAAAAGTATTGGGACGCCTGCCTTTACATGCACATGAACTTTAATGGTATCCCAGTCTTAGTCCGTAGGGTTCAATACTGAGTTGGCCCATCCATTGCGGCTATAACAGCTTCAACTCTTCTGGGAAGGCTGTCCACAAGGTTTAGGAGGCCAGTCAAGATCCTCCACCCAAAACTCGCTCATCCATACCTTTATGGACCTTGCTTTGTGCACTGGTCTAAATCATTTGGTGGAGGGGGGGGGGGGGGGTTATGGTGTGGGGCAGCTTTTCAGGGGTTGGGCTTGGCCCCTTCGTTCCAGTGAAGGGAACTCTCAAGGCGTCAGCATGCCAAGACATTTTGAACAATCATATGCTCTCAACTTTGTGAGAACAGTTTGGGGATGGCCCCTTCCTGTTCCCCTGTTCCAACATGACTGCGCACCAGTGCACAAAGCAAGGTCTATAAAGACATGGATGAGTGAGTTTGGGGTGGAGGAACTTGACTGGCATGCAGAGTCCTGACCTCAACCCAAGAGAACTCCTTTGGGATGAATTAGAGCGGAGACTGCGAGCCAGGCCTTCTTGTCCATCATCAATTCCTGACCTCACAAATGCGTTTCTGGAAGAATGGTCAAAAATTCTCATAGACACACTCCTAAACCTTGTGGACAGCCTTCCCAGAAGAGTTGAAGCTGTTATAGCTGCAAAGGGTGGGCAAACTCAATATTGAACCCTACAGACTAGGACACCATTAAAGTTCAAGTGCTTGTAAAGTTAGATAGCCCAATACTTTTGGTAATATAGTGTATATTAATTCCAGGTCTAAGACTAGGAAGACATTAAAGTCCTTGGATCTGCATTACAGCTAGTTATTTTCAAGAAATGTCTGGGTAAGCAATGGCAGTGTCTGGAATTGTCTCAGCACAGGCGTGATTCTTTTTTAAGGTGAAGGGGATCTGAGCTATTCTCTGACTTCGGAAAAAAGTACAAGTGTGTGTCACACGGATATGGTATATTTTGTCGCTGTAATGTTATTAAGAAGCAATTCCTTCTCCATAAATGTTTTATTTATGTTGTTTATCAGTAACGTTGCCATGAAGAAGTCATTCTTTGATGAAACGCGTAGGGCGTGGCCTAAGTGCAGTGATGTCATCACGTACTGTGGAGTATTTCGATCTATATTAGATTAGTCAGTTTAAAGTGCTGAGATTTATTTTATATGCGAGTGCAATTGATTGTTAATTTGATAAAGTCAGTCTTTATAGTTTTATATTATTGTGGGCATGTTTATTTTCCATACTCAGGCATCCTAGCAACATTGAGAAGTAGAAATGTCTAATACCTAGAGTAATAAGGAGGAGCAGAGCCATTTGGGGTGTTTGCACATGCTGACTATAACCACTCATATACAGAGTCATGGGGTTCATATACAGAGTCATGGGGTTTTGGGAAGTGTTCATTTTTACTTGAGCATGGTGGAATGGTGGAGGAATCTAAGTAAGAGGAGTGTGCGCTGCAATAGGGGGCACACATCATTTTTGCAAAGGAATGTTCTGGTATAATCACTTTGCACTGGATGAATTTAAAGGCACATGCACTTTAATCTATGTAGACTACTATAAGGGGGTTTACACCACACCGGAATCTTTCTTGCACTATCAAAATTTTTGTTTTGAATGAACTCATTTATGAGCTTAAAGGCACATGCACTTTATTTTACATCTGTTATTTCACTAGTTTGTATTTATTTGTTCATTGATATGCCTATCATGTATATGTAATTCTTTTTTTTTTTCCCCAACCGAGGGGATTTAGCGTTGCCTTAGTAGAGTATAAACAGTACCAGCACAACAGCTAGATCAAATCTGAAATCCTAGAACAAAACTAGAAGTCGTTTGCTTTTGAACACCACCATCCTGCAACCAGTTGATGTCCAGAGAGGCGGCCTACCTGCCAATGCCTGGAGACTGGGGAAGGAGTAATAATCCACAGAATCGAGACGGCACAGGTGTCTTCCCAGACTGCTGCAAACTCGTTCGATCATTCCTGTGATACGCGAGATGTGGTTGTTGGAGGTACAGATGAATGAGAAGAGACATTCTACGGGATCCTGGCGCAGGATGCGAATTCCTGGGGAGAGGTGACAACACTTTATTTCATGGATTATAACACACAGTTGCAGCACAAGGAGAATGGGATTGTACGATAAGGCTGAGTTACAGAAGTTGAGTATCTTTTCTCAATAGTGCATATGAAAAAGAAAAGGAGGCGCAAACACCTAGTGCATTACCCTTGGAGTAGTGGCGGGGTTGAATGAGGGAAGTAATGATCACACCTGTGGGCATGGAGCATAAGGCATGGAAGGTATCTGAACAGCAATGATCTCCTTACGAATTGTATCAATCTTCTGTTTGAAGTGGTAGGCAATCTCCTGGGCAGTGAGTGAGTCGGTGGGAGGGTGTAGTGGAGGACAGAGTAGAGAATTTAAGGTAGCGAAGAGTTGCCGGGGGCGTGATGACAGGCTGTTAATGAGAGTGATAAAATAGGTCTGTTTGGCAGTGTGGGGACTGGAATTGTATTTTTGGAGGGCAGATTTATATTGGTTGAAATCCTTCTGAGACCGAGTCTTGCGCCATAGGCGCTCAAGAGCGCGGCTATGCTTTTTCAG
This sequence comes from Pelophylax lessonae, assembly GCF_965119305.1. Lineage (NCBI taxonomy): Eukaryota > Metazoa > Chordata > Amphibia > Anura > Ranidae > Pelophylax > Pelophylax lessonae. The sequence goes on from NC_138775.1 coordinate 35,575,396, forward strand.
ACTTCTAGTGTTATCGGTTTGCCAAGGTTGAAGGGGTCGGGGCCTGATTCGGTGTGTGGTGAGGGGGGCCATTGTGTCCAGGGAGGCTAAGAGTGAAGCGTTGTAGACAGAAGTGGCTAGGTTGGTGCAGGACAGGGGTGCGATTTTGTCATAGAGGTGGTCGGTAGCAGAGTAGAGAAGAGAAGGGTTGAGATGGCATAGGTTTCTGCGGGTAACTGTACAGTAGCTGGAGGGAAAGGGGGTGGAGGAGAGGGAGAGAGTGAAACTAATAAGGTAGTGATCAGAAAGAGGGATCTTTTTGTCGTGTCTGGAGAGGGGGCTCACCTGTTGGCGGAGTGATCCCCGTGGCATGCTTTTCATTACAGCACAATTTGCAGTTTCCCGATCCATGCCCTGTAGCGTGGGGGGGGGGTCCCTTTCCCTCTCTGGTCCCGTTCCCCCTCCGTCCCCCCGGTCCACCTCTTCCTTCCTCCCCTCCCTTATTCCCTTCTACACTCCCTTCCTAGTCCCTCTTTTGTCCTTCTTTTGCTTCCTTCTTTTCTTTCCGTCGCTTTCCATCTTTCTTGCGGTTTCTGGGTGGGACCGCCTGTTTCACATCAGAAAAAGTTACTAGCTGGGGCCGGATTCTTCTGTGAGGCCTACGAGGAGGGATGCTTTAACCTGTTAATCCTCTTGGGGGAATTACGTTTGATCTGTCACTCACAGCCTTACAGAACTGTTCTTCTATGACTTATGTTGTTGTACCGTGATTTGCTTCTGTTGCATTCCTCTTCTGTATGTACCGTATTTTCCGGCGTATAAGACGACTGGGCGTATAAGACGACCCCCCTAATTTTCAAGTTAAAACATAGATTTTTGGCTATACTCGTCATATAAGACTACCCCCCTTCCGAAGCAAGGCAACACCATTGAAAAACATCAGATTTCTCATAGATCTCCAAGGTACCCCAAGTACTGTAATACATGTAATCTCTCATATCTCCAAGGTACCCTAAGTATAAAGTATTACCGGTAGATGTAATCTCAAGATGCTGGCTGTGCGGGAATCCTGTACCGGTATACCGTATGTACCGTAGCTTCGGCTACATACAGTATACCAAGCTGAGCCAATCACAGTGAGCGATGTATTCTACTATTGAATGCAAAGCCTGCTCGGATTGGCAGAGTCAGAGAGGCGGGCTGATGTTACTTCGCCAATCCGAGCAGGCTTTGCATTCAATAATAGAATACATCGTTCTCCCTGATTGGCTCAGCGCGGTACACTGTATGTAGCCAAAGCTACGGTACATACGGTATACCGGTACAGGATTCCCACACAGCCAGGGTCTTGAGACATCTACCGGTAATACTTATACTTAGGTTACCTTGGAGATATTATACTCGGAGTATAAGACGACCCCCCATTTTTGGGGAATTTTTTTGAGGTTCAAAAGTAGCCTTATACGCCAGAAAATACAGTATGTATTATGTATTTTGTTATGCCTGTACCCGGATGTTCTCAATAAATATATATTTGCAAAAAAAAAAAAAATGACACAGATGTAATTATCAGACAATTACCTGAAAACTCTCTGGCTACTTTCTGAAAGTTGGTGTCTGATTCTCCCCATTGCTTATAGAGATTCTGGAGATGGAGATGCAGCTGGAAATAATCCTCCAGTGTTTCCCTGTCTTTCTTGCAGTCTTTGGAGTCATTATGAATAGGTACATTTGTCCAGTCATCGTCTTTTTCTTGTTTTATGTCTTCAGTGTCGATGGTCCCAGCAGTGGTCTTCTGCAGCTTTCTCTTTCTGGCCTTCTTCCGTGTTTCCTTATTTGATTTACCCTCTTCTTCCTCTGTGTTGGGGTAAACGGCGTACCAGAGACGGTCATCCTTCTGTGTCAGGGTCCACACACGCCCATGTACCACGCCGGTCCAGAAACCTAGACTGCTCTCCCTCCACCTGAATAAAAATGACAAGTCTTTCACAAATGACATCAACAGAGGACTGTGTGTCGCCAGCTTCCCCAAAGCACCAAGCACAATGGGAACGCTTTTCTCAAGGAGTTAAAGATCTGATTGCCTTGCCTTATAATGAAATGCAATGCAAAAAGGGAGGAGAACCAGTACTTTAAAGCTGAACTTTGCTTGGACCAATGGAATGCTGAATATACCATACCTGTAGGATCCCTCTAGAACAGTGGTCCTCAACCCTGGCCTACAGGGCCCACTAACAGGCCAGGTTTGCAAGATAACTGAAATACATCCCAGGTGAGATCATTTGCTGCTCAGTGATTGCAGTACTCTAGTCTGCATCTCCCCAAGGTAATACTTAAAATCTGGCCTGTTAGTGGGCCCTGAGGACCGGAGTTGAGGGCCACTGCTCTAGAACACATGTGTCAAACAGAAGGCCCGCGGGCCAAATTCTGCCCTCCAGGCCAATTCATGTGGCCCTCGCACCTCTCTTGCAGGTGTGGCAATCCCCTGATTTCCTCCTCCACCTTGTCTCAGCAGTTAGCAGCAGAAAGGAGGAGAGAACTCCTCCTATAGGTCCTGCCCTTCTCTATGAAGGTGCAGAGAAAATATCCACCCCCCCCCCCGCCAATCTCAGCAGCTGGCAGCAGAGAGAGCAGAACTCCTCCTACAGATCCTCTATCTCTGTGCAGCAACCCTTCGTCTCCAGCTTCCCTGGGCTCAGCAGACTCCAGTCCTCCTCTGGTCCTCCTCCTGACCCTGCACCCTCCTCTGGTCCTCCTCCTGACCCTGCACTTTCTGCTTCACAGCTCCACCCCTAGCTTCTTCCCGACAGCAGCACAAGATAAGGGGGGGGGGGTGCACTGTGATGTAAGGGAGAATGGGGGACTCTTGACTTCTAATAGTGGGGGGGCTGGTGACATTGATATAAAGGAGGTGGGGACATCTTGTCTTACAGATACAGCCGGCCCTTTGAGGGCAATCATAATGCTGATGTGGCCCCACAATGAAATTGATTTTGACACCCCTGCTCTCGAAGCTGGAAATCACTGTAGTACTCCAGTGATCTCCACTGGCTTACGGATCCCATACCGAGCGGCTGCCCTGCTGAACTGTGAACACAGTAGGTCGGCTGCTTGGCATGGGCGTCATTCAGAGAATGCTTTGCATTATCTCAATGAATGCAAAGCATTCTCTGAATGGGGCCCATGCTAAGTAGCCAAAAAACCCTGTGTTCACTGTGCAGTCGCTCCACGTTGGACACAGGATCTAGTGAAGGTCACCGGAGTAACAGTGCCCACTACAAAGATTTCCAGCTTTCAGGGGCTTGGTGTTTGCATAGGTCCAAGCCAGACCAATGTAACGATGTAAAAAATGCCATACATGGAATTCATTGTTAACACCATTTAAGCTGATTTTTCAAGCTTTTAAAGCTAGCAGGGTAACATTTCAGAAATATCACAGAAGCCAATCGTAACTTGTTTTACAATCAAAAAGAAAGACCAGCCCCAATCCTACTTACATTATTCCTTTAACCTCTTGCTGCCCACGGAATGCATATGTGCAAAAGCAAGGAGGATGGGCATTAACACCAGCATGCAGCATATACACGTATATGGATGGGTGAGGTTTCTGAGCCAAAAGCACATTCACTGCGCACTCCCAGCAAAGTGACCTGGCTGTCAGAGAGAGTTCCTGGTCTCCAAAAATGATCGGGAGCTGGTGGGACCAGATCCCAATCATGTAACCACTGGCCAATCACAGCAGTCACATGAATGGGCAGCCCTAACCATCCCCCGGGTGTAAAGACTCAGTTAAAGAGATGCCAGGGCTGGCTGGGAAAGGGTTTTGGAATATATAGTCCTGCCAGGGTTGGCTTCATGTACTTATGTATTTTAAAAAACCCGGTTTCTACATATAGATTGTATACATACATATAGGCAGCCATATTTCCCCATTACATACACAGCCTCTGCTTCAAGCTTTGCAGGGCTACACAATAGTTGTGCTTAGCAGCTTAAAGTGGTTATAAAGCTTTGTGTTATTTTTTTTTTTATAAAAATAAACATGCCTATACTTACCTGCTCTGTGTAATGGTTTTGCACAGAGCAGCCCCGATCCTCTTCTTCTGGGGTCCCCCACTGGCGCTCCAGGCCCCTCCTCTTTGTCGGTTTGCCCCCAAGGTAAGCCACTCTACCTGGGGGCACCCGTGCGTGCTCGCTCCCCAGTTCCGCTGCGCCCATTGACATAGACAGCTGGGACTCGGCCCCGCCCCCATGTCACCAAATTTGATAGACATGGGGGCGGCGCCTATACTTACCTGCACTGTGTAATGGTTTTGCACAGAGCAGCCCCGATCCTCTTTTTCTGGGGTCCCCCGCTGGTACTCCAGGCCCCTCCTTTTCGTGGAGTGCCCCCAAGGTAAGCCACTCTACCTGGGGGCACCCGTGCGGGCTCGTTCCCCAGTCCTGCTGCAGCGTCCATTGACACAGACAGCGAGACACAGCCCCGCCCCCCATGTCACCCGATTTGATAGACACGGGGGGCAGCGCCTATACTTACCTGCTCTGTGTAATGGTTTTGCACAGAGCAGCCCCGATCCTGTTCTTCTGGGGTCACCCACTGGCGCTCCGGGCCCATCCTCTTCGTCGAGTGCCCCCAAGGTAAGCCACTCTACCTGGGGGCACCCGTGCATGCTCGTTCCCCAGTCCCGCTGCTGCGTCCATTGATACGCCCGCCGTGTCACTGGATTTGATAGAAAGCAGCGGGAGTCAATCACTGCCGGTGCTATTAATCTGTCTGATGAGGAGTGAGACAGCGGCGGGAGCACATTGCTGGATTGGATGGGTTCAAGTTAGGGATGCACCGAAATGAAATTCTTGGCCGAAGCCGAATAATAATGAAATGCTTGGCCGAAGGCCGAATACCGAACGCGGTGTTTCGCATTTTTTCCATTTATTTTGCCAATTTTTAGGGGGCACGCTGATGGGCACATTTTATGTTAGGGGGCACTCTGATGGGCAAAACAAAACATTTAAATCAGCGTTGCTCTTAACATAAAATATGCCCATTAGCGTGCCCCTTAACATAAAATATGCCCATCAGAGTGCCCCTTAACATAAAATATGCCCATCAGAGTGCCCCTTAACATAAAATATGCTCATCAGCATGTCCCTTAGCATAAAATAAGGGGCACGCTGATGGCCACATTTTATGTCAAGGGAGCACTCTGTTGGGCACATTTTTTTTCTTTTTTTTTTTAAGGGGCACTTTATAGGGCACTCTAATGAGCATGGCAAGTGGCAACATATGGCAAAATATGCCAGTCTGCACACTAATGCTTGTGCAGCTACCGTTTTCTCCCCCAAATGTGCTCCACATACCTGAACTGCAGCCAGGTTGGAGCCAAAAGCCGCGAACAGGGGGGCGGGGCGTGCACATAGTGTCACGCTCGCTGGACCGAGTGTGAAGGAGCCGCAGTCAGGAGCAGGGGGCGGGACGCACGCGTGACGTCACACCCCCTACTCGCGGCCGGACAGGACACCGGCGGCATGTGAGCAGGGAGCCGGGAGCCGCAATGAGGAAGGGGACTGAAGGACTCCTAGGTAGCGGGCTCGCGGTCCGGGCGGAAGCATCGCGCGGGCCGCCATTTAGTGACCGCCGCTGACATTGCTCGGCACAAATTTATTCGGCCTTTTTACTTATTCGGCCGAACACCGAAAGTGCTATTTTTTCTATTTTCGGCCGAATAATGTTCGGCCGCCGAACATTCGGTGCATCCCTAGTTCAAGTAAGAAAAGGGGGGGGGGGCGGTTCTGCCAAAAACGCACCTCCCTGTTGAAATGCATTGAAAACGCAGCAAGAAAGCATCAATAAAGCACCTGTGTTATGTTTTTGATGCGGTTTTTGAGTCACATTAACGATGAAAAACACACCAGAAGCATAGTAAAGTCGTGTCAAGTCATGGCAAAGTCATGTGCATTTTCAGTGCTATTATTGGCACCTTTTTCTCTTATCGGCAAAATGCGGATAACACCATTTTAGGCCGATAGGTTTATTTATAACTTGGAAATTCTATTCTTATATACAGATTTATATAAAGCAATGTACCGAAAAGATTGGCCACCTGGAAGCACAAAATCCAGCCTGAGTTCAGAGGACGGGCAGGGCAGAGAACGCCAGAGAGCAGGACACGCTGACAGAGACGTGAGATGACGCATTTTCTTTTAGTGACCTAAACAGAAATGAATTTCGGTTATAAAGACAATAGAAAAAGGACCAATAAGAATAAAACAAATACAATCTTACAATAAAACCATACAGTGGATATAGAAAAGAATCACCCCCCTCTAAAATAATCACATTTTGTTGCTTTGCAGCCTGAAATGAAGACAGACATACTTTTTGTTTTATCCAGGTGTATTTACCAGTGCAACTGACTGTGTTGATGGGGAAAGGAGGTGATTTTCTTTCCTGCAACCAAAAATCGCATCTTCTATGGACTGCTTAACTGTCTTCATAGTATCAATAAAAAAATCTTGTACAAAGATTACCAGGACAATCATGCTAATCCTCAGTGAAACAGATTTTTATTGGACTGCCATAAAACATTTCAAAAAGCACAGCTACATTTTAACATTTTACTCTTTATTTTTTTAGAAAAAAAAAAGGGATATGGTTATGGGAGAGTTATTAGAACTTTGCCATGTGCGCACACACGCATATACATATATACTGAAGAAAATTATAAAAGGTAACACTTGTTTTGCCCCCCATTTTTCATAAGGTGAACTCAAAGATCTAAGAAAACCGGGATTCATCCGTGAGAAGAAAACCTCTCCAAAGTGCCAGACGCCATCGAAAGTGAGCATTTGCCCACTTAAGTCGGTTATGATGAACTGCATCATATTTTGACACTTTTGGGGTTACTAGTGACATTACTACAGTAATCAGTGCTATACATATGCACTGTTACTGTAGAAAATGACACTGGCAGGGAAGGGGTTAAGTGTGTCCCTAGGGGCGTGCTTCTAACTGTGATTGGATGTGGCTGTGTGTGTGTAACAGCAGAGATCAACGGTCTTACATAGCAGGACTGTATGATCTGTGCTGTTACACAGGGGAGAATGACAGGCGGCTTTGTTTACATTAGCCGCCTGCCTTTCTCCCTCTCCACCCGACGATCACGAGTGACCAGCGGACATCGGGTCCGCCGGTTACATGCGCGGGCTGCTTAGGGAATGAGCGGGGGCGGGAGCGCGCCTCCGGCGGTGCGCGCGCTCACCCCCTATTGGCTCCCAGGCTAGTGACGTACCGGTACGTCACTTTGCCTGTGAGGGGCTGACCGCCGCCGTATATAGTCGGGCGGCGGTCGGCAAGTGGTTAAATCAATTTATATCTGAAAAGAAAATATCTGCATCTAGCAGTTCAGGGTTTCCTCCTGGCTCACAAAATGATATAAAAAACTTACTGCCAAACCCCAGATCTGGGACGTCACCACTGCTTTCCCATTTGGTGTGGGAGACACACAGAGGATGTTGGGGACAGCGGTGCTGGCAGGGAGGAGGATTCCGCTGCGGCTTTTATTAAATCTAGAACAGATAAATCAAAGCAAAAAAAATTAAACAGAATCAAACGATACACTCAAAGTCTGACATCAAAGGGCTGTTATTCCCTTTATTTCAAAGGATAAAAGCAACCATAAATCCTCAACACTTCATAGAGGAGGGGTACTGGAGCAGCATGCAAAGTTTTCCAACACAGGACTGAAGCCAAGGACAGGCTATGCAGATGTGGCCCAATTTGCTGAATGAAGCATTATTCACCTAAATCTGAATTCCAAGCAAACAACAATATACACTGATGAAATATACATATATGGGAACTGATTAGGCCGATAAAAAGATCTGTATTTTTGTTTATCCAGTTTCGAGATTTACACTGCTCTGCTACATAGCATAACCCTGTCTGGCAGAAAAGGACGTTGCTGCAGTTAAAGTGTTACTAAACCCAGGAGCCTGCATTCACTATATCTGATCTCCCACAGTACACAGAATATGGAAATGCAATTATTTTAGTAAATATAAACTGCTAAATACCTTTTCTCATCAGCAGTATATACAGTTTTTCACAAAAGTGAGTACACCCCTCACATTTTTCTAAAAATTTTATTCTATCTTTTCATGTAACAACACTGAGGCTACATTCACACCTGAGCGTAGCGTTTTTCGCACGTTTTTACCGCGATTTTACCGCGATTTTTGCGGCGTTTTTTACCGCGATTTTACCGCAATTTTTACCGCGATTTTTGTGCAGGCGTTTTTAGATTGAATAGAGATCAATGGAAAACGCCTGTAATCTGCCCAAAAAGAAGCTCATGTACTTTTTTGAGCGTTGGGCGTTTTGTATACAGCGTCAAAACGCTCAGATGTGAACAGGGGCCATTGAAATGAATAGGATTTGTCTTGTTGGGCGTTTTGAGAGCTGATCCTAGAGCAGAAAAACGCCCCAAAAACGCCCCAAAACGCCTAGATGTGAACGGAGCCTTAAGAAATGACACTTTGCTACAATGTAAAGTAGTGAGTGTACAGCTTGTATAAGAGCCGGTCCACACTAGCGCGACTTGTCAGCCTGACAAGTCGCGCTCCCTCGCGGTCCATTGACCGCTACAGGACCCGTTCTAATAGGAGTGACAAGTCGCTCCGACTTAGAAAAAGGGTCCTGTACTACTTCAGGGCGACCTCGGAGCAACTTGCATAGACTTCCATTATGTGAAGTCCCTGCAAGTCGCTCCGAAGTCGTGGTGCATGGGAATGCACAAGTCGCCCCCGAAGTAGTAAGGAGTCGTGTCGCCTCAGTGTGAACCAGCTCTAACAGTGTAAATTTGCTGTCCCATCAAAATAACTCAAAACACAGCCATTAATGTCTAAACTGCTGGCAACAAAAGTGAGTACACCCCTAAGTGAAAATGTCCAAACTGGGCCCAATTAGCCATTTTCCCTCCCCGGTGTCATGTGACTTGTTAGTGTTACAAGGTCTCAGGTGTGAATGGGGAGCAGGTGTGCTAAATTTGGTGTTATCGCTCTCAACATGGCACCTCATGGAAAAGAACTCTGAGGATCTGAAAAAAAAAAAGGAATTGTTGCTCTACATAAAGATGGCCTAGGCCAGTGATGGCGAACCTATGGCACACGTGCCACAGCTGGCACGCAGGGCCCTCTCCGTGGGCACGCCAGCTATACTGGGAAGTTGCCGCCGCTGATGCCTAGGCTCTCTAATCCTCCCTCCCCCCGCACGGCAGCGGCGCTGTGACAAGGGGGGAAGCAAGCGAGGACTGTCAGTGTATTTCCCCGCTCGCCCCCCTTCTGTCAAGCAGCGCTGGACAGGGACAGAGCGGTGCTTGCAGAGATCACCACCTGCTCGGATTCCTCCTGCTTCCCCATTGGCTGCAGCCAAGCACCAATGAGGAGGTTGACAAGTGCACCATGGGACATATAGTCCCGGAAGACTATGAGGAGAGAGAGATCGAGATTGTGAGAAAGACTGGAGCAGCACACTGCGAGCCAGGGGACAGAGGGACTGCGAGGATACCCCCCCCCCCCCTTGCAATGCCAGTTGCGGGCCTTGAGTGAGTGGACATCTGTTCGGAGGAAGTGTTGCTGTGTCGCTGGGATTGGTGAGAGGCCCTTGTGGCCATTATCTGTGGCTGTTATTAATTGCAGTGTTGGCACTTTGAAAAAAATAAGTTGGTTTTGTGTCGCAGTTTGGGCACTCGGGCTCAAAAAGGTTCGCCATCACTGGCCTAGGCTATAAGAAGATTGACAAGACCCTTAAACTGAGCTGCAGCATGGTGGCCACGACCATACAGCGGTTTACCAGGACAGGTTCCACTCAGAACAGGCCTCACCATAGTCCACCAAAGCAGTTGAGAGAACGTGCCCAGCATCATATACAGAGGTTGTCTTTGGGAAATAGACGTATGCTGCAGAGGTTGAAGGGGTGGGGGATCAGCCTGTCAGTGCTCAGACCATACACCGCACACTGCATCAAAATTGGTCTGCATGGCTGTCGTCCCAGAAGGAAGCCTCTTCTAAAGATGATGCACAAGAAAGCCCGCAAACAGTTTGCTGAAGACAAGCAGACTAAGGACATGGATTACTGAAGACCTGTCCTGTGGTCTGATTAGACCAAGATAAACTTATTTTGTTCAGATCCTGTAAAGCGTGTGTGGCAGCAACCAGGTGAGGAGTACAAACACAAGTGTTTTGCCTACAGTCAAGCATGGTGGTGGGAGTGTCATGGTCTGGGGCTGCACGAGTGCTGCCGGCACTGGGGAGCTACAGTTCATTGAGGGAACCATGAATGCCAACATGTACTGTGACATACTGAAGCAGAGCATGATCCCCTCCCTTCAGAGACTGGGCTGCAGGGCAGTATTCCAACATAACGACCCCAAACACACCTTCGAAGGGAACAACTGCCTTAGCCCCGGTTCACACTAGGGCGACCTGTGAGGCGACCTGGTCGCCTCACAGGTCGCCTCCCATAGGGAAGCTACGGACCCGTTCTAATAGGAGCGACACAAGTCGCACCGACCTAGAAAAAGGGGTCCGGAGCTTCTTTGGGGCGACCGCCATAGACTTCAATGTTATGAAGTCTGTGGCGGCCGCTCCGAGGTCGCGGCGCGCTGCTCGCACCGCGATCTCGGAGGTCGCCCCTGAAAGTAGCGTTGCGCCAGTGTGAACCGGCGCTTACTAAAGAAGTTGAGGGTAGGAGAATTTATTTTGGGTTGTTTATGCTGGTGGGTCCTAGTAATGGCAAAACAAATACAGCGAACGTTTAAATAAAGTAAATATTTATTTTTACTATTTTTGGCCAGTTTATGAAACAAAATCAGGAGATATCCATTAGCATTTATTACCAAACAAAAGGTCCAATTTGTCCTGATTGCATGGATTTTGGATGAATGTTACAAGCATTCGCCCATCCTTGATACATTTTGCCATTATTTCCCTTAAAGCAGTTGTATACCCTGCTTGGTGATTTTTCTACCTACAGGTAAGCCTAGAATAAGACTTACCTGTAGATAAAATTAATATCTCCTAAAACTGCACGGTTCAGGAGATATTCACCCTGCATGCAGTGGCTGACATCAGCGGCACATGCGCTCTGAAGGTCCAGCGTATCGTGCCGAAACTTCAGAGCTTCTTGCCGGAGCTTCATTCTAAGGTGTTTCATAATGTGCTAGTATACAATGCATACTAGCACCTTATGGTATTTTTTTTTTTTTTTTTTGCAGTTTACTACCACCTCAAGCCACAGCCATTCACAGTTAGAATCACGCCCCTAGGGACACACACAGCCCCTACCTCTCAAATAAAGTTAACCCCTTCACCACCAGTGTCATTTTACAGTAACAGTGCATATGTATAGCACTGATTACTGCAGTAATGTCACTAGTAACCCCAAAAGTGTCAAAAATGTCAGTCAAGGGTCCGATCAGTCCGCCGCAATGTCGCAGTCCCGCAAAAAAAAAAAAAAAAAAATCGCAGATCGCCGCCATTACGCGTTAAAAAACAAAACAACAAAAATGACAAAAATCTTTCCCTTTGTTAGTAAACGCGATAACTTTTGCGCAAACCAATCAAAATACGCTTTTTGCGATTTTTTTTACCAAACATATGTAGCATAAAACAAATTGGCCGAAAATGTTAAAAAATTTTGATTTTTACATTTTTTTGGGGGAATTTCATACAAAAAAATTTGAAAAATATTGTTATTTTTGCAAAATTGACGCTCTTTTTTTGTTTATAGCGCATGATCAAAAAATCGCACAGGTGATCAAATACCACCAAAAGAAAGCTCTGTTTGTGGGAAAAAAAGGACGTCAAATTCGTTTAGGTACAGCGTCGCACGACCGCGCAATTGTCCGTTAAAGTCACGCAGTGCCAAATCGCAAAATACCCCCTGGTCAGGAAGGGGGTAAAATCTTCCGGGGCTTAAGTGGTTAAAGTATATACTGTATATGTACACTGAACAAAATTATAAAACGCAACACTTTTGTTTTTGCCCTCATTTTTCATGAGCTTCAAAGATCTAAGACTTTTCTATGTACACAAAAGGCCGATTTCTCTCAAATATTGTTCACAAATCTGTTTTAGGGCCCTTTCACACGGAGCGGACCGTTTTTTTGATCCGCTCCAGCACCTCTTTTTTTTTTTTACGGACACAGATGACACTTGTGTCATCCGGTCCGTATGTCCATCTATCATCCCATCCGTTTGCGGATGATAAACAGAGATAATGCATGTCAATGGGATTGTGGATGTCAGCGGATGACACCGCTGACATCCGTTTTTGCGTCCGTTCCGTTTTTTTTAAACGGAAGAAAAATAGGGTTCTCTTCCGTTCTGAAAAATGGAACTGATAGGAAAGGACGCAAATCGGATGTCAGCGGATGGTCATTCGCTGATATCCCCAATCATTTCCCATGATTATCAGCACCATCTAGTGGTAAAGTAGTATAATGTGTTTTTTTTTTTTCTTTCTAATTGGGGTATTTAAAAAGTAACTACATTGCAGGGATTTTAACAAACTTTGTTGCAGATTCCTACCTTTAGTTATTCTGAAGAAATCCCGGTTTCCCTGAGTGGGTCAAATGGGAGTGGTTTCATAATAATCTGTCAGCTGTGGCAGCTGCCGGGCTCTAATGAGGAAATCTGCTGGGCCTGCATCCCTTTAGACATGTTCCTATTAGGAGTATCTCACCAAAAATGACATTTTTGTTGCAGGGGATGCCTGATATTCTGACTTGTATCTTAGGCAGACTTCTGGGAAATTAGTGAGCCAATCACACAAGCAGGAAATGAGGTTTCTGGGGTGTGGTCAGTATACAATCTGTGTACAGAACAACTCCAGGGAGCCATATTGCAATTTCAAAAAATTACAACAGCTGCAGATTGAAAAGAAAAAGTTACTTTCTAATAACATTCAATCGTAACTGTATACGCTATATTATTTGTTCTTTATTTGCTATTTTTTTTTTCCCCACGAAGGTGGAGTTATCCTTTAACCACTTTAAGACCGGAAGATTTGACCCCTTTCCTGACCAGGCCCTATTTTGCAATTCGGCACTGCGTTATTTTAAACGGACAATTGCGCGGTCGTGCGACGATGTACCCAAATAAAATTGACATCCTTTTTTTTGCACAAATAGAGCTTTCTTTTGGTGGTATTTGATCACCTGTGTAATTTTTATTTTTTGCACTATAAACAAAAAAAGACCAACAATTTTGAAAAAAAAAAAAAAAATTTCACATTCTGCTATATATTCTCCCAAAAAAAATTTTTTTTTTAAAAATCAACATTTTTTAACATTTTAGGCCAATTTGTTTTCTGCTACATATTGTTGGTATAAAAAAAAAAAAAAAAAATCGCAATGAGCGGATTTTGATTGGTTTGCGCAAAAGTTATTGCGTCTACTAACTACGGGAAAGATTTATGTCATTTTTTTTTATTTTTACCAGTAATGGCGGCGATTTGTGATTTTTTGCGGGACTTCGATATTGAGGCAGACAGATCGGACCCCTGACTGACATTTTTGACACTTTTGGGGGGGGGGGGGGGGGACCAGTGATATAACTACAGTAATCAGTGCTAAAAATATGCACTGTTACTGTAATAATGACACTGGCAGGGAAGGGGTTAACATTGTGGGTGATCAGGGGGTTAAATGTGAGCCTAGGGGAGTGATTCTCACTGTGGGGGGCGTGGCTTCTGAAATGACCATAGAGACATGTGATCCTATATAGAAGGATCACATGGGCTAATATGATCATTCCAGAGAGAAGAACGGTCAGCTGTGTTTACAACAGCCAACCGTTCTTCTCTCTCAGCAGGGAAGGATCGTGGGTGTCAGGTGGCAATCAGAGCCGCCTGCCCGCAGCTTCGGCTTCCCCGCTGAGGAGCGGGGGCGCGCCGCTGGTGGCGCACGCTCGCCCCCTAGCCTCGTGTACATGAGCGATGTACAGCTACGGAGATTTGCCTGGGAGCGGCTGCCTGTCACCGTATAACTGTGGCGGGCGGTTGGGAACAGGTTATGGAAAAATATTGCTGTGTGGCCACTAGATGGACCTGATGATTATCAGAAATTAACATTTTAAAGCAGATCTTCATCCTAAATCACATCTTGAGCTGCGCTACCTCCTCTCCCCTCCCCCTCTTATCGTTGGGACATTTTATTTATTAATTTAATATACTATATTCGCATGGCAAAGCAGCACTTCTGATTTTTTTTTCCAGGCAAAAGGTTCTCCCCGCCAACTCTCTGTTCCTGGGAGAGCCTTGTGGCACATCTGCACATACGCCAGCCTCCCAGCCATCTTCGCACGATTTCCTTACGCACGCGCAAAGGCTGGCAACAGGGAAGTCCGATACCTTTCCTGTCTTTGCACATGCATGGAAACCCCCTGCACATTTGCTGATGTGCCAACAGACTCTGCCAGGACCCGAAGGACAGGCAGAGCCCTGTGGGCACTTCCGTGCATTAATAAATATGGTGGCGCTGGGGGGGGGAGCCTGGCTGAAAATCTAAGTAAAGGCAAAAACTTTTGATGACTTTTACCTATAGGTAAGCCTATAATAAATTCAATGATGTCCTCCGCCCGTGCCGTTTCTTCAGGGCCCTGTACCGTGGCCGGCGGCTCCAGCGCGCATGATCGGGCGACAGACAATCAAAGTGAACCTGACGAATCACATGCCTGACGAAGGGGTCCTGCGCGACTCCGAAACGTTGCACCTATCGTGATCTGATCCTTTTTTACGTCACATGTCCTACTGCGCATGTGTGGAATAGGTAGGGAATTTTGATAACATCGTAAGGGGTGAGGCAAAAGTCCTACTGCGCATGCGCACCAACAGATCGGGCAGCGGCATCTCTTATATTAGGGGAGTCCAAACTTTGGCCCTCCAGCTGTTTAGGAACTACAATTCCCATCATGCCTAGTCATGTCTGTGAATGCCAGAGATTTACAATGCCTCATGGGGCGTGTAGTTCTGCAACAGCTGGAGGGCCATAGTTTGTACACCCCTGTCTTATAACAAACATCCATTTGATCTCCATGGCCCACACTGCGCCGAGCCGACAATGGGACAATCCTATTCCCTACCCACACGCGCACGCCCACTGTCGGGTCGGTGCAGTGTGGGGCATGGAGATCGGATGGATGTTTGTTATAATAAGAGATCCCGCTGCCCGACCCGTTGCTGCGCATGCACACTAGGACTTTTGCCTGACCCCTTACGATGTTATCAAAATTCCCTACCTATTCCGCGCATGCCCAATAGGACTTGTGACGCGGATACAAGCTGCTGCATGACGAATCCACAGCTGATCTCAACCGGAAATGACATAGGTAGGGAAATCTGATGGGGTAGGGAAATCACAGACATAAAATATGCTGCTGTTATGGGCATCAGACTTTTTTTTTTTATGTCCATGAAAGCAGCGGCAGCATGTTGTATATTCACATTAGGGCAGATTTGCGTGTATGAACACAAAAAAAAAAAAAAAATGCCCCAAACGCACTTTCCTGGCGAGGTTTAGTGGCGTGATTAGCGCTGATATGATTGCATGAACGCAGTTTTTTTTTTTTTTTTTGCAGCATTCAGGTATATAGGCGTTGACTGGGCAAAACTGTGTTCAGGTGTTAATTGAGCCAGCACACACGTTGTCATGGCATGCAAATCGTACCTCTATTTTATTGGCGTGTCCTCCCAAATTTTCCAGGAAAGTCAGATCCTACACATAGGGATATGGATGACATAAAACTCTGCCTCATTATGAGTGGACCAGGTGATGCTGACAATCCAGTTACATATCCATTTTCCTGTAGCCTGGCATGTTGTTTTTCATCCCTGTATTCTTTGGCTGCTTCCTGCTGTGACATCACTTCCGGTCTTTGGAACGCATGGTGCACTCCGGAAGTTATTGGCAGCCATTTAGATGACAATCTTCCTGTTCTGGGTCATTCCTCCTGATCTTTTTTAACCTTTTCATTGCTAGAGCTGGTTTTGTTTTTTTTTTTTTTTCCTCACAATCAGCTGTTCGCTAAGTATTAGAATTTCCTCGGACCTTGTGCGCATGCGCACCGGGGCTCGCACCAGCCGGAAGTGATGAGGTCCGGAATTTTCATGGGTCCGATAAAATTTTAGAACACCACCTCATCCATTTAAATCACAACCCGTGTGAATTTAGGGGGTAAATAAATTCACTTAGTGCCTTATCTGCAATAAATTAGCCTCAGAACCTGTGTAATTTCACTTCAGCTCTGGAAATTTTACCCCCCCCCCCCCCCGCCTTCTTGACCAGGCCATTTTTTTGTGATACAGCCTTGAGTTAATTTTTTTTTTTTTTTACTTTTACATTTTTATTGGAATTTTAATTTAGCAATTTCAACAATAACATTTACAATTGTTTGTTACTTCTGACTCATTGTTTGGTACATGTAACAACAGTTAGGAAAATGACGAAAGTTACAGGAGCACAAGGTTGAGTTAAAAGGAGAAAAAAAATACAAATAAAAAGCCCTGCATGAATTTAACTGATTATTGTTTTATTGTACGGTCGTGTGAAACTGTACCCAAATATAATTGATATCCTTTTTTTCCCCACAAATAGAGCTCTCTTTTGGTGGTATTTGATCACCTCTGCAGTTTTTATTTTTTGCACTTTAAACAAAAGAAGACCAACAATTTTGGAAAAAAAAAATAAAAAAATTTTTTACTTTCTGCTATAAAATATATCCAATTAAAAAAAAACTGGAAAAAAATCGAATTTCTTCATCAATTTAGGCCAATATTTATTCTGCTACATATTTTTGGTAAAAAAAAAAATAATCGCAAATAGCGTATATTGATTGGTTTGTGTAAATCGAGTCTACAAACTATGGGATATATTTATGGAATTTTTATTTATTTTTTCAGTGCTAAAAAAAAAAAAAAAAAAAAAAAAAAAAAAAAAAAAAAAAAGCACTGCCACTGTACTAATGACACTGGCTGGGAAGGGCTTAACATCAGGGGTGATCAAAGGTATAACTGTGTACCTAACCTGTACTTGGTTACAGTGTAGGAGGTGCTTTTACTAGGGGAAGACAGAGATCCGTGTTCCTGCGTTGCAGAAACACATCATCAGTATCTTCCCTACTGACAGAACAGCGGTCTACCTTGTTTACATATGTGTTCTGGTTTAGCCACTTAAGCCCCAGCCCTATTTCTGACACTTTTTGTTTACAAGTTAAAAGCAGTATTTTTTCCTAGAAAACTACTTAGAACCCCCAAACATTATGTATATTTTTTTAGCAAAGACTCTGGAGAATAAAATGTCGGTCATTGCAAAACTTTTTGTCAAGCGGTATTTGCGCAGCGGTCTTTAAAATGCCATTTTTTTGGAAAAAAATTGAAAAATCACATTTCACTGCATTTAAAAAATACTAAACAGTAAAGTTAGCCCATTTTTTTTGTATATTGTGAAAGATGATGTCACGCCGAGTAAATAGATACCCAACATGTTACGGTTTAAAATTGCGCCCCCCCGTGGGATGGCGACAAACTACGGTCAATAGAGATCTCAATCTGCGACACTTTAAATTTATTTAACGGTTACCAGTTTAGAGTTAGAGTGTAGCTCTTTTTTGTAAATTATTGCGCACGCTCTGGCGATCGCGGCGATACCTCACATGTGGGGTTTGAACAGCGACTTCATTTGCGGCTCGACTTGCGTATACGTTTTTTTTTGTGCGCGAGCTAACGGTGACGGCGAAAATTTTTTTTTTTTTCCTATTTTTTTTAAACTTTATTACAGGTTTTTTTAAAAAAAAAAAATCTGATCACTTTTATTGCTGTCACAAGCAATGTAAACATCCCTTGTGACAGCAATATGTGTGACAGGTACACTTTATGGAGGGATCGAGGGTCTAAAAGACCCTCGACCCCTCCACTACACTTCCCTGTATGCAAAACGCAGAAAACGGCATTTTTGCATACAGCCGTTTTTTAAATTTGCCGCCTTTTGCAGCACAGTAACCCGGAAGTGACGTCATGGACGCCGCCTCCGGGTTACGTCATCGGAGCCCCGATCGATGCCGTTTCCGGCGTTCATCGGGACTCCATCCAGCCGGCGGACGTGCCGGCTGGGTGATCGGGGCTCCCGGTGGGACGGGAGCCCCGGGCAAAGCCACGGAAGGCGGCGGGAGGGGGGGGGGACGTCCCCTCCCGCCCCCCGGGTAACGATCGAGCGGCTCCTGAGCCGCATCGGTCGTTACCGACGGAAAGCCGACCGTCGGCTTCAAACCACAGTACCGGGATGATGCCTCTAACTAGAACCGAACCAGCGTATCGGTACGTTGATATGCGGTAAGTGGTTAAAGGGATGAGGTGCTATACACTACTGATGAGAAAAATGGGATTTAGCAGTTTATATTCACTAAAATAATTTCATTTCCATGTTCTGTGTACTGTAGGAGGGTGCTGGGTTTAGTAATACTTTAACTTTTGCAGTCAAATATGAGAATATCCCACTATATGTTTGTTACTTGTTCCCATTCACAGAGCATGCCTTTACATTTTTTTCTAAATATTTCTTACCTTTGAGATGTTTTTCAGGAGGAGGTGTCATGGCTGACTGCAAAGTTTTTTGAACAAGGTTATGCCTGGTACACACGAGATTTTTGGACAAATGATCATCCTTTTTTTTTGGTATGCTAGTCGCATATTGAAAATGAAGAGGTTACTTAACTTACAAAAATTCTTGTACAACAGAATACAACTTCGGAAGTGATGTAATGTATTGTATTTGTATTGCATTTTCGGACGAAAACTGTACTGATAAAACGAAAATCATATGATCTGGTATCGTGCGAGAAAGATTTTTGTGTTTGTCCCTTCAGATAATTTTGGATGAACTGTTGTGATCGGCTCTTGAAAGCTGTGTAGTTACAATCAGATTATCGTAAAAGCTGTATTTTTCATATGATTTTCTGTGTACGAACTAGGCTTTAGAGTGAGCCTGTCCCAAGTCTGTCCTTATTAACATACAATGCAAGAAATGCAACCTGTACACCTTTAACCCTTTGTTAGGACAGACAGTATTCAAATCTAGTTATAATTATTAATAAAGACCTGCCTGCATAGTACAGTGTTCAAGCAGTATTAATTATAAAACCAAAAATGTAATATTACTGGCCAGATCTCCAGGGCAAAACAAAAGAAAGGAAGACTAAAAAAAAGACGACTAATATCCACTACATCGAAGAATTGGTAAACTGCAATAGAATAACTGGATTTTTGACTTACCGTAAAATCCTTTTCTCTTAAGCTCATTGACAGATGCAGAATCCATATCTTGATATCCATGGGGGCAGTATAACCCTATGGATATCAAGATATGGATTCTGCGTCTGTCAATGAGCGACAGAGAAAAATGTTTGCTTTTGGGCTAAAAAAAAAAATGCCATAATTATGGCAAAAACAGCTGCCCAGCCCCCTCAAAGAGAACTACCTAGGATTTATTTTCCTTGCTAGAAGGTTAGGACTATAGCATCTTAAAAAGGTAAGCTGCAATTTTTAAAGCCTAACTCCACGTTTATGACCCTTTAAATAATTAAACTATTTAATGATCGAATAATGGGATTTTTGATTTACTGAAAAATCAATTTCTCTGATGTTCATTGACAGACAGAGCTCCTGTCATTCCTGACCATTGGGTTATACTGCCCCCTACAGGAGTAGGACACTAGGCAGAAAAAACTTCTGGCTACACCCATGGGCAGTCCCAGAGGGTATACTCCCTCTTCCTGCTATGGTCACTCAGTTTTGTTACAAGCAGTTTAACAAAAATTATAACTCCACAGAGGGCTGGGTGCTGTGTCCATCAATGAACATCAGAGAAATGGATTTTACAGTAAGTCTAAAATCCAATTTTCTCTTTTGTTCATTGACAGACACAGCTCCTGTCATTCTTGACCATTGGGATGTCCTAAAGCAGTGTTAAACATGAGGGATGGGAAACAGCAAAAAACTCCCAAGGCTAAACAGTAGCCAACCAGGCAACAGGAGCCCACCTGAAAAAAACAATACACCCTCAAAGAGGATCCGGTCCTTTAACCACTTAAGCCCCGGAGGATTTGGCTGCTTAAAGACCAGGGGGTATTTTGCGATTCGGCACTGCGTGAATTTAACGGAC
Source organism: Pelophylax lessonae (assembly GCF_965119305.1). Classification (NCBI taxonomy): domain Eukaryota; kingdom Metazoa; phylum Chordata; class Amphibia; order Anura; family Ranidae; genus Pelophylax; species Pelophylax lessonae. The sequence continues at coordinate 35,595,588 of NC_138775.1, forward strand.
AATTGCGCGGTCGTGCGACGCTGTACCTAAACGAATTTGACGTCCTTTTTTCCCCACAAACAGAGCTTTCTTTTGGTGGTATTTGATCACCTGTGCGATTTTTACTTTTTGCGCTATAAACAAAAAAAGAGCGTCAATTTTGCAAAAATAACAATATTTTTCACATTTTTTTTATATGAAATTCCCCCAAAAAAATGTAAAAATCAAAATTTTTTAACATTTTCGGCCAATATGTTTTATGCTACATATGTTTGGCAAAAAAAAAAAAAAAATCGCAAAAAGCGTATTTTGATTGGTTTGCGCAAAAGTTATTGCGTTTACTAACAAAGGGAAAGATTTTTGTCATTTTTGTTGTTTTTTTTTAACGCGTAATGGCGGCGATCTGCGATTTTTTTTGCGGTACTGCGACATTGCGGCGGACAGATCGGACCCTTGACTGACATTTTTGACACTTTTGGGTTTACCAGTGACATTTCTACAGTAATCAGTGCTATAAATATGCACTGTTACTGTAAAATTACACTGGCAGTGAAGGGGTTAACTTTATTTGAGAGGGAGGGGCTGTGTGTGTCCCTAGGGGCGTGATTCTAACTGTGATTGGCTGTGGCTTGAGCTGTAGAAACAGTGATCAACGGTCCTACATAGTAGAAACGTGTGATCACAGTTTCTACACGGGAGAATGACAGGCAGCTTGTTTACACAAGCCGCCTGCCTTTCTCCCTCTCCACCGACGATCGCCGAGTGAGCGGCGGACATCGGGTCCGCCGGTCACATGCGCGGGGGGGTCTGTGACCACGCGGAACGCGCCGCCGGCGGCGCGGGCTCGCTCCTTAGAGCCTCACAGGCTAGTGACTTACCGGTATGTCACTCTGCCTGTGAGGGGCTGACCGCCGCAGTATATGTACTTGCGGCGGTCGGCAAGTGGTTAAACAGCAGGCTGAAAACCCTTGCGGCCAAGGGAAGCATCCACAGATGCCAACACATCCACTTTATAAAACTTTGTAAAAGTGTGCACCGAGGACCAGGTGACCGCCTTGCAAACCTGCGTCACAGACCCCTGATGACGGAAAGACCAGAAGGCACTAAGCACCCTAGTAGAGTGTGTCTTGACAGGGAAAGGAGGAACCTGACCCCTGATGGAATAGGCATGAACCACTGTCTGTCTTATCCATCTGAGCACAAATAGAGAGTCTGACTTCCTGAAAGACTCCGTAGCTGCCAGGTACACCCTAATTGCCCGGACCACATCCAAGGCATGCAAGGCAATTTCCTTTGGATGTTTTCGCCTGGGACATAGTGAAGGCAACACAATGTCTTCATTCAAATAAAAGTCAGAGTCCACCTTAGGAAGGAATGGCGTACAGGGGCGAAGCACCACCTTATCCTTGTGAATCACCAGATAAGGTGAACGACAGGATAACGCGATAGGTTCCGACAGAGGTGATAGCCACCAAAAAGGCCACCTTCTGGGACAGCATAAGCAGGGGAATCTCCTGAATATTTTCAGAGGGAGGCTTCTGTAGAGCTGAAAGCACCAAATTAAGATCCCAAGGGGGCAACGGAGCCCGCGCTGAAAGAACCAAATTTCGGACATCCTGAAGAAAAGTACGCACCAGGGAGTGTGTGGCTAAAGGTCGTTGGAAAAAGACCGCCCAAGGACGATACCTGGCCCTTAAAGGTACTAAAGGCCAATTTCCTTTGAACCTTCCTGTTGAAGGAAGGTTAGGATCCGAGCCACTGAAAAGGAGCGAGGATTAATCCCAAGAGACTCACACAAAACGATGTACGTCTTACACGTACGATGGTAGATCTTCCTAGAAGTAGATTTCTTAGCTTTTAACACTGTAGGAATCACCGACTCAGACAAACCTCTATCCTTTAGCACCTGGGGTTCAACAGCAAAACCATCAAAGCCAGCGACTGTAAAGCAGGAAGGAAGATCAGTCCTTGAGACAGCAGATCCCCCCTGAGAGGAAGCTTCCAAGGAATGTCGGCGAACAGCCGCACTAGATCGGTGTACCAAGCCCGGCGAGGTTAGTCCAGAGCCACTAAGATGACCGGAATCCCTTCTGCCTCGATCCTGAGTAGGAGTCTGGGTAGAAGCTTAAGAGGAGGGAAGGCGTAAATCAGACGATCCTGACCCTACGGGGCCACAAGCGCGTCTGATGCGTCCACCAGTGGATCCCTTGACCACGCTACAAACCTCTGCACCTTTCTGTTGAGCAAGATGCCAAAAGATCCACCTCGAGGATGCCCCACCTGAGACAAAGCTGATTCAACACCTCCAGATGAAGGGACCTCTCTCCTTTGTCCAAGGCCTGCCAAATGAGGTAATCTGCCTGCCAAATTTTTTACCCCGGGAATGTGTACGGCGGAGAGGGCTGAAACGAACCGTTCTGCCCACCTTAGAATGCTGGCTACCTCCAGAGCCCTTTCTTGTGCTCCCTTGGTTATTTACATAAGCCATGGCTGTGGCACTGTCCGATTAAATGCGCACTGAGCATCCCTGAAGACAATCTGTCCAATGATCCAGACACAGTCTGATCGCTCGGAGTTCCAAGACATTGATCGGTAGTCTGGACTCTTTCAGCGTTCAGATCCCGAGCAGAATGCTTGCTGAGGCACCTCCTCAGCCTGACAGGCTGGCATCCATGGTGACCACTGTCCAATACAAGGGGAGGAATTTTCCCAGCTGAAGCACCAGAGCCCCGAAGCCACCATACCAGGGACTCCTTTTTTCCCCCCAACTCAGCCGGATCTGATTGTCCAGAGACTGCTGAGTCTTATCCCACTTGGTCAGAATCTCCCTTTGCAGGGACCTCGTATGGAACTGTGCAAACGGAACCGCCTCAAAAGGTAGATACCATTCCATCAGGCCCAGCACCCGCATGCAAGTCCAGAGGGATGACCAATTGTTGGAAAGCAGGAGGCGAATTGCAGTCTGCAATTTCTGGAGTTTGTCCATAGGAAAGAGCACTCTGGCTACAGCCGAGTCCAGAGTCAGGCCCAGATAGTCCAGCTTTGTGGACGGAACCAGGGCAGACTTCTGAAAATTCAGAATCCAGCCAAACTCTCGCAGAGTTCGTATGGTGATCTCCAGGTTCTCCACCAGAGCAGAGGAAGATTCTGCTCATAGAAGGAGATAGTCCAAGTAGCCCAGTACCGCGATCCCCCGTTGGCGTAGCAAGGCTAGCACCGGAGCCAACACTTTTGTCAAGATCCGAGGAGCAAAGGCGAGACCAAAGGGTAACGCCACAAACTGATGTTGCTCCTCTCCCACAGCAAAGCAAAGAAAATTTTGGTGACTGGCACATATTGGAATGTGAAGATAGGCATCCTTGATATCTATAGAGGCAAGGAAATCCCCCTGACGGGATGCCACCACAATTGCGAATTAACTCCATTCTGAGCTTCTGTACCCGCCCAAAGCAGTTTAGCACCTTGAGGTCCAGGATTGGACGCGCTTTGCCTCCCTTCCTGGGAACTGTGAACAGGTTTGAGATAAAACCCTAAAAACGTTCCGAAGTCAGAACCAGGACAATCACCCCTTGAAGGAACAGGTCTTGTACAGCCCCAAACAGACCTTGTAACTGGCCTGGGACAGGCACAGGTTGGAAGGAAAAAACATTGCCAGGGGACAAGAACGAAGCTCAAACTTGTAGCCGGACCAAATGACTTTGTGGACCCACTTGTCTCGTACCAGGGAAGTCCACGGGTCTGGAAACCAGCAAAGACGTCTCCCCACCCCCGATATGGGTGGGGGCGCATCTTTATGCAGAAGGAGCCTTGTCCGTGGGTCTGGATAAGCCCGCTCTCTGCTTGCCAGGCCAGGTTCGTTTGGATCCACCAGAGGCGGCCCTGAAAGGCTTTGAGCGCTTGTAAGTCGACCCTGAGGGACAAAAAAAAAGAAGATCCAAGTCTACGACGAGGTTCCTTGCCCTTAGTAGCCTGCGGAAGGAAGGTTCCCCCCCCCACCGTGAGACCTTTAATGAGGTCATCCAGGATAGCTCCAAACAGGCGATCTCTTTGAAAGGGAAGATTAGTCAAGGCATTTGTAGAAGTCTGGTCCGCAGTCCAGCATTTGAGCCAAAAGACACACCGAAGGACCACCGCCAAAACAGAGAGGCGAGCCATCAGGGAAGCCGAATCCAAAGAGGCATCACAGATAAACTGCAGCCCCTGGACCAGTTGGTCCGCTAGCTCAGCAAAGGGCGGAGCTGTTCTCCCTCCAGGTCATAGCGTAGGAGCTTAGCCCATTCGGTCAGAGTTTGCGATACCAGGGCAATGGTAAATATCGGCCTCATTGCCCAACCAGCTAAGGTGTACATAGTGTGGGCCACAGCCTTCTGGTCAGCCGGGTCCTTAAAGGCCAGGGACTCTTCAACTGGAATCATGGTTGCCTTGTTTAATCTGGAAACCGAAGGGTCCACCACCGGTGGTACAGTCCACTTCTTAGGACTCCTCATAGGGGTAACGCCTAGTAAAATGCTTAGGAACCCTACGGGGACGCTTTGGTCATTCCCCCACTCTTTAAGCAACAATTCTTTCAAAATAGGCTGAGAAAGGAAACACCTTTGCCGCTCTGGATGGCTTGTGAGTGCCAAAGGGTAACTGTGACGGTGTTCACCATCACTGGAATTTAAGGACAGTTGAGTGATGGTTTGAATTGCTTCATATTTGTCAGCAAGGTCATTTGTTCCCATTTGCCATGAGGTCTCTGGCCAGGAAGTACAACTCCTAATATGGCCATTTCAGGAAGTTCAATGTGGAGACGGGCTGTCTAAACAATGTTGCTTTTGTCTGAGGTGGCTTTCCATTCACCTATTTTCGGGTGTGCTAATGAACTCACCTGCTGTCTGCTAAGGGATGTATTAACACTCAGAGTAATGTGTATTGGGGGCTCGTTAGGGAACCATTGTTCTGTGTCTGGCTATTGTGTACATTGATTGCCCCCTGGGGCTTCTGTCTCTTTACACATAACAGTCCTTCTACGCAAGTTATCTGACCAATCCCTGCTGACTCATTTTCAAGTCCTCATTTGCATGGCGAAAGGAGGACCTGAAGGGGAACTACAGGTACTTGCAATTGACCAATAGGAGGGCTGTTGTTGGGGGCAGGATGTTCCAAATTCTGTATTAAAGTGTGCTATGTTCTTCCAATAAATGGTCTTCCTGTTTGAACTTACATACAGCTTGCTTGGTGTTTGTTCTAATGGATTCCGGACAGCACATAGCTGTAGTTCGGATCCGGGAGCCTTGGTTGACCGAACCATCAGACGTTGCGATCTGCAAGCTGACTCACTAGAAACAGAGGAGTGTCGGGAGAGCAGAAGCGAGCGAGCAAGGGTCTAGTCACAGTAACTATGTCTCCATTGCAGCTCCATCTTCAGGGTCTCACGCACAGATACAATCAGTGTATCCACTAGCGCCTTTTCGTGCGCGGTCGCAGACGTGGAGGAATCATCCTCACTATCAGAGGATTCCACGTGCGTGGTCTCAGACTGAGCAGGGTGACACACGTCCGCAGCAGCCAAATCAGATTCAGGATCTGAGAAGACAGATGAGGCAGGGGAAGGCAGGGGGCGCATTTTGCTAGCCCGTTGCCTGCAAGCCGCCTCCACCCGGGACACAAGGGTCTCCAGGATCGCTGTCAGTGCATGGATAGAAGGTCCGGACCCGGAGGGCCCCGCAGCCTCAGAGAGGGGATCAGGTGGGAAGATGTGCTCCAAAGACTCCATGAGTCACCAGGGGGACCCCACAAAAAAGTGTAACACACTGCTAAAGGACAACCCCCATTGTGCTGGCAGCACCACCAGGTCGCCAAGCACAAGGCACAAAGCAATCCTCAGCAGAGGGAGAGGACCCCACCAGACTCACCACTCGCCGACACAGGCACACCTGCAATCACCAGGAGAATCTGCACTACACATGCGGCGATCAGGAAGCTAAATGATCCTGGAGTCAGCACCAGGTGATAAGGAGGGGCTTCCACCGCCGCCCAGAGGGGCTCCACTGTCATGGCCGCCGCGGACTACACAAACATGGCCACCGTGATTAGGAATACACAAGACTGACAAAACGACGGCCCTGCGCGGCTCCACGAGGCCTACAGGGACCCAGAAATCGGGAGAGCAGGCCTCAGGACAGATCCAGGCAGGACAGGGGGCCCTGGCAGGAGCCCCCACCAGGTACAAACCCCCCCCACCAGTCGATCATCTGGTCGCTGGCTGCGCACTCCCCCGCCACCCATTGCCAGTTAGCACCCTGCCCCCACCCCAGGAAAGTGGTCAGGCAACACCAAAAAAAAAGACATCCCTAGCGTATGTGGAGGGGGGGGGGGCAGGATGAGGAACTTGGCAAGGGAGGGGTGCCTGCGGGAAGGAGGGTAACCGGGGTCCAACTGTCCCAAGGAGGGGCCCAAGTCCACCCCAAAACCCTCCAGGGTAGAAGAGGGACAGCTACTCACCATACCAGGAATCAGGCGGGCACCGCTCCAGACAGATCCTCCTCTCCATCCAAATGGGGGGCTTGTCGGCCAGGAGGAACGCTGCGACTCAGGTTGAGGCCAGGTCGCATGCGACCTCGTGAAACGTTTTACTCGCAGAGCCAGCCCCTGTCCAGTGGGGCTATGTTGCAGCTGACCTATTGCGGAGCTGAGGTCTGTGTGCGCTCGCTGGCCAGACTGGGGAGACAACTGGATCTAGATTATCCAGCCTGTTGCCCAGTCCAGCAATTGATAAAAAAAATTGAGTGACTATAGCAGAAAGAGGGAGTATACCCCCTGGGACTGCCCATGGGTGTAGCCAGAAATTGTTTTCTGCCTAGTGTCCTACTCCTTTGGGGACCGCATAACCCAATGGTCAAGAATGACAGGAGCTATGTCAGTCAATGAGCGAGAGAGAAATATTTTTTTTAGAAGTTACGCCATGGAGACATGTAATAAATAAAAAGTGTTATATCAATTTGTCTGTAAAAGTGTAAATACAGTTCAAAGCAGAACACTGATCAAAATGTTTCTCAGTGGGGTGAGGACAGCAGAGATATACTTATCTGACACACTGATAATTCCTGCACAAGACAAGTCCCTTCGGCTCCTGCCTCCCCGCGGTCCAGCAGTCTTGAAAATTTATTTTTCCTGACGTCAGCACACCGCTGGACCATGGGGGAGTGTGGTTTTTCTGGAGGATTGGCAGGTCAGGTAAGTATGAGCCTTTTTCTCACCCATAGAAAAAACAAGCAGTTGACCCATGCAGTATGTTGCCGGAGTTGGGCTTTAATGAAGTCAAGTGCATCTCACCTATCCCACAGGCAGAGAAAAAAATAAAAAGAAAAAATCCCCCCAAAAAACACTGGTTGATATTTTACAATGCAAACATCACATTGCCTACTTAAAGCGGAGTCCTGGCCACATTTTGAACTTCCCATCATACATAACCATATCACATGATAAAAACAAATTGGATTTTTTTTTTTTTGATTCGCTTACCTTATTTTTGATGAAAAATCACTGCACTTCCTCCTTATGCGGCATGCGGCCGCCGACGTCATTTCCTGCTTTGCATTGACTCCTGGGAGATGAGTGTCATCAATCCCAGGAGTCAATGCGCCTGCACCGGTGTCCCTCGTCACTTCCGGTTCAGGCACGTCATTCTCTGCCGATGAATGGAGAACAGCTTCTGGGCATGCGCAATGACGCGGAACCAGCTGTGGAATGACACGCCTGCCCCGGAAGTGATGAGGGTATAGCATTCTGGGACTCGTGAAATCCAGGAAGAGGGACACTGCGTCTTCAGCTGCCCACACCGCAGATGGCCGCGCTGGACAAGAACTTCACAAGGTAAGCAATTCATGCAGCATGTACACTAAACAGGGGACAGTTTAGAGGATATTGTTGTTTAAATGCACTAGCCCTGACTATTCTAGGGGTATTTTTTTGCTAAAAAAAAAAAAAAAATTGGGCCGGAACTGTGCTTTAAGGTTTAATAATAACAACTCAGTAGAACGGCTACATTCCTGTATTTTAAAAGAAACAGAAAACCATTATGTATATTTTATATACTCCTAAAAAGTAAGCATAAGCTTGCTCCTGCAAACTAAAATATCAAAATTTATACAACAGCCATTCTAAATAGAAAGGATTTACTTTTCCAAGAACAATATATTTTCTTTCTGAAATAAATACAAAAAAAAACAGAAAAATGCAATAAGACTTCAAAATGAGCATACAAAAAAAAAATTAGATTAAATGAAACTCCTACACAACATATTATAATGTACCGTCTTAGTGTATAGTTTTTAAAGGATTTTAAAAATAGAATCGTTTGTAAAGACAGGTCTTCTTTAATCACAAGGGGAGGCGTTACAGATGCACGGTAATAGGGGGGATGTGGAACCAAGTTACATAGGTATAGTATAGAAGCCTATAACATCACCATTTCTTTTTATGTCCCATTGATCATCCTTTCTCTATAGGAGGAATAATTTTATGCATTCATTAGTTCTAGGTGTGTCAAATACCTAGGCCCCCTGTTGGGAGCTTTGGTTCCACCCTACATCACTACTTTGTCATTTAGGAAATGTAGAGGTCAGCAGCAGTGGCGGCTGGTGCTCCATTGCTCCATGGGCCCGGGGGGGGGGGGTTAAGCGGCAGACGGACCGCACTATACCCCCCCCCCAGCAGGGATGGGGGGATTTGGGGTGCCGCTGAAGGATAATGGCACCCAAACGTGCGTAGCTTGTGCTGTGATGGTCACAGGATTCAGGGCAGAATTACAGGATTGTGCCCACAATCCCAAATTGTGATATTTGAATGGGGCTGTATCTCTCAATCAACATGCTAATGATATTCTTAAATAAAACCTTTCCATTTTTATTACATACCTTATTTTAGACACATCGATGTCACCACTGGGTGTCTGTACTTGGCTGTGGAATGCAGGCAGATCATGGCTCATGGGCAGGATTTATTTGTATGCAGACCACTCTAGGTAATGTCAACATGTGATTGCCAAGACTCCATAAATGAAAGCAAATCCAAAGAATGAAAGGGAGAACTAGGGAGATTGGGGAGGAAAGAACAAGTGCTGGATATCCTCCAGCCAGGAAATGAGGAGGGCTCTATATGATTTGCTGCAGCTTCTAATGCACATTGTGAAAAGCTCACAGTGTGCAGAGTAAGTCATGTCAGTACAGGAGAGGAGCCTGTACAACTGTGTCATACTGAAAGGAAGGCTGGAATTCAGCTTTACTGCATCCAATAACAGGCATTGTTTTGTTTAACCGCTTGCCGACTGTATAACAAAGATATACAGCAGCAAGGCGGCTCGGCTGCGCCAGGTCATGTACCTAGTACGTGATCTGTCACTTCCGGGTAGGGGGCGCACATGCGCACCACCCAGCCAGCACTGTGATTAAACACAGCAGATGTTGATCACCGTGAATTTACATAGGACAGAGCCCTGTCCTGTCAGCAGGGAAGTAATAGATCCTATTTCCCTGCAAAGCAGGGAATAAACTCTATTCCTTCCCCTAGTAAAAGCACCAAACACAGTATACCAAAACACTGGCTAGGCACACAGTGAACTCTTATCACCTTAGATGTTTAACCCCTTTCCAGCCAGTGTCATTTTAGTACAGTGACAGTGCATATTTTTAGCACTGATCACTGTATTATTGTCACTGGTTCCCAAAAAGTGTCAGCTACTGTCTGAATGTCCGCCGCAATATCGCAGTCCCGCTATAAGTTGCTGATCGCTGCCATTACTAGTATAAAAAAATAATAAATAAAAATTCCAGTATATGTCCTATAGTTTGTAGATGCTATAACTTTTTCACAGACCAATAAATACCGGTATGTGCTTAATCTGATCTTTTTTTTTTTTTTTTTCTTTGTAGCAGAAAACATATTTTCTTAAGTTTATCAAGAATTTTAATTTTTACATATTTTTTTATAGCAGAGAATACAACATTTTTTTTTTTTTCAAAATTGTTGGTCTTTTTTTTGTTTATAGCGCAAAAAATAAAAATGCAGTGGTGATCAAATACCATCAAAAGAAAGCTCTATTTGTGGGAAAAAGGACATACTGTAAATTTTATTATTTGGGCACAGTGTCACGTGCAATTGTCAAAGTAAGGCAGTGCCATATCGCAAAAAATGGCCTGGTCATGAAGGGGGTAAATCTTCCGGAAGTCAAGTGGTAATCTTCTGAAAAATGTGAACTTCTCCAACTTACCTCCATAGCGCCAGTCTTCATGATTGAAGCAGACCTATCTCTATAGTTTAGAACCGATTTAAAGAAGGCCTCCGTTAACACAAATTCTCTGTTTCAAACTACTACATTTTAGCAAAGCAACGTTTTTTTACTATGACATTTGAAAATAAATCATCAGGTATTAAAACAAAACAGGATCCCATATGTTTACAAATGAGAATAATTTAATTCTCCTCACACATATACAATATTTACATAGACATGCTCGAGTTAAGAAGGTACAAAGGCCCAATGTCTCCTTTGTGGCACATCAATAACAGTGTGCTGCAAAGGAAGCTAAAGCCAATGAGTTTTTTTTCTTTCTTACTACAGACTCAGTACAAACCCTTTTGTGTAGCTTAGGCCTCAGAAAATATAATCACTGCAAAGGCAGACATTTTTGTGGGACAAAGCAACCAATCAGAAACCAGCTTTCAGCAGCTTGAAGAGGGTAAAGTTAGAAAACCGGATTTCATTGATTGCTATGAGTCTCCTGCACACCCGCTGTGCTTTTTTTTACTTTTAAAGCTACTGACTAGATAATCTCCGCTTTCTTGAAGGGCTTCAGTGGTTGGATACCTGGTCCCCAACTGAGTGCTATGGTTAAATCCTTCAGCGTAAACATCACTGTGTCCTGTAGTGACAGAGGAGCTGGTGGATCGAACCACAGAGCACACAGTAGTAGCAGGCAACCGACACTCCTGGAAGTGTCAGATGTTGGAAGATTCTTTGGGCGCTGGAGCTCTTCAAGAAAGCAAAGCTCGATGGCATGGGCAGGGGGACAGGCAAATAATAATTCTTTACAGGGAGACCCTTGTTTCAAAATTTTATTCTAGAGATAGGGTCACTTAAAAAGAAAAATCAAACCAAAAGTGAGATTAAGTTACAGGTGTCTTTCCGAGATGAAGGTCTCTGGCTCCTGTGGTGGGTTCTCACATGGAATAGTATATTCATCTGCATAGAACAAAAAAGCATCTCCACAGCCAAAGCCTTGTTTTTTTTCCTTTCAGTTTTGGATACAGTGAAGAAGGGTTTGAATCTCTCACACTTTTACTGCTGTCCAGGATTCAGATGGGAAGATTTCCTCTCACTACCTGTCTTGATGACTAAAGCTGGCTACAGGCCAGGGGGTCTACAAAATTTATAAACTAATGGCCAGTTTAAGGTCCTTCAGATTTTAGAAGGGCTGGACTGGCGCCAATGGGAGTGACCAACGCCCTATTTTTGGTATTTGCGAAATAGTGCCCCATCATGGGTGTCAGTGGGAAGAATACGGTCCCATAACTGGTGTATTTGGGAAAAAAAATTGCCCCATCATTGGTGTCAGTGGGAGGAATAATGCCCCATCATTGGTGTCAGTGAAAGGAATAGTGCCCCATTATTGGTGTCAGTGGGAGGAATTGTGCCCATTCATTGGTGTCAGTGGGAGGAATAGTGCCCATTCATTGGTGTCAGTGGGAGGAATAGTGCCCATTCATTGGTGTCAGTGGGAGGAATAGTGCCCATTCATTGGTGTCAGTGGGAGGAATAGTGCCCATTCATTGGTGTCAGTGGGAGGAATAGTGCCCCATCAATGGAGACAATGAGAGGAATATTGCCCCATCATTGGTGTCAGTGGGAGGAATAGTGCCCCATAATTCCTGTCAGTGGAAGAAATAGTGCCCCATCGTTTGTGCCAGTGGAAGGAATACTGTCCCACCACTGATGTCAGTGAGAGGAATAGTGCCTCATCGCTGGTGTCAGTGGGAGGAATAGTGTCCCAAGGACCAGATAATGGCAAGAAAATGGCTGCAGTTTGGAGACCACGGGTATAGACAGACTATTTCTACTGAATCAAATCGTAATTCAAGCTGTGGGCGGCCAACAGTTATGGGTCGCACAGTGACTGTATCCCATTGGGGTTCCACTGCTGCTTGAATACAGTAGTGGGTAGAGGAGATTCCTCTCTCCCTCCAAGCTATTTAGCATGGATAGAAGGTATCAATTGATTTTCTCTTTTTCAGCCCACAGGCTGAATGAGAGAGATCTGTGTATGGCTAGCTTAAGCTGTCACCAGAAAAGGAAGCAAGGGGAATCTCCATTAGGGATACATGGAAATTAAACATTAAAAGTTTTAAGAGTATAGGAAGGCTATGACCCCAGCGTCTTTTTATTGTTGTGTTCCTGTTGCAGATGTTCTTTGATTACTGGTTTGGTGATGTTGTCTCTGGAAAAGAAAAGTGAAAACTTTCCCTAACAAGGCCCTCGACAGCAAATCCCAACAGAAGTTTGTAAACTCTCTTCCTCTATATTCTAAAACTGAAGAATTTTGGATGGATTTCAAACGTAAGGAAGCTTGAGAAGACCCAACTGTAGTGAATGTAGAAATAGGTGGAGTTGGGAATGAACGGGCACAAGGGTTGTTGCCAGAATCCCGGGAAAAATATTGGAGGGTGATTAAGCCCCCTGTATCCATTTGCACTGGTACCATCACTTTGAGTGAGGGGACCCTTTAAATAACCTCCAAAATGCCTAAAAAGTTCAGTAACATGATCACTAGGGTCTAAAAGAATGGTGGCACGAACCACAAACTGTCCTTACACACTAAACATAGACAGCTAGTGCTCAACCTGATTTGGTAAAAATAACCCAGTTCCTAGAAGGTGGCCTTGCAACAATTGGCTCCATGGCCTTCTTTTGCAATCAAGGGTTTGGTATTGCTTGGGGAATCGAAATAGGTTGAAGTGACTATAAAACAGACACACCTGGATGTTGTGCTTAGATCTACCAGAAATGTTTCCCCGAGGAAGTCTGCATGTACGGTATTTGTTGGAAAACCCCCTGTACAAACAATGTCATCTTGCCAGTGTTCCTAGAGCTAAGCTGTGGGAAAGGGTCACCCTATCACCCCACTTTGTGTGATTTTTTTTCCTTCATAAACAACAGCTCTTGGAAGACGGGGCATTGTGCAGTTACACTCAAGATACCTGAAATATCAATTTGGTCTCGTTTGCCGGAAGCATTACCCTATGTGGTTTTCTAGTAAGAATGCCCCTTAGTCATGTGACAAGCAAAGTTAGTGCATAGACAGGGAACGTGGCCATTAAAGGAAAGCTAGCCTCCTGCTTTGCAGCAGTTGTAATAATCACCAGGTATGTTCTATCTGTAGTCCCACAACAGATGGGAATAATGGTTGTGTACTTGGGTGTGAAGTGTTTTCTTTCATGTATCTCTTTACAGTAAACCACGATAACCATTCACAGTCTCCGTTTTTCATTACAGTCCAAATCAGCCTGTTTTAGGCGCAGTTATTGTGTCACTCACAACTTTTCTTTTTAAATATATTTTTTATTTTCAATATATTTTTCAATAAATCTAGTTTGTGTGAACCAAATGCCTTTCAAAACCCAGATATGATCTTGGATAAAGTAGCAGTAACATCATCAATGTGCTGCCCCTAGCCTGTGCACAGGGTGGAACTGTGGGTGATCCACCTACTACAGGCTGCCTGGAGAAAACTAGAAGAGGGGGGATACAAGACCAGCCATCCTGCACAAGTAAAGAGAGCAGCAGTGACCGGTCTTTGCTGCAAACAGGCAAACTGCATTAGTTGCTTAATGTTGGATTACTGCACACATCTCACACAAAGCACATCAAGATTCATGTAAGAGAACACATGCCTCTTGTATTTTGAGTAATATTTGTTTAGCATGATTTCAGCTTTATGTTTTGGATACAGCAGGGTAGTGTTTGAACAGAGAATGTCTGGCAGGTTTTTTTGTATTGCTGTGTGCTTTTAATGCTGGGGAGCTTTCTACTCACTTCCTGTGATGTTGACTATGGAGAGGAAATCTCCTCAATGGTGACACAGCAATATAAACTTTTGCCCACACTATCCCAAAAAACAAAAGGCTTTTTGGCTGGAGTTGCACTTCAGACAACCCAACAGTATTTTCAGATGAATATACTCATGACTACACGGTTACCATTTAAATAAAAATTGTGCAACTATTGACGATGGAGTGACTTTTTGCTGCATCCCAGGATTTCCGAGTCCCTTTGACAAAAGGGCCACAAGCTAAGCAAGGTTATTTTAGGTATACCCTTCCTACTGAAAACCACTCAACTGGGTGGAACTAGAACCCGCTGCACTATTCTGAATGTCTCAATGCAACAAGTCTAACCAATGCAAACAGCAGAATTTACTGCAAGTGTTTACAAGAAGCTAACCAATTTTCATCTACGCGGGAAAACTCCTTTACTTGGTAAAATCTATGTATGTGTGAAGTTTGTCATATAACCATTAATAAGGCAACAGGAAATCATGTTTACCTCCTGTGATGCTTAGTTGAGCCAACCTCATCCAAGGTAAGCTGGCTGCTACACAGCATGAAATATTCTAGGACCTAAGAAAAGTTCTTAAAGCCGAGCTCCACCCAAATGGGGAAGCTCTGCTTGTTGGCCTCCTCCCCTTCTATGCTGCCACATTTGGCACCTTTTGGGGGGTACTTGCTTTCCACTTCCGGCTGATTTCACCACAGCAAACTCAGCCGGAAGTTCAGCCCCCCTCCTCCTTCCCCTGCCACTGGGCCATTCACAAAGCGCTTTGTGCATGCACAGTAGGGAACTGGCTGTGAAGCCACAAGGCTTTACTGCTGGTTTCTCTTAGCCGAGTTGGAGGCAGCAGCACCGGAGAGCCGATTGAAAAATCGACTCGGGTGAAGACACCGCTGGATTTGTGGACAGGTAAATGTCCTCATATTAAAAGTCAGCAGCTACAGTATTACTCCACAGACCTCCTCTTGTGGTTGGCTAGAACTGAAATGGTAATTCACAAAAGCTAAGTGATTTACAATTTTTATTGTGGGGGTAAAACAGGATTCTTTCCATATAGGCGTCCTAAATTGTAGGAGATTTTATAGCTACCCCAGATCACCCTCCCATCCACACACACACAGACCTACTCTTTCACTGGGCCTTGGGTATTAAGTGTCAATACCAATTACTCTATCATTTGGCCAAAACCAGAGATGAGGTTTAAACCAGCCTGCAAAATGACAGCTGAGCAGATTGCTGGCTGTAAAAATATATATAAACAAATCCTAACCAACACGTATTACAGTCAAAAGTTTCAATTCACTATGCTATAATTCATGTGCTATATACCACTTTGACAATTTGGAGACTGGTATTTTAAGCTCTCATTAACTGTCCTTGAGAAAAATATTTATCAATATGGTAAATAACAGTCATTATAACTTAGTGGACATAAGTGAACTGTGGCCATACTATGGATATTTAAATGATCATGTATTGTTAACAAGCAGTAAATTAGCTTTAGTCAAAGCCCTCACTGACCTCGGTAGCTGCAGGCACTGTGGAGAACTTCATCCAGATTTCCAGCTTTCACAGCACAAAAACTATTACTTTAGACAGCTCAGCTTTTCCAAGCTCCCCCACGTGCAGTGAATTAGCAGCTTTCGAGCCTTCAAATCTGTAAATTTAACATAGTGCAAGGTGCAAAACTAAAAGAGAACGAGAAATGCCTTTAAACCAGGCTTGAAGGACTTCAATAGTGAACTTTGGGGATGAATTGCTCCTCAGCTCCTACAGATATAGAGGATGTTGTTGACATGTTTTAAAGCTCATTTAGTGTTTGTATATGTACATATTTAAATGTCTGGTCACAGTTCTACTTTAAGCCTAATGGCTTATATGGTCTTTCCTTCTGGTGCACGCTCACAATTTTTGTTACAAATTTTGCAGACAGAACATATTAGGAATGGAGCATAAGAATCTGAAAGGATGGAATATCCCAATGCTTCATTAAAACCAGACAGCTCAATATACAAACATTATTAAGTCTGTACATGGGAATCCATGATTAATGTGTAACCAGCCAAAGGACAGCCGACCCCAGTAGCACATCTGTTAACTCCAGAAGACGGCGGCCTGCGTTAGATGGTTTGAATTAAAATGGTCAACCAGCGACCATGAGGACATAATCTCAGAATGTCATTCTCATCATCCTGTGTGTTACTTGGTAGCCCTATCTGTGCTCACAGCGAACCACAAAAAATGTGGCACTGACCCTCTCCACTGTGGTCATGTTTTCTGAAGACAGCTGTTCATTTAAGCGCTACTCACTTTAAAGGTAACCTCTCTGGTTTGGGTTACCGCGTTTCTATTCTTAGTAACAGCAGCAGAGTTGTGACACAGGAGGTAAGCAAGAACATGTCACAAAAGTTTATGGAAGGCGCTAATCGCTTTCACTTGTCTCGCTGCTCTGTGTGCCTTGGACTTTGTTGCGATGTTGCATGGCGCGTTCGTAGGCGATCTGCACAGATTTGCGGATGTTCGATTTCCTCCCTTCCAGCATTTTTTCCTTATCCAGCTCGCGGTTTAGCCCCAGAGGAACCAGCTTTGTTCTGGGAAGCCACTGCCTGCAGAGTAAAGTATGAAATATTACACACTAGTAACACATATTAAGCAATGACACAAATTGAAAAAAGGCAAAACCAAAAATTACATATATGCTGCATTCTAATCACATTATTAACACAGCAGTTTTTGTTTTTCGGGGCTCCCCTGTAAGCACATTAGTGTAGTGGTTAGCACTTCCTCCTAGCAGCACTAGGGTCGTTGGTTCGAATACCAACCACGACCATACCTGCCTGGAGTTTGCATGTTCTTCCTGTGTCTGCGTGGGTTTCCTCCGGGTACGCCTGTTTTCTCCCACACTCCAAAGACATGCTGGTAGATTAATTGGATGGATCCTGTCTAAATTGGCCCTAGTATGTACGTATGCGAGTTAGGGACCTTAGATTGTAAGCTCGTTGAGGGCAGGGACTGATGTGAATGTACAATATATATGTAGAGAGCTGCATAAATTAACGGCGCTTTATAAGTACCTGTAATAAATAAAATAAACATATTGCCTGTTGATCCACCCAGTAGACATTTTATTTTTCCACTTTATGCAATAGGACGACAACACCATTCTACAGTGAAATCACACAGCAGTCTTAGATTAACATGTAGTTTCTAATGGACTTCAAACCTGTTGCTACTTGTGAGATAACTATTATGGCTGTGACAGCCCTGGCTTGTAAGCAAACTCCTGTTCCCTATAGCTACTCAAAGTTAATTTACATTTTTTTCTCCTGACTACAGGCTTTCTTGTAGAAGCGAAATCAGGTGCCTCATCCCTTCTACATGCTGAAGAAGTTGCTGCCCCTCCTTCCTCCCATGTGGATCAACTGTCCCTCCTGGGTGAGGTGACCTCCATTGTGGGAGTCAGGATGGAAAGCAGTAGTATGAACGCAGAAGTGTCTAGCTCTGAGTACTTCCAGGTTTAGAGCTATCAAACCCCAGTCACTCTGGTTGGAAAAGCTGATTGATCGCAGCCTGTGCTTGGTTAGGTTCAACGGAGTGCAGGTGGGACATCAGGGGTCTAATAGACCCCTGATGTCTCTTTATAAAGAACCTGGGCTCAATTCACATATTTTCTTCTTAAAATCTGAGAACACAGCATTTCACTACTACTAAAATAAAACAGGAGTTATTTAATCAAAATGTGAGGTATTTTACTCGTTATTTTATAACGTGACATTTAGTGGAATGGATACAGTGGAGAAGGATTAAACCCCTGTCAGTTTTTATTGCTAATAAAGAGGTAAAATGGTTTAAATCATAAAAATATGCCAACTCACTAAGTCAGTGCGGTCCCTGTAGCATACGTCATAATACAAAAGAAAAAAGCGGACTAGAACACCAGTTAAAGGAAAGCTGCTTTCACAGGAAACAAGTGGGGTATCAAAAACAACTAAGCTTAATTAAGTAAATACAAAATATCTTTATAAATATCAAATATTGAATGAAAATAGTATATAAAAAAACACACACACATATATATATATATATATATTATATATATATATATATAGATCCTTCTTCCGCCAATAAAAAGAGACAACGTTGTCATTGAGGAGATTTCCCTTCACTCCTGTCACATAGCCAAAACATGAAGTGAGTAGAAACCCTTACAAATGAAAAGAATCCCTTGGGGTACCCCAGGTCACCAGAGTGTCCCTATTGGAAGATTTCCCTTCTATTACTTTCCTGGGGACAACCCAAAATTTGGGAATTTCTTTCACTTTTTAATAACGGCAAACAGGACAAATAGAGAGGGTGAATCTCCTTAACAGAAACACAGATGGCAATAAAAACTGAAAGGGGGTCTAATCCATTTCCACTTTATCCAAAACTAAAAAAAAAAGAAAAAGTTTTGCCTGTAGTTATACTTTAAAGTGATACTAAAGTCTTTTTTTTATGTTAAAAATAACAAACATGTCATACTTACCTGCTCTGTGTAGTGATTTTGCACAGAGCAGCCTAGATCCTCCTTCTTGGGTCCCTCTTAGGTGCTCCTGGCCCCTCCCCCCTGTTGAGTGCCCTCATAGCAAGCAGCTTGCTATGGGTGCACCCGAGCTGAGCCACAGCTGTGTGTGTCCATTCAGACACAGAGCTGTGGCCCGCCCCGGCCTGCCCCCTTTCTCTCCTCATTGGCTGACTGACTTGCCCAAGCTACTGTGACAGTTATTGACGGCATGCCTTCAATGTAATATTTTTAGGAAACAGTTAAATCAATAGGTTAAGTTCCTCTTTAATGCAAACGTACTGTATATAATGCAGTGCTGAAGCCTAACAGAAAAGGTGATATTGCTCCCTTTGATCCAACACCAACCAATGTTGGGGCTTTGGCAGAAGCAAAAGCTAACAAAGGAACAGCAGGGGAGTGCTGGAAAAGTGGATATAACATTGTTAGGGGTGGGTTGTACACATCTATGACTTACTTCTTGCAACTATAGAGCACATTAAAAGGGTTGTAAAGTCTCATTCTATGCATTAAGGTGAAAAACCTTCTGTGCTTCAGATGCTCCCCAGACTCCCCCCTTTTTCTTATCTGAAACCGATTTTTCCACCAGCAAGCACAAGCCCAGCGGCTGTTTTGGTTCCTCATTGGATAGATTGAAAGCAGCAGGAGGCACTGGCTCCCGCTGCTGTCAATCAAATACAGTGACATGGGGGTCGGGCCGAGTCCTGCTGTCTGTGTCAATGGACGCAGCAGCGGGACTCATGAGCGTGCTCGCACGGGTGCCCCATGGAAAGCAGTTCTCTGTGGGGGCACCCAATGAAGGAGGAGGAGCCAGGAGCGCTGCCGGGGCACCCCAGAAAAGGATGATCGGGACTGCTCTGTGCAAAACTCTTGCACAGAGCAGATATGTATTACATGTTTGTTATTTAAAAAAAAAAAAGAACCTTTACAATCACTTTAATATCTAACAGCAACAATAAAATACAAGTATCCCCCCGCCCCCCCAAAAAAAAAAAAATAAAAAATAAAAAAAATGAGACGGATACATTTCTTGCAGCATTCACACAGGAGAGTTTCTGCCACTTAGAAGAAACAAAGAAACACGTACTGTGCAGTCCACACAGATATCTTATTAACGATAATGAATACTCACCAAGTCCGTTTATTGTCAAAAAACAGAACGAGGTAGAGATGCTCTTGTGCTTCTTGTGTCATCTGCTCTCCTAGCTTGAGAACATCTACGGGTGGTACAGGAATGGGAACCCCGTGGTGAAACACTCCTTCTCGGGGCATCTTTGGGTCGATAATCTTAAGAAAAGAAAGAGTTGGTGAAAAATTCTGCAAGGCACAGACTTTCATAACACACAAATTAAAGACAACAAAAATCAATGAATGAATTTTTTGGTAGGTTTAGCCGACCCGTGGTGATCAGTTATGGTGGACAATTATACAACTACTATAACATTAAGTAGAATAATAGGGGAGGAACTGATCTCTACCAGAGCTGGATAGGAGGGATATCCCCGACACTTGGCCCACACCAAGTCTAAGGCTTCTAGAGTGGAGTCTTCGTCTTCGGACAGCCACCCCGCCCCTCGTCCCTCCATTCCTTTGCGTACCACTATCAAACAACAGAAAAGGTCACAAGTCATATGTCTGCCTGCATTCTCAAAAATTATACAGTATAATATAAAATCTTAAGTATATATAAACAAAAAATAAAAATCGTATTCTACTGTCTCTGTACCTGAGGATTTTTATACCAAAAACACCCCAATAAAATACAAGGAAAAGGAAGTAATACAATAATCCTAATGTGAACTCATGGCCAGGCTATGGACAGTCAAGTGTCTACATATATTTAATAATTGGTAAGTTTTAAAGTGTATTTTAAACCCAAAAGCATACGTTTAATATATTACAGCTCATCCGTCCTTGCAAATGGTAGCTGCATTCATTTTCTTATTTCCTCATTTCCTGCAAATAATATACTTTCTGTCCTAGGGTGGCGTTTATCTCCTTTAAATGGGGGGGGGGGGGGGGTGGTGTTTGGAGGGAATCATTTGAATACAGGATTGCCTGCAGCTCAAATGCAACCCGAAGAACCTTATGCCCAAAGCTGGCAACAAAAATGGTCGCAACCTCCATCTGAGAAGAAAAACCGTGAGGAAAAGATGACCAGATAGCAGCCTTGTATTGGAAAACCAGTAATTGATGCCAGAAAGATTAAAAGACGCTCATGTAACCAGTGAAGTATGTCTTGACAGAGAAAGGTGAGAACCGATCTTAAAGACCAAGTTTGGAGTTGGTTTAGCTGAACCACACAACAAGGTTCATTAGAGATGACCAAAAGAAAGAAAAAAGAAAAAAAGTAGCTAAGATAGAATAACTCAAAGCCCAAACTGTAGTCAAACAAGCAAGAGGTATCTCTTGGAGAACTGGAGCCAAACTGAGGGCCTAAAGAAAAAAAAGTCCTGGTTGAGATAAAGATCAAAAACTGCCCTAGGTTAAAAAAGGAAATGGGGCTCCATGCATTGAAAGGCTAACAAGCGTTAACCGTGATTGGAATTTAGCTCTAGTCAACCCATCAACCCATCTGCAGAAAGGGAAGTCCTTTCTATCTTTAAATGAATTGTAAAGCCAGAAAGTTTTTTATTCTAATGCATTCTATGCATTAAGATAAAAAACCTCCTGTCTGCAGCAGCCCCTCTCGGCCCCCTCCTATTACTTACCTGAGGTCCGTCTCTGTCCAGCAATATCAGCAAATGTCTCAGCCATCTGAGATTTTCCCTCCTGATTGGCTGAGACACAGCAGCGGCACCATTGGCTGCCACTGCTGTCAATCAAATCAGCAAACCAATCAGAAGAGAGAGGGGGCGGGGCAAGGTCAGGACTCCGTGTTTGAATGGACACAGGGAGCTGTGACTCGGCTCTGGTGCCCCCATAGCAAACTGCTTGCTGTGGGGGCACTTGACAGGAGGGGCCAGGGACCCAAAAAAAGAAGGATCTGGGTTGCTCCACTGCAACAGAGCAGGTAACTATAACATGTTTGTTATTTTTATAGGAAACAAAATGCTTTAAGCATCAAAAAAAAAAATCAGATTTAGAGATGCTCCCGACTTTCCAAATGCAACAAATGAAAGCCCTCTCTTTAGAGTCTGCGAATCAGAAAAAAGCATTAGGCCCTGTTCCCATTTTGCACAGCAGGAAAGCGCTTTCCCACTGGTGGTTTTTGTGAAGTGATTCACATTAGTTTCCACGTGTAACGCATAGGGCAGCCCATTCACTTTGTCAAGCTCGGCCCAATGGGCCTATCCACACAGTGAGTGTTAGGAGACTGGGCAAGCACTGAGCCAGTGTCAGCTAACTGGGTCTGAAAAGTGTTTTGCTTAGTAAGCCAGAGCCCGAAGGTCACTTTAAGGTTAGCCTTGAAATGTCCAAGCCCAGCAGGGTTCAGTCACGGTACTCCAAAAGACAATCGCTTTGGATGGCTACAATTGTAATGACTAGCTCTAGCAGCAATGTAGAGAAGACTCTTTGACTGAAGGAAAAAAAAAAAAATTGGTAGCAAAAAATGGTTACTCTAAACAGCAGAGCTGAAAAAATGACGTCTATCCTCCGAGAACACTACCAAAAAACTGAGGCATACTGGTAGTTGAAGGGGTTATCCTGGGGTGGATTACAGTTGGTCTTCCAGTGTCCAATTGTCCTATTCCTGTAGGTAGCAGTATGACCTGAAGGTGAAAGGCTTCCTGTGTCTCTCAATGAACAAGAAATGAAAACAAATGCAGCCATCACATCTAAAGACTGATAATCTGTAATATATTACATTTTTATTCTTGGATTTATTCTTTAAAACACGCCCTTGCTGACCTCTGTAGCTTCTGGCACTGTGGAGAAATTTATCTTCAAAGTGCACAGCAGAGCACTGCTGGAAGGGGGAACAGGGTGAGCTGAGCTGCCTTAGAATAGGTTTTAAATTCTTCTGCTGTGAGCTTTGAAAATTAAATTTTTCTACAGTGCCTGTGGTAGCTGTGAACAACTCTACGCCATCACTGGAGATATATAGGAAGCTGGCATGCAACTCGATACGCTAAAACTAAAGCACAAAATCAGGTTTTTAAGAAGAAGCAGTCTATAACAGTGTTGGTCAAAAATGTATAAAATGTATGTGGCATGTGCGTTATAAAATACCTGGACTATTCTAGCCAAGTTTACCAACTGAAAAAAAAAAAAAAAAAAAAAACTTTAATGAAAGTGAACAGACTGGGTGGGCCAAGCGTTTTATTTTATATGTGGTTAAATTTTAATTAAAACTGAGTTTATTTAACAATTTAAGAAAAAAAAAGGCAATAAGGATTTAAGAAAGTGTAGCTATCCCAATCTGTACTATCTAGAAAGGAGGTACTTACAGCCATGTCCTCGGCCCCCCAAAGAATAGGACTCATTTTCAGTTCCTGACGTATCTTCACTGCTGTAATCGTGGTAATTCTCTCTCGAGAAGGATGGCTTTCCTCGTCCCTGTTTAGAAGGTGTCGTGCTGCAAACCGAAAGAAAATGAATAGACTTAAAAGAAAACTACACTTTTGTAAAAAATAAAAAAAGGAAGCATATAAACTGATGTGAATGTACAACGTAAATATGTAAAGCGCTGCGTAAATTGACGGCGCTATATAAGTACTGGAAATAAATAAAATAATAAAATATAAAATTGCTACACATGCCATTGACGAATTTATTACTACATTTGTTTTTCCATTTCAATCTGCGACCACTCTAATTTTTTAAAACTGTAAAAGTGAAACGTTTCCGTAACCCTTGCAAGAGGAATTCTATTTTTTGCAGAGATACTTCTGCAAGTGCAAACTGCCCGCATTTTAAAACGCTCTGTTTTAGCATATGGGAAGCTGTCAGTTTTGCCCTGCCGTGAGCTGTGGTGAGAGGACAGTAATCAGAAAGTTTATTAAAACTTTTGCAATGTGCAGCATAGACCACCTAGAAGGGAGTGTTTTAACCCCTTAACCCCCCCTCCCTTCAAAAAAACAAACAAAAAAAAAAAAAAAAAAGCTAATAGACAAAAGACATAGTGCTGGTTTAAGCCACAGTTTGAACAGGAGATTTATAGGTTAATCTCAATGATTAAGCCTGTAAGAAAGGGACAGTGTGATACCTAAAGCAACCAATCACATGTCAGTGTTTTATTTTATATCCTAAAGGGATTTGAAATTTTTAGTCACTTTCACTGCCGGTGGCAACGGTCACCAGAACAAATAGGGTGAATCTTCCCAGTGAGGACACAGAAAAAAAATCTAATACATTCTCATCACTTTATCCAATCCAAAAAAACATTTTGGCAAATTTGCTGGATATGCAAAGGAACTTAAGTGGGCTAATAAGAGTACTTATGCATTACAGCTGAGGTGAGAAAGTCCAGTGATAATCATAAAATATTAATAAGAAGTAAATAAAGTGTAACTACACTTTTGTTGAGAAAAAAAAAAAAAATAAACATTCCCTTCTGGGTGATCTCTGTACATTACAAGGATTTTAACAAACTTTGTTGCAGATTCCTACCTTTTGTTATTCTTAGGAAATCACGTGTTTCTCTGTGCTAAGTGAGTCTAATGGGAGTGGTTTCACAATTATCAACTAGCTGCTACAGCTGTAGGGCTTGAATGAGGAAAACTGCTGGCCCTGCATCCCTTTAGACGAGATTTCCTACTGGGGGTATCTCACCAAAACCGACATTTTTGTTGCAGGGGATGCCAAAAATCTGACTTGTATCTTTAGTGTAGACTTCTGGGAAAATCAGTGAGCCAATCACACATTCAGGAAATGGATTTTACGGTAAGTCAAAAATACTATTTTTTTTAAATCATTAATACACATTGATTAATTTTTTTTCAATGATCTAATCAGATTTCACATGTATATCTAAAGATACTGTAGTTTGCATAGTTAAAGTGGAGTTCCACCCATTTTCGGAACTTTAGATCTATGTAATCCCCTTTAAAACGGCTTTTACCAATGGAAACTTTTTTTTTTTTTTTTTGCTAGTAAATACCTTAATTTCGGCTTTATTCCTCCTCTCCTCACTTCCTGGTCCGATCGGCGATGACGTCATTCGGCGATCCGCAGTGTCTGCTGGGATGTATTCTATTCCAGAAATCTCGCAGTAGCTGTATCTGTACTGAGCCGTGCCTGCCCCGCCTCCGCCCCGCCTCCTCTAATTGAGTTTCATTGTATGAATGTATTAAGGCTGTTCTCTGCCCCGCCTCCTCTCATTGAATTGCATTGTATGAATGTATTAAGGCTGTTCTCTGCCCCGTCTCCTCTCATTGATTTGTAAGAGGAGGCGGGGCGGAGGCGGGGCAGAGAACGGCCTTAATACATTCATACAATGCAACTCAATGAGAGGAGGCGGGGCGGAGGCGGGGGAGGCACGGCTCAGTACAGATACAGCTACTCCGAGATTTCTGGAATTGAATACATCCCAGCAGACACTGCGGATCGCCGAATGACGTCATCGCCGATCGGACCAGGAAGTGAGGAGAGGAGCAATAATGCCGAAATTAAGGTACTTACTAGCAAAAAAAAAAAAAAAAAGTTTCCATTGGTAAAAGCCGTTTTAAAGGGGATTACATACAGCTATGTATTCCAACCTATTAAAAATGGGTGGAACTCCGCTTTAACTAATGTGCATGTTTTGGCTGTGATTTATGACAAACTTTTTATTTATTTAAAAAATTGTAATTGATGGCTTTTGATAAGACAACTCAATCAGCTATTTAAAGGGTAACTCCACTGTAAAATGCAATTCAATATGGCAACCTGGAGGTGTCATGTGCACAGAATGTGTACAGAACGCCCCTCAGAAACATAATTTCTCTGATGTTCATTGATGGACACAGCTCCTGATCTTCTTAACCATTGGATTAAACTGCCCCCCTACAGGAGTAGGACACTAGGCAGAAAAAAAGTCTGGCTACACCTATGGGCAGTCCCAGGGGGTATACTCCCTCTATAGGTACTCAGTTTTGTTACAAGCAGTGTCAGGAGAATTATAACTCCACAGAGGGGTGGGTGCTGTGTCCGTCAATGAACATCAGAGAAATGGATTTTACGGTAAGTCAAAAATCCAATTTTCTCTTTAAGTCATTGACGGACACAGCTCCTGATCTTCTTACCCATGAGGACATCCCAAAGCAGTGTTAAACACGAGGGGTGGGAACAGCAACAAATTCCCAAGGCTAAACAGTAGCCAACAAGGCAACAGGAGCTCAACCAAAACAACTGGAGCCCACCTGAAAAAAACAATAAACCCTCAAAGAGGACCCGGTCCTCTAAACAGCAGCCTGCAAAACCTTGCGGCCAAAAGAAGCATCCACAGATGCCAACACATCGACTTTATAGAACTTTGTAAAAGTGTGCACGGAGGACCAGGCAAGCCTGCATCACCGACGCCTGATGACAGAAGGCCCAGGAGGCACTGAGTGCCTGAGTAGAGTGCGCCTTGAAAAGAAAAGAGGAGCCTGGCCCCTAATGGAATAAACCTGAATCACAGTCTGTCTGACCCATCTGGAAATGGTCGCAGAGGAACCGGACAACCCTTTCTGAGGGCCTATCCGTAAGCACAAATAGTGAGTCTGACTTCCTAAAAGACTCTGTAGCTTCAAGGTACACCCTAATTGCCTGAACCACATCCAAGGAATGCAAGGCATCTTCCTTAGGATGGTTTGGTCTGGGACACAGGGAAGGCAACACAATGTCTTCATTCAAAAGCAAATTAGAGACAACCTTTGGAAGGAACAACAGCAGTGGCGGCCGGTGTGTTGGGGGCGCAGGGGCGCCGCCCCCCTATCCATGCGGCCAGCCCCCTAATCTACATGCGGTGCGCCGGGAGGACTGAATGGAGGACTCAGGAGACGCCGCCACGCCGGGGAACTGAAGCCGCGAGCCGCCGCTGAACGACAGACAGGGGTGAGGAAGCACCTTATCTCTGTGACTCACTAAGTAAGGTGAACGACAGACTAACACCGCCAGTTCTGACACCCTGCGTGCAGAGGTGATAGCCACCTTCTGAACAAGCGTAAGCAAGGGAATCTCCCTAAGGTTCTCAAAAGGAGGCTTCTGGAGGACTGAAAGCAGGAAATTGAGGTCCCAAGGCAGCTGTGGTCATTGGAAGAAGACCGCCAAATCTGACACCTGGCCCTTGATAATACTCAAGGCCAATTTCTGATCAACTCCCCATTGAAGGAAGGTCAAGATCCGAGCCACTGAGAAGGAGCGAGGATGAACCCCAAGAGACTCGCACCACACGATGTACGTCTATCACGTACGATGGTAGATCTTCCTAGAAGTAGATTTCCTAGCTTTTAACAGCGTTGAACTCACTGATTCAGACAAACCCCTATACTTCAGCACCTGGCTTTTAACGGCTAACCTGTCAAACCCAGCGACTGGTAAAGCAGGATGGAAGACTTGCCCTCAGATCCTCTCTGAGAGGAAGCTTCCAAGGAACATCGGCAACCGCACCAGATCAGGGTACCAGGCCCGGCGAAGCCAGTCTAGGGTCATTAAGATGACCGGAATCCCTTCTGCCTCGATCCTGCGTAGAAGTCTTGGTAGAAGCTTGAGAGGAGGGAAAGCGTAAATCAGACGATACTGACCCCACAAGGCCACCAGAGCGTCTGTGGCATCTGCCAGAGAATCCCATGACCGTGCCATGAACCTCTGCATCTTTCTGTTGAGCCGAAACGCCAACAGATCCACCTCGGCGGTGCCCCACCAGAGACACAAATGATGAAACGCCTCCGGATGAAGAGACCATTCCCCCTGGTCCAACGCCTGCAGACTGAGGTAATCCAGCTGCCAGTTTTCCACTCCGGGAATGTGTACGGCGGAAGCGTTCTGCCCACCTGAGAATGCTGGCTACCTCCGGAGCCGCAAGGACACTTCTTGTGCCCCCCTTTGTGATTGACATAAAACACGGCCTGTGGCATTGTCTGATTGAATGCGCACTGCAGACAATTCGTGGTGACCACCGTCCGATACAAGGGGAGGAAGGATTTGCTCTCCTGGAGCGCTGGAGAGCGAAGCCTCCAGATCAGGGACCCTTTTGTACCCCGGCTCAGCAGGATTTGGTTGTCCAGAGACTGCGGATTCTTGTCCCATTTGATCAGAGAATCCCTTTGCAGGGACCTCGCATGGAACTGTGCAAACGGGACCGCCTTGAAGGTCGACACCATCAGGCCTAGAAACTGCAGCCTGCAGTTTCTGGAGTTTGTCCAGAGGAAGGAGTACTCTGGCTAAGGCCAAGTCCAGAGTCAGACCAAGATAGTCTAGCTTCATGGAAGGAACCAAGGCAAACTTCTGAAAATTCAGAATCCAGCCAGCGCAGCAGAAGACTCTGCCCGCAGAAGAAGATTGTCCAAGTAGTCCAGGACTGCGATCCTCCGCCGCTGACGTAACAATGCTAGCACTGGGGCCAACACTTTCGTGAAGACCCGTGGAGCAAGGGGAGACCAAAGGTTAACACCACAAGCTGATAATGCTCCTCTCCCATGGCAAAGCGGACACATATTGGAATGTGAAGGTAAGCGTCCTTGATGTCAATGGAGACAATCCCCCTGATGCAGGGAAGCCCCCACTGTGCAAATGAACTCCATTCTGAACTTCTGCACCCGCACAAAGCAGTTCAGCACCTTGAAGTTCAGAATTGGACGCACCTTGCCTTCCTTCCTGGGGACTGTAAACAGGCTTGAGAAAAACCCCTGAAAACGTTCCAAAGTCAGAACCGAGACAATCACTCTGAAGTAAAAGGTCTTGAACTGCCCCAAAAAGAGCCTGTGAGCGGACTGGGCACAGTCGCACGTTGAAAGGAAGAACCTTTCCGGAGGGTAAGTACAAAACGCGATCTTGTAGCCAGACCGTTTGACCTTGTGGACCCACTTGTCTTGCACCAGGGAAGTCCATGGGTCCCGGAACCAGCGAAGACGTGCCCCCACCCTAGATACGGGTGAGGGCACACCTTCATGCTGAAGGGGCCTTGTCCGTGGGTCTGGAGAAGCCCGCTCTTAAGACTAAAATGGCATTTTAGTCTTCTGCAAGTGTTTTAGTTTTAGTCGTATTTAGTCGACTAAAACATCTTACATTTTAGTCGACTAAAACTCATTTTAGTCATCTAAATGGTCATGGTCAGGTCAGAGAGGAGGCCTGTAATGCTGCTGCCTGCAGTCAGTGCAGTGAGTGCACACAGTGCTGCTCAGAGTGCTGGATGGGGGTCTCAGGTTTAAGGGTGGTCTCTGGTCTGACTCTGAACTGAAGTTATTGAACAGGATGGGCCGGCCAGGCCTCAGTGGCCAATATGCATGCACACAGTCCTGGATGGATGGCGGAATCGGATGCCAGTGGTGACTGGCGAGTGGTCTGAGGGGACTCAGGGAGGCAGTAATAGCTGGCCTGGCTATTAAATCACAGTGGGTGCTCTGCTCTGGATGTGGTGGTGGCCGGGTGCCAGTGCCGTGTGATGAGTCGGCCTGGCGCGTCTGGCTGTAGTGCTGCAGCTGCAGTGCTCTGGTGAGGTCAGGTGACTGGTCTCAAGTCGACTTTCTTGTAGTAGTCCACTCCTCACGTCGGACGTCACGGGGCACGCCACACAGGCGGAGCTCCGTGAAAACTGGAAGTTGGGTAAACGTTCCTGCCTCACATTCTCGTTTAGTTTTCGTTCGTTAACGAAAACAAATTTGATTTTCGTCATAGTTGTGGTCATTTGACGAAAATGTGCTAACGATATATATATCGTTTTCGTCAGTTGAAAAATGCCGGTGAAGAAAACGTTTTCGTTGACGAAATTAACACTGCTGTAAACTCCATTGGCTTTAATGTCATTGCACATATTACCTGAATATATTACCAACATTAAATATTAGGGAAAAATATAAGAAAAGCCTTTTTCTTAATTGTTTAGTTTTCAGCAGCTTAGTAGATGCTCCTTACTTATGCTTATGCGGTGGTGCAATACATGTTTAAACTTTAATGTGCTATTATTACATGCTCTGGATGGAAATGTGTTGCCGATATAGAAATGGCCCAGCAGAAGAGTTAATTTTGATGTCAATTTTTTTATTTAGTTTTAGTTATAGTCTTATGACTAAAATGCCATTTTAGTTTTAGTCGTATTTTAGTCATCTGAATTGTTTTAGTCGTATTTTAGTCTACTAAAATTGTGTTCATTCAGTCGACGAAAACGTTTTAGTCGGTTTTAGTCGACGAAATTAACACTGGCGAAATGCAGTGAATCCTGTGTGTTTCCTGCACCGCATTGCATGGATGTGAACACCTATGTGATGCGATTCAGGTGCGGAAAAAATAAAGGGTTCTGCACCATTTTGGTTGTGGATGAAATTTGAGCCATACAAAATTTTGTATGGCTCAAATTGCACCGCACAGACTTTGAAATGGATGTGCATAGGAATCCAGAGTGATTCCTGTGTGAAAATTATGCAGTGTCTGCAACACGCAAGTATGAACCCAGGCTAAAGCATACAAAGACATTTTAGAGAACTGTGCACTTCCAATCTTGTGGCAACAGTTTGGGGAAGGCCCTTTTCTGTTCCAGCATGACTATGCCCCAGAGCACAAAACCAGCTCAATAAAGACATCGATTTAAGAAGACCCTGTAACCGATCTAGCAAATTACAGGTAAAAGCACTGAAAAATTGGATTTTTGTCTTATCGTAAAATCCATTTCTCTGATGTTCATTGACGGACACCGCTCATCTTCTTGACCGTAGGGTCATACTGCCCCCTACAGGAGTAGGACACTAGGCAGAGAAAAAGCTTGAACACACCTTTAGGGCAGTCCCTGGGGGTATACTCCCACTTCCTGCTATAGGTATTCAGTTTTGTAACAAGCAGTGTCAGAAGGAAAAAACCCAACTTCATAGAGGGGAGGGTACTGTGTCCATCAATGAACATCAGAGAAATGGATTTTACGGTAAGACAAAAATCCCATTTTCTCTTTCGTTCATTGACGGACACAACTCTTCATCTTCTTGACCGTAGAGGTCCCAAAGCAGTGTCAAACACGAGGGGTGGGAACAGCAGAAAAAACAAACTTTCCCAGGGCTAAACATAGCTAACTAGGTAAATTGGAGCACAACTGTCAACAACTGGAGCTCACCTGAAAAAATTGTCCTCTAAACAGCAGCCTAGAAAACTTTGCAGCCAAAAGAAGCATCCGCAGATGCCAACACATCCACTTAATAAAACTTTGTGAATGTGTGTACAGACGACCAGGTAGCCGACTGCAAACCTGCATCACTGACGCCTGGTGACGAAAGGCCCAGGAGGCACTAAGTGCCTGAGTAGAGTGCGCCTTGACAGGGAAAGGAGGAACCTGACCCTTAATAGAATTAAGCCTGAACCAAAGTCTGTCTGACCCATCTGGAAATGGTCACAGCAGAAGCAGCCAGCCCCTTGCGAGGTCCATCCATGAGGACAAATAGGGAG
Organism: Pelophylax lessonae; assembly: GCF_965119305.1. Classification (NCBI taxonomy): domain Eukaryota; kingdom Metazoa; phylum Chordata; class Amphibia; order Anura; family Ranidae; genus Pelophylax; species Pelophylax lessonae. Next base: position 35,626,706 of record NC_138775.1, read on the forward strand.
TCTGATTTCCTAAAAGACTCCGTAGCTGCCAAATACACGCTTATTGCTTGAACCACATCCAGGGAGTGCAAGGCAACTTCCTTAGGATGCTTAGGACATAGGGAGGGCAACTCAATGTCTTCATTCAGATGAAAGTCAGAGACGACCTTCGAAAGGAACGACGGGCATGGACACAGAACCACCTTATCCCTGTGAGCCACCAGGAAAGGTGGACAAGACAACGCTGCCAGTTCAGACACCCTGCGCGCTGAAGTAATGGCCACCAAAGGCGGCCACCTTCTCAGACAGACAATGTAAGCAGGAGAATCTCCCGAATATTTTCAAAGGGAGGCTTCTGGAGAACTGACAACACCAAATTGAGGTCCCATGATGGCAATGGACACTGTACTAGAGGAACCAAGTGTCCCACACCCTGGAGAAAAGTACACACCAAGGAGTGTGTGGCCAACGGGCATTGAAATAAAACCACCAAGGCCGAGACCTGGCGCTTGATGGTACTCAAGGCCATGCACTGCACAACCCATTGTTGGAGGAAAGCCAAGACCTGAGCCACCGAAAAAAACGAGGGTGCACACCACACAATTTACGTCTGCCACGTACGATGGTAAATCTTCCTAGAAGTAGATTTTCTAGCTTTGAACAGCGTAGGATTCACTGAGTCAGACAACCAAGTCTGTAGCGACGGCTAGAGGAACCCCAAGACTGTGCCAGAAACTCTGAACCTTCCTGTTGAGGCGAGAGGCCAACAGATCTATCTCTGGAGTACCCCACCAGAAACACAACTGATGAAACACCTCTGGATGAAGAGACCATTCTTCCTGGTCTAACGCCTGTCGACTGAGATAGTCCGCTTGCCAATTTTCAACCCCTGGAATATGCACAGCGTTGAGGGCTGGAACAAATCTTTTTGCCCACCTTAGAATGCCGGTTACTTCCCGAGCCACCAGGACACTTGTGCCCCCTTGGTGATTGACATAGGCCACAGCTGTGGCATTGTCTGATTGAATCTGCACCGGACACCCCTGGAGACAACTTGTCCAATGATCCTGACAAAGTCTGATCGCTTGAAGCTCCAGTACATTGATGAATAATCTTGACTCTTCCTGAGACATGAGCGCAAACTGTGCCAAGGGCGCCTCCCCACCCGGACAGGTGAATGCAAGTCCGAAGAGACGACTCTCTGCTGGTCAGCAAAAGCCGAATTGCCTTCCGCAACTTTTGAAGTTGCTCCCGAGGAAGAAACACTGGCTGAGAATGAGTCCAGAGTCAGACCAAGATGGACTAGACGTAACCAGGGCAGAGTTCTGAAGATTCCGAATCCAACCAAACTCCCTCAGCACTTGCAGAGTAATCTCCAAAGTTGTCCAAAAAGACGGACAAAGACTCCGCTCCTTAATGCAATCGTCCAGGTACCCTTGTACCGCGATCTCCCGCTGTCACAGTAAGGCTGGAACTGGGGCCAACACTTTCGTGAAGACCGGAGGAGCAGAAGCGAGACCAAATGGTAACGCCATTAATTGATAAAATGCTCCTCGCCCTCGGCAAAGCGGAGGAAACGCTGATGAGCAACACATATTGGGATGTGAAGGTAGGCATCCTTGATGTCGATGGAGGCAAGGAAATGCCCCTGATGTAGGGATGCCACCACCGTGCGTATGGACTCCATGCGGAACCTTTGCACCCGCACAAAGCAGTTTAGCGCCTTGAGGTCCAGAATTGGGCGCACCTTGCCCTCCATCCTGGGAACTGTAAACAGGTTTGAGTAAAAACCTTGAAAACGTTCCGACTTTGGAGCCAGAACAATCATCCCTTGAAGTAACAAATCTTGCACCACCGCATAAAGATCCTTTAAGCGATCTGGGGATAAGCACAGGTTGGAAGGGAAGATTCTTTCCAGAGGATATGATCAAAACTATCTTGTAGCCAGGGTGAATGACTCCGTGGATCCCCTTGTCCTGCATCAGGGAGGTCCATGGATCCGGAAAGCAGGGAAGACGCCCCCTTACCCCAGATACGGGTGATGGCACCCCTTCATGCGGAGGAATTTTGGTCCGCGGTCTGTCAGCAACTGCTCACGGTTTGCCTGACCAAGACTTTTTGGAACAACCAGCAGAGGCCCGAAAGGGCTTGGATCCCTTGTCTTGAGACCCTGAGGGACGAAAAAGTTGCTTGTGAGCCGAAAAGGAGGGTCCCCCGTCTGCGATGGGACGCTTTACCCCTGGAAGCCTGAGGAAGAAGAGTACTCTTTCCCCCTGTGAGGCCCTTGATGATGTCATCCAAGGAAGCTCCAAACAGGCTATAGCCCATGGATGGAAGTTCAGACAAGGCCTCCTTAGAAGCCTGGCTCGCAGAACAGCATTTCAGCCAGATAATGCGCCACAGGACCCCTACTGAGACAGACAGTCTAGAAAGCAGGGGAGCGGCATCCAAAGAGGCATCACAGACAAACTGTAGCCCTTGGACCAACTGATTCGCCAGCTCCACCAAGGCAGGGGGAGCTGCTTCTCCTCCAGGTCCCGGCATAAAAAAGCTTAGCCCACTCGGTCAGAGTTTGCGACACCAGGGCAATAGTAATTACAGGCCTAACCAGCCACAGCCACATATGGCGGGTCAGAGCCTCCGCCCTCTTATTAGCTGGACCTGTAAAGGCCAGGGACTCCTCAACCGGAATGAAAGTAGCTCAATTTGACCCGGAAACCGGCAAGTCCACTACAGATGGAACCATCCACCTGTAACGCAGTTAATCTTCTTAAGGATACCGCAAGCAAAAACGTTTAGCAACCACTGAGTTTTGGACAACCCCACTGTTTGTGACAATGTTGCCAAGGTAAGCAGAAAGGAACACCCTTGCAGCTTTGGAGGGCCTGTGGGTGCCAAAAGGAATTGGTGCCTCTGACGCGGCATCAGCAGCAACCTCCATTTTTAAAGTTTCACGCAGTGTCACAAACAGTGCATCAATCAGCGTCTAGAGAAGCAGAGGAATCATCCTCACTATCTGAGCACTCAGGGAGCGTGGACGCAGACCCAAGAAGGGTGCTTATATACTAAGCTCACCCTGAAAAACATATTCAGGGGAGGCCGCCGACTGGGATCCCGTAAATAGGATGCCGTCCAAGGGCCCATAATGGACCACTTATCAGACCCTGCAAAAAAACGGGGCCGCCCTCCATAGAGGACATAGCCCCCCAAAAGGGGGCCGCCCGCTGTGACGCGGAAGCACAGGCAGGCTACCCTCACTAAAACAGGGCATGGCGGCAAAAAATTAAGCGCCCCCACAGCACTACCCCTTCCAAGAGAGGTGGCCAAGCTGACAACATGGCCTAGCAGGTCGCAGACTGTGGCCTAAATTTTTGTGAAGGCCCAGCTGCAATTGCATGGATCCTCAGCCCGGCAGGTGCCCAAAAGAAGAGTGGGGGCTTCAACTTACACACACCTAGACCGCCCCCCCCCCCCCCTAACGGTGGCGCCAGACTCAGCCGCATGGCCTAGTAGGCCGCAAGCCTAAATTTTTGAAGGCACCCAGTTGCCAGGACGCGAGCCCCAGCGGAGCTGACCGCCGAGGGGCAGCGGAGGGGAAGGTGGATGCCCAAACTGGAGGCAGTGGCATCAGCTACCCTCAAAGGTACCGCAACACATTTTTTTTAAATTTTTGTCTGGATCCGGCCGTGTGAGGCATGTACCTGCGGATGTTAAAACATTCGCTCCCCTAGTCCAACAACCACCGCAGGGAGCCCAAAGGACATCCCTGCCCTAGTCACCAACTCCAAGGGTGGCAGGAAATCCTGTTAAACCTCCTGTTGTGCCCCAGGAAAACGCGGGCAGCATCAACTTCAACCAGCCCCCTTAAGAGCATGTGGCAAAAGCAAACTCATAACCTCTCCCAGGGAGGAGAAGGTGGGGGGCTCAAAGACCCAGAGGGACCAAAATTGTAAAGAGGCTGAGGAAGGATGGGAACCCAGGGGTCAGGCCATCCCAAGGAGGGGCCCACGTCCACCTCAAAACCCTCCAGGGGTAGTGGGGGGACAGCTACTTACCACACCAGGAACAGGGAGGGAACCACTCTGGACAGGACACTGCTCCATTGTAATGTGGATGCTGTCAGCCAGGAGGAAAAGCTGCGACTCAGGCTGAAGCCAGTTCGTATGCGTTCTCTCGAGAAGTTTAACTCGCAGGCCAGCCCCTGTCCAGTGGGACTATGTCGTGACTGACCTAGCGTGGAGCTGCGGTCTGCACGTGCTCGCTGGCTGGAATGGGGGGACCCTAAGGATCTAGTTTGTCGCCCAGTCCAGCACTTGATTGTAGCTCTGACAGGAACAAAAAAATAAGGCGAAAAAAAAAAAAAATCCATGGAAAAAGGAAAAAATTGCCAGGACCAGAAATCCCAGCAAGGAACTAGGTCCTTACTCCTAAATAGGCAGAAAAAAAACGGAATACTTATAGCAGGAAGTGGGGGTATACACTCAGGGACTGCCCCATAGGTGTGTTCAAGCTTTTTCTCTGCCTAGTGTCCTACTCCTGTAGGGGGCAGTATAACGCTACGGTCAAGAAGACGAAGAGCTGTGTCTGTCAATAAACGAAAGAGAAATCAACTATTTCAAATGCTTACTTGCAGCGTTATTCTGTTAAATAACGCATTTTTATTCACTTGCTATATGCCTTTGAATTTGCTAAAAAATGTACTTTCTCTAGGAAGAGTCAGTTCTCTAGTAAAGCCCCCTTCCCTCCTTCCATGTCATAGCCATCTTCTTTCTCAGTCTCTGTGCTGGCAAATCTACAGTGGGGGGAAAAAGGAATTGATCCCCTGCAGATTTTGTAAGTTTGCCCACTTACAAAGAAATTAGGGTCTACAATTTTTATCATAGGTGTATTTTAAATGATACAGACAGAATATCAAAAAACCTATAGAAACTTTATGGAGGGAGCTGAAACTTTGAGTTGCCAAGCGACAGCCAAGAAACCTTAAGGGTTTAGAGAAGATCTGTAAAAAAGAATGGACCAGAATCTCTCCTAAGATGTGTGCAAACCTGGTCACCAACTACAAGAAAGGTCTGACCTCTGTGCTTGCCAACAAGGGTTTCTCCACCAAGTACTAAGTCATGTTTTGCTTGGGAATACTTATTTCACTCACTGAAATGCAACCTAATTTATAGCATTTATGTGTTTTTTTTTCCTGGGTTTTTGGTTGATATTCTGTCTCTATCATTTAAAATACACCTATGATAAAAATTATAGACCCTTCATTTCTTTGTAAGTGGGCAAACTTTCAAAATCTGTAGGGGATCAAATACTTATTTCCCCCACTGTACTTCACCCCTACCTTCATAACTGTTTATGTGGTTGCCAGGGATGCTGACTGTTGAATGCACATATAACCTTATGGGGAGGCTTTTCTTGAAATGAATGGTCTGGCAACAGGCACTCGTATTAGGGGGCTGCTGCACACAAAAGGTTTTTAACAATTATGCATTGAATGCATGAAGGTAAACCACTTTAACCCTACTTAACTATACTTTACTTGGGATGAACTGAAATGCAAATTATAAGCCAGAATTTCCAATTAATCACCAGTACTGGATCTTACCAATGCTGTTTTGGATGAAAGGGCACAAATTACTAGAACCAACCTTTTGGAAAACAAAGGTGGAGGCTGCTATAATTGCATAGCAATAGGGGGTTTTCCACACTATATTAATGCCCATGGTTTTGAAATGGGATGATTAACAAGCTCATACAGGTGGTCAGGTGTCCACATCATTTTGGCCAAACTGTGAAAAAGAGAATACGGAGCATGTGCTTAGTCAGGAACCTTCACAAGGAGGACACTCGCCACTTCCTGTGTCATTATTCATCACTTGCTCAATCGGTTTGCCACTTCCCCTTATGTTCAGTAATCTTACCTGGTTCTGTCTGATGCAGCACTGCTGCTGCTGGTACTGCTGGACTCCGAGTCGGAGCTGCTCCGGGGAAGATTGCAGTCAGTGCGGTAAATTAAAAAACTTTTTTTCACCTGCTGGTTGCTGCCACTGAAGCCATTGGTGGGCAAGTCTGAAAACATGGAAACACATTAGATAATGGAAAATCTAATTTTTCATTTCTGGCCTACTAGGTTAATTATTGTTCCAATATATGTGGTGCAGGCAGGAGTTTGGGGGCAATCTGTATTGTGGGGAGTGTCTTACACAGCTACAGAAAATGTGGATCATCTCCTGTACAGAAGCACACTAGCTCTGAACCAACCAGAGCCTGGCCTGAGGGCCGGTTCACATCATGAATCACACAGGAAAACGCTGTTTGTTCCTGTGTGATTCACATGCGATCTGGGTGCAGTGTGATCTCAGCCCATTTATTTGAATGGTCTGAAATTGCGCTGGGCTACACCAATTGTGCATGCACTACTTTATAAAACACACAACAACCGAATCACATGGTGGTATTGTACCATGTAATCCAGTGCAGGCAAACACACTACGTTTGGAGTGTCGTCGTTTTAAACACGGTGCAGGAAATGTGCAGGGAACATGGGTTTCTAGCACCACGTTGCGGTGTGAACTGGCCCTGAAGGTATAAAACAAAAAAGACAAATATAAATCTTAAAAGTAAAACTGTGGCCACTATAACGATATTCAAATATTTACATAATCTTAAGAAGAAATGAGCTTTAAAAAAAAATCTCTCACTCACCTCTGTAGTTTTAGGTACTGAAAGTTCACAAGAGAAGCACTGAAGTCACTCAAATCTGATCTGAGCTCTCTGCTCTTCCTGGGGCAGGCTGCCAACTAAATGCTGGGAGGGGAAAACTGGGAGAGCGGAGCTGCTGAGGCTGGATATATGCGGTTAGCTTTTTTCATTTAGCCAAAGAGCTGAAAAAAACAAATAGGAGATTCCTCCATTCATACAAAACGGGGTGGATAGAGGATTCCCCCTGCGAGGACATCTGACAGCAGCAGACACCAGCTGTAAATGTATAAATTAGTTCCATGGTGTCTGAAGCTACAGAGGTCAGTGATGGTTTGTTTTAAAGGATAGGTTCACGTTAAAAAAAAAAAAAAGAACGCACATTTTATTGCAGGTAATGCTGGCCATACACTATACAAAAAATGTTTGAACTCGTTTTAAAAAAACCAACACTGAGCAGTGAGAGCAGACGATAGAGCCATCATGTAATGACCGATAAAGCGTTCAATGGACACAAATGAATCAGTTTTGTTTTCATTTTTTTACATATACCTAGTCCAAACAATTTGGACGAGAAACACATTAACCTTTCAATTTATCGTTCGTTCGGCAGAAAATGTCCAAACTTGTCCTTCCATTTTTTTGACTCAAAAATGTCACAACCGATTACCGATTTGTGCCCATTAACTGGCCGAAAAACGAATAAACTGTCCAAATGACCGCATTTCAGCCGATTTTTCGTATAGTGTATGGCCACCATAAAAAAATTGTGCATTTATTATTATTTTTTTTTTGGAGCCTGTAAAGCTTTGCAGCAGCAATCAGCAGATCGCTGGTGCCATGCAGGTCTCCTGCAGATCTGTCAGCGTATCTGTGTGCCCATATGGGTAAGCAGATACACTCACAGGCAGAATCAATTAACTACCACGCCGCTTATTTGAGAACTACAAACTGACATCAGCAAAGGATTTCAGGGTTTGTAGTTCTTTACACACAGAGCTATGTAAATGAATGACATGGCCGTGTGGGTGGAGTGACAGCTAGTAAAAAAAAAAAAAAAAGTGACAGCTAGTAAGGGAAAAAAAAGCTCAAAAAGTAACAGCTAGTACAGGGAACTTCTCCCCGTATCACGAAAACATAAGTCGAGTAGAAATTCTATTCATGTGGTTGGTTCACATTTATGCACTGCCTTTTTATGTGAACAATAAAGAGAAATTCTATGGGCTCACTTGCACCTACACGTGAGCATTACAATTTGCATAGAATGCGCATGGAACAGTGTAAATACAGTCTGAATGTCCATAGCCTGGCCACAGTTCTACTTTAAAGAGCAGGCACTGCATGTTACCTGCACATACCTAAAGGGGACAGCTATGAAATGCGTAGTAGGAGCGGTCAACACAGAGCTCCTAACATTTCTAATGCTGCCATAGGTGTGACGACTCTTAATGTCACGATGATTACATAAAACTGGGACTTGTGTTTTTTTGTGCATTTTTAGTCAGATTAAATGCAAATACTTGCGCTTTTTTTTTTTCCAAAGCATTTAGTTATACAATTTAAAATTAACTTTTTTTTTTAAATACATGAAAATTTAGCAGGTGGCTGAGTATATTTCCAGAAGAGGGTACCAGCATTTCTACAAAAAAATAAAAATAAAATGCAGATTGCTCTAGTAAACACTATTAGCACTTCAGTTAACTACTTAAAGCCTACCCAAAATTTAATGTCCCCTTAAATAGTTTGTTTAGTCCAAACAAACTATTTATTGCACTAACAGTTGCACTTGCTGGTCGTACTCTATTACCTGTATGTAGCCATAAGCCCCGTACACAGGGACCGAATGTCGGGCGGCATAAACATTTGGCCGTGTGTATGGCAGTCGATCCAACAACCGACTTTGAAGAGTCATGACCGGAAAAGGTCTGCCGACCAGCTCCCTTTCAACTCTCACAGCCAATGGCTGAAAGCGCTGATCGGAGCGTTCCGGCGGGGGGGCCGCCTCCCAAAAGAACAGCCCAGGAGATTACTGTACTAACATCGGATTTTTAGTACAGCGGCCCCCAACTGAGCTGTCAGTTGCAGTGTGTATTAGGCTTTAGCTACATACAGTATACAGCACTGTGTTTCAGCAGTTGGACAGACTTTCTGTCCCACTACTGGAACATAAGAGTTCGGATGAGTGCTACCTATTCACAGGGAGCTTGTATTCTATGAGCTTGTATTCTAGTGAATACAAAGCTTCCTTTATTGGCTGGAGCGGAGATCATGACATCATCTGCCCGCCTTCATAGAATACAAGCTTGCTGTGAATGGCTGAGCAGCACTCAGCCTGACTGTATGTTCTAAAAGCGGAGCAGGAAGTCTCTCTCCCAGCTGAGGCAACATACAATTAAAGCAGCGTGCCCAGCAAGCGCACCTGCAGTAAATCGTTTTTTTGGGCCAGCTTAGCCCAAACAAACTACAGTATACATCACTGTGTTTCGGCAGTTGGGCAGACTTTCCCCTCCCACTCCTGGAACAAAAAAAAAAAAGAGTTGGGCTTAGTGCTACTCAGCCATTCACAAGTTTTTGTATACTATGAGTGAATACAAAGCTTCCATTGATTGGCTGGAGCAGAGATAATGAGGTTATCTGCCTGCTTCAGCCAATCAGAGGAAGCTTTGTATTCATCCAAAGAATACAAGCTCCCTGTGAGTAGCTGAGCAGTGCTCAGCCTGACTCTATGTTCTGGGAGTGGGATGAGAAGTCGCTCTCCCACTGCCAAACACAGCACTATATAGTGTATGTAGCTGAGGCGACACACAGAGCAGCGTGCCCAGCAAATGCACCTGCAGTAAATAGTTAGTTTGGGCCAGCTTAGCCCAAACAAACAATTTAAAAGGGACATTAAACATGGGGTTAGGCTTTAAATGAAACCCAGTGTAATTTCAAGAAAAGAATGTGGCCACTCTTCCTTGGGTTACACTTGAGTAGGTCTGAACCAGATTATATATATATATATATGCTCTTAAGCTGCAATTGACTCGTTTCCTCCTGTTCTTTGTAAGATATCCATGATGGAGGTGGGGAATAATGTACAAAGATACATGGCTCCTACTAGCTCTATTTTTGATCAGATAATTATTTTGGGGTCCAATCTTCAAAGACTTAAGTAAAAACCTAGATAAAAATGTATTTTTAAAAAAAATAAAAAATTACTTGGATAAAATAAAAGATCTCGAACAAAGCATAGAATGTATTAATAGTGGCCAATTTATTTCTCTAGGAAATCAACCAAGTGATCTGACTCGTCACAAGGTTCAAAATCTCCACTATTGTGGATAAAGTTTTCTCCAGTTTTTTTATACATGTGTTATTAATAATTCGGTATTAATTAGGTCTAAACATTGCTATCAGAAGGTACAGAACAGTTTTTGTTTAAACAAAAAAATGACAGATGCCTGATAAAATTTTGTACCATCATTCAAAATCAGTCACGATGTATAATAATAATAATAATGATGATAAAAAAAAAAAAGAATGTTTTCATGGTCAATAGTTTTCTTTTCCTTAAAGGCAAGATGAGCCCCAGGGGTGTCTGACAATTACATACAAACTGTAGGATACCATTTTGCATGCCTATATGTCTTGAGGGCCAACAATGGATACAGCAGCTGCATTATTTGCTAACAATAAGCTAACTTTAAAGCCAAACTCTGGGAGATTTTTTTTTCCTTTCTTATGCAGTGGGGCTGTGTCCCCACTGCACAGGATAACTTCTCATTTATTTCTAGGGAAGAGGAGAGCAGAGATATACAAGACCGGTCCCTGTTGCTCCTGCCTACGGTGGACTGTTCCTGATCTCATCACACCCATAGACCTCCTCTGGATGTAAGGACGTCAGGAACAGTCCCACCTCGGGATTGTGGGGGAGAGCCATTTGCCGCTGGATTAGATGATCGGTTGAGTATACAGCCTTCTATTTGCTCCTGGACAAAATGAGCAGTTATCCCTAGCAGTGCGGGCACAACCCCAATGCATGGGAAGAAAAATGTGACTAAAGTTCAGCTTTAAAGCAGATGTAAATCCTAACTAGATGAATTTTAAACTTGGTCATGTGCCCTGAATTAAACTATTGTGTTTTTTTCACCGAATGAATTTAAACGTTTTTATCCAGTGCTGCTGATCTATTTCAGCTTCAAGTCTTTGCTGTGGACTACATAGTGGCAACAGCACATTGGGCCTGTGCAATATGTGTCAGTACAGTCACTCTCCATGGGACAGAGTGAGCAAACATGAGCACAAATGGGAGGCTGTCACCCCCATATCAGGTGCCTGAACAAGGACCTTAAATGGCAGGACCACCGGGTATTTTAACAAAAGCTGCAGAATTAAAGGCTAAGTAGACCTTTTGAAAATAAATAAATAAATGCACATTCTTTTGCAGGTAAAAAAAAAAAGTGCATTTATAATTTTTTTTTGCTAAGGAGCCTGCAGAGCATTGCACCCACAATCAGGAGTTCACGGGTGCAATGTCCGGTTCCTGCAGACTCTCTAATACGGGCAGGCAGTTACTTGAGGGCAGAAGATCAATGAACTATGAGAGCGTTCACCAGCTCCCCGTAGTGCATTGAGAACTACAAGCCATCAGCCGCAGTGGCTTCTTCGACTTCTTCACAGGAAACTGTAAATTAATGATGTGACCGTGGGGGCGGAGCCTCGCACAGCTGCGCTGTTTTAAAATTGTGACAGTGGACGTGGGAGAAGATCCGCGGTGTCACAAGTCCAGGGGATGAGGGGGGGAGGTACAGATGCTGGAACAGGTTACATGTTCCACCCTAAAAAACAGGTGGAACACGTAACATGTTCCAAAGGGGAACTTATCCTTTAATGCAATTAGAAAATATATTATAAATTTAAAATTACATGAACAGGTTAAACGTTTTTGAGATATTAGCGATTGGGATTAGATCTGCTTTAATCTGCAGCGTCTTGGCCCTGACTTACCTAGAGAGGCATCTTCTGCTGACTTGTCACTGTCGCTTTCACTGTCTGAACTGGATGTTGGCTGGGGACTCCTGCCTCTTTTCCGCTGCCTCTGGGACCCCCCCATTATAGACAGTTGAGGGGGTCCAATCGGACTGCTGATTTGCCCCGACGACAGCTGGCTGTCTCTGTTCTTAGGTGGCCTCCCAGGTCTCTTTGGAGGTCCTGCCGTTTTGGGGTTCTTCTTGGAGAAAAGGACAGAGGTCCTTCTACCAACTTCATGTAACGGGGTGGAGGAAATGTTTGGGCCAAGTCCTGAGAGGAGACAGACAGGCAGAGATAGCGCAGGATGTTAAGATTTAGAACAGGAGAGATTGTTCAGGGGCTCAAGAATGAAGAACAGAGGTGGATAGAGCACAAGGCATGAGGCGGGACCCCATAATGTATGGTCTCCAGAAGAAAAAAAAAAAGAAAAAATTGAATTTTTGTAAGAACTTACCGTACAAACCATTTCTCTGATGTTCATTGATGGACACAGCTCCTGGTATTCATAACCATTGGGTTATACTAACCCCTACAGGAATAGGACACTAGGCAGAAAATAATTCTGGCTACACCCATGGGTAGTCCCAGGGGGTATACTCCCTCTCTCTGCTATAGCCACTCAGTTTTGTTACAAGTAGTGTCAGGAAAATTATAATTCCACAGAGGGGTGGGTGCTGTGTCCGTCAATGAACATCAGAGAAATGGATTTTACAGTTAGTCAAAAATCCCATTTTCTCTTTCGTTCATTGACGGACACAGCTCCTAAGATTCATAACCATTGGGACGTCCCAAAGCAGTGTGGGTGGTGGGAACAACAAAAACAATTCCCAAGGCTAAACATTAGCCAACCAGGCAACAGGAGTTCAACCAAAAACAACTGGAGCCCACCTGAAAAAAAACAAACACACCCTCAAAGAGGATCAGGTAATCTTAAACAGCAGCCTGCAAAACCTTGCGGCCAAAAGAGGCATCCGCAGATGCCAAAACATCCACTTTGTAAAAGTGTGCACCGACGACGAGGTGGCCGCCTTGCAAACCTACCTCACTGACGCCTGATGACGGAAGGCCCAGGAGGATCCTAGCGCCCTAGTAGAGTGCACCTTGACAGGGAAAGGAGGAACCTGACTTCTGATGGAATAGGCCTGAACCACCGTTTGTCTGATCCATCTGGAAATGGTCACAGAGGAAGCAGACAACCCTTTTCAAGGTTCATCCGTGAGCACAAAGAGTCTGACTCCCTGAAAGACTCCGTAGCTGCCAGGTACACCCTAATTGCCCGGACCACACCCAAGGCATGCAAGGCAATTTCCTTCCAATGTTTAGGCCTGGGACATAGAGAAGCCAACACAATGTCTTCATTCAAATGAAAATCAGAAACAACCATTGGAAGGAATGATGGACAGGGGCGAAGAACCACCTTATCCCTGTGAATCACAAGGTAAGGTGAATGACAGGATAGCGCCGCCAGTTCGGACACCCTGTGTGCAGAGGTGATAGCCACTAAAAAGCCACCTTCTGGGAAAGCGTAAGCAGAGGAATGTCCTGAATATTTTCAAAGAGAGGCTTCTGTAGTTGTCCCAGGCCTCAAGGACAGATCCAGGCAGGACGGAGGGCCCTGGCAGGAGCCCCCACCAGGTCTTTCCCCCCCTCGTCAACACAATTGATCTTTCGGTCGCTATCCCCCCTGGCCCCCATTGCCAGCTAGCACCCTGCCCCCATCCCAGGAAAGGGGCCAGACCACCCAAAAAGCCCAGCATGGAGGGGGGCAGGATGAGGGACTTGGCGGGGGGGGGTTGCCTGCGGGAAGGAGGGGAACCCGGGGATCCGACCGTCCCAAGGAGGGGCCCACGTCTACCCCAAAATGCTCCAGGGGAGAGGGGGGACAGCTACTCACCAAACCAGGAACCAGGCAGGCACTGCCACAGACAGAACCCCTTTTCATCAAAATGGGGGGCTGCCAGCCAGGAGAAACGCTGCGACTCGGGCCAATACCAGGTCGTATGCGACCTCGTGAGGCGTTTCGCAGGCCAGCCCCGTCCAGTGGGGCCATGTCGCGGCCTAACTAGCGCGGAGCTGAGGTCTGCACGTGCTCGCTGGCCAGACCGGGGTGACCACTGGATCTAGATTATCCAGCCAGTCGCCCAGTCCGGCAGTTGATTGTAGATCTCATAGGAAAAAATCCAGGAGAAAAATTTTTCTATCTAATTTTTTTTTTGCCAGGACCAAAAAATGGCTATAGCAGAGAGAGGGAGTATACCCCCTGGGACTGCCCATGAGTGTAGCCAGAATTCTTTTCTGCCTAGTGTTCTACTCCTGTAGGGGGCAGTATAACCCAATGGTTATGAATATTAGGAGCTGTGTCCATCAATGAACGAAAGAGAAAAATGTAACATTAAAAACTGCAACTCTTTTTTTTAACCAGTTTAGCATAGAGATCTCTAAATGCAGCTCTGCAAGAACCATTAGCCCTCTTCCCTGGGCACCAAAAACACAAACTGGCCAAATGTTAAGGTTTAAATAAACACGCTTTATTGATAGAAAAAAATGGAAACATTACCCAAGAGGAATATTCGGAATGTACAGCGCTTGATTACAATTCTATAAAAAAATAAGCTCAAAAAAATATATATAAATCTGTCGAACCTCACAGTATGAAAACTGAGAATAAAGGTTACAAAGACCTGATGAAAGCAAGGCAATATAAAAAACAGCAGTTAAAGTGAAACAATAGCTTTTATATATAAACATGTGCGTGTTATCAGATTCATGCAAATAATGGTGTGTAGTTAAAGCATAAAGAGAACTATGGTCTTCATTTTTTATACATACACACACACACACACCCACATATATATACATACATACATACATACACACACATACACATATATACATACACACACATACAAACACATAAAAAAGAGAACAACCTAATTTAAGTAATATTAATACGAGTCAAGGTTTTAAAAACCTTGTTTTCTATGTGTTTGTCATTATTCTTATACACGGGGACATATGTGGCTTTCTGCTTAGTAGCTCCACATAATGTATTAATTTGCTAATCTTCCCTCACTGCAATAGTGTAATCTGATACAGACTGTCTGTAGTCTCTGCTGACACAAAACACACACAGCTCTGGTAACTGTAACAGACTATGTGATAGGCTGTCTAAGATGCAAAGTAAACCCGTGCCTCAGCTATGAACATTAAAAGTCTTAAAATATTCCAGGCAAGGCAATAAAAATTAGCTTTAAAAGATAGCCCTCACTGACCTACGAAGCTGCGGGCCCTGTGGAGCAATTCATCCTCAAAATTCAAAATAGAAGCAATGAAGATCTCCTTTTTCTTCAGTAGCTCTGAGGCTCCCCCTCCCGGCAGTGACTCGGTAGCCCAGATTTTCACTCTCAGCAGTGACTCAGTACTTCTGCTTACCCTGCTCCCCCCTCCTACTGAATCAGTAGCTCTGCTCACTCCCACCAGATCTCCTGCCTTGTGTTTACATTAGAGATCAGAATGCCCATAAGCTACTGCTGACAAGTGGGAGCTGAGCTACTTAAAAGTGGATCTTCATTGCATCTGAGCACCACAAACCAAAAAAAAAAAAAATGATTAAATTTTTAATACTTAAAGCAAACTCCCCCATCCATCCAGGTCTCCATGCTTGATTTTGTTGAGAAATCACTGAAAAACACCCCCCTAGCATTTCTGGCCAAGGCTATCTTGAGTAAGGGAAGATGATTCACGTAGCATTTACTTCCTGGAATCCAACTGCCCTTAACTCAGGCATGCATGCAGTCGAGTGTGCTTAGCTGAGAAAACCCCTCCGGAAGACTCCTAGGATGTATGACATCCTTTGCCTAGACAAGAAACCAGGAAGTAACTAAATGTAGAAAGAAAAAAAAAGTTCAAAACAAGTGAATATGATATACCTTCCTATCTATTTACTAATGCTAGTAGCATGAGGATTAAAAATGTTGATTGGGAGAGTGAAGTTCCACTTTAAGCCTGGTACACGGTACTAGTTTTTTGTCATTCAACCCAGCAGGCTGAACCATAAAAAAAAAAAAAAAACCTCACAGCTCAGGAGGAGCTGCTGTACTCACTGTCCGATGTTAGTACAGCAATCTTCCCTTCTGTGCTATTGTGTTCTGACAGGGGGGCCAGCACACTCCGGTCAGCCATTGGCTGAGTGCGTTTATGAGGAGTCGATGGGCAGACCTTTTTCGGTCATGCCCCTTCGACAGAAGCAGGCCAAATGGCTGGATTCTGTTGGACCCGCTGCAGTACACATGAGCTGAATGTTTTCTATTGAACCTGCCGATGCCACCAAACATTCGGCCGGTGTGTACTAGGCTTTAGTGAAGGATTTGAGCAACCTCAGAACTTTTGATGTGAACTTTGATTATGAATTGCTCTACAGCCTACATTAGCCTCTCTTAATGGATAGTGCTTGGATTCCTTGAGCGAGGAGCACCTTCTGCCTCTCAGATAAGTTCTGACACTGACACCATTGATCTTTTAGGCTATCTGTAAAGCCCCGTACACACGTACTGATCGTCGGCCGAACTATCGGCCGTCTTTTGTCCAGGGCTGTCGTGTCTGTTGAAAACTGCAAAAGACTGCACACGAATTTTGTCGGCCAACAACAGCCGACTGCAGAAGTGATGTCATGTGATGGTTAACTTTCCTTGTCTTTTTTCTTCTCTGAGCATGCCCAGTCTTGCTAATCGGCTGTCTGTCGGCCGAAATCTGTACTGACTGGAGAACAATCGGCCGTTCTGGTGATGGACAACAAAAATTTTAAAGTCTGCACGACAGATTCTGTTCGGCTGAAAATGTGCCGTCGGCTGTCGGAAGCATCATACTAACAAGCCTACAATCGGCCAAACGGTCGTTGGCCGAATATTTACGGCCGACAATCGGTACGTGTGTACGGGGCTTAAGAGCGGGATTTGTTCACAGACCAGAACACTAATGTACAGTGAGCTGTAAACATTGTAATTAGCAGGGGTTCCCTAACCCAGAAGGGTTTTTCAAGAGTTCCTCCATGTTCAAAGGTTGAGAAAGGCTGGCCTTCAGCTATAGACATCAGTGAGGGCTTATTTTATAGCTCATTTACTGCTCAGCAACATATTGAACTTTCAGTTTAAAATGAGCTTAAGTGCTGGTTCACACTGAAGCGGCACGACTTCGGGGGGCGACCTGTGAAGTCGTGTGCACCGCGACTTCGGCGCGACTTGCAGGGACTTCACATAATGGAAATCTATGCAAGTCGCTCCGAGGTCACCCCAAAGTAGTACAGGACCCTTTTTCTAAGTCGGAGCGACTTGTGTCGCTCCTATTAGAACAGGTCCTGTACTACTCAATGGACCGCGACTTGTCATGCTGACAAGTTGCCTGACAAGTCGTGGCAGTGTGAATGGGCTCTAATACACTCCAGGCTCAAATGAACAAAATGCGTACAAAGTCCTACAGTTCGCTCTCTTTTTTAAACATTTTTTTTTAGAAAGCATCCTTAGATGGAAGCAGAAAGGGCTGTCCTATGCCAACATGCTCCAACATGCTTCAGAGAAGGACTCTTGCTCTTTGTGTGGAAGCAATGATCTTTTTGCAGAATTCCAAACCCCCCCCCCTGTAGGGGGTGTGAAGGGACCCTGAGATTGGTTGGTTGCAGAGCTATAGGTCTGATTCAAGAGAAGGTTGTCGGACTTCTCTAGAAAGATCACTGGTCTGCAGCATGCTGGCAGGGTATAGGCTTTTCTTCTAAGGCTATGGCTGCTTTCTGAAGTAAACAAACTGTAAAGCTGGCCATACATTATACAATTTTCTTATTCAATTTCCTTCAGATTTACCTTTAACTATGTAGTGCAAGGGCCTGCCTGATTGCATACAAATTGAAAGTGTTTAGGTTTGACCTCATATTATATGATTTTAAGTCTTAAGGAAAGTTGTACAAGGAAATTGTATAATGTATGGCCAGCCTAAGACTACGCGTTTTATTTTGATGCACCTGGCATGTATTTAGCTGATCTTAAAGTTCAAGTAGGCTTTAACAATTGGTAAATAGTTGAATGCTCATAACCTGGCCACAGGTTCACCTTAAGGCTCGGTTTACACTGATGTGATGCGGAACCACAATTCCTGTAATGGTTCCCCCACCGCATCAGACTCGCAGACAGCGCACACTGCACTTTGCAAACCGTGGAGCGTGTCAATATAAAAGTTAATGACACTTCCAAATCGCTTTTCATAACGCAGTGCAAACTGTGGAATCGGACCGCATGGGTCTGAACACCCACACGATCCAATTCCAGTGCGGAGAAAATAAAAAAAAAGGGCACAATTTTGGTCCGAATGTATGGCTGTATGGCTGAATTTGCATCGTAAAGACATTGCACGTGATGTGCACAGCAATGCGGTGCGAATCACATACGAGGTCTGAAATCGCATAAGTGTGAACCCAGCCTAAGTGACATAAGAGAGCTTGGGAGTGTTTTCTGGCCCATTCATTGCAAAAAATAGATCCTTTATCACCCAAAATAATATGATTTGGTAAAGCCGACACATACCATACTTCTTCATGAGTATGGTCATTAATGGTAGGTCCACTTTGTTTTAAAAACCTTGTATCTAGATAAAACATTTTTTGTAAGTGCACAAGAAGAATCAGGCAGCCATATTAATGCGTTGCCTATGCAGGGTTTGCATCCCTGTTTAATAGTGTTGCACAGCTACTGGAATGTACATTTTCCACCTATGTGGCCTACCCTAAGAGTAAATTTTAACTCACCAGTTTTTCAGCAAGCATATATGAAGGTCACACCCAAAAGATAGCTAGAGGTATAGCTTACAATCACTAAATATATTCTACCCTTTCAACCGAATCCATTACATGCAGTTGTAACAAATCAAGACATCTCCTGCCACTGATCATTCTAGATAATCTTTAATTTGTAGTTTCAGTTACACTTAGACTGGCCATGCACGGAGCAAATTTAGTGCGGGAATCCCTCCTGCCAGGCCATTGTGTTTTCCTGGCTGAAGCTCTGTCCCCACCGGGAGAAGACTGCGAATATTTCTAGCGACTATAGCAGCCACTAGTGATAGTTGCAGGCAAAACCCGGCATGCTGGTTGTACCCAAGTTAAAATCAATCAACTCGGTACATTCAGCCTGCCCATACATGGCTCGAATCTCGACCGGTTTCTGCTGAACCAGCTGAGATTCAAATTGCGTATGGCCTGCCTTTCAACTGTACTGAGAGTAAACTAACAAGCTAATGTTACTGCAAAGCAAACAGACATTGGCACCAGGGTTCTGGAATTCTCTTAGGAAAATTTCAACTTTAGTTCCAGAAGCTGAGCTTTGCTTGCCCCCTACAGAGTCACACTGTGGGATAGTAACACGTTCAAACATAGTTACAGGATAATAATTAGCCATGGAAGGATGGAAAGGCAGGCCAAATCTGACTTCAGAAAAGGGGAGATCTGCCTAATAGTTTTGAGTTTTCTGGGGAACTCCTATGGATGTCTGAATATATGTTTAGCATTTCTAGGTTCCTGCTTTCCAGTGTCATAAGTGTGGTCTCAATACTGATGTACAGAATACTGTATGAAACCTGGTCTAAAAGAAACATGCAGTAGGGTGCAATTGGCCTTCTGTTCAAAATGCTGTCTGACTGCCTCTAGTTTCAAGACTCTCAGCATCACTCACAAAAAGAGTTTTCAGCAAGTTGGCTTGGAGAAAAATCAGAGCTCCTAATCTGCTATCTCTTGCTCTAGGTCAGGGGTCTCCATACTTTCTAAACAAAGGACCAGTTCACTGTCCTTCAGACTTTAGGAGGGCCGGACTGTGGCCAGTGTGAGTAGAAAAGGTCTCTGATGTCAGTGGGGAAAAATGCCATTGCTTGTTTCAGTGAGATTAACTGTGCCCCATCATTGATGTCATTGGGAGGAATTGTGCTCCCTTCATTGGTGTCAGTTGGGGGGGGGGGGGGGGGAGATATTGTGCCCCATAGTTGGTATCGGTGGATGAAATAGTGCCCTAGGGGCCGGATAAAAGCAAAGGGTTGCAGTGTGAAGACCCCCGCCCTAGATCAATGAGGTTACATGTTGAAGTTATTGGACCAGACAGGCCAGGCAAACAGCATTTTTTAGAAAGAGAGCAGCCCGCTTCCAGTAGATAAAAGGTACAATCACAAGGCTGTGTAATGATGCAATGATGCTATACATGCCACCAGTCTTCTTAGAAGGCCATGCCATCAGTCTTCTTAGAAGGCCATGCCATCAGTCTTCTTAGAAGGCATGCAATGCCAGATTTTACTACCTCACTCTTGGTGAGGAAGTCAGAGAGAAAAAAAACTTTAAATAAATACTGAAAAAGTTCTCACCAGCCAGGCAGACCAAGCAGACAGTAAATGTCAGCATTCTATGTTTGTTTAGGTCTTTAAAAAACAATTCCAGGCAAAACTAGATGAACAGATTATTATATAACTTATGCATTCTTTCAAGGGTCTTGTTTTTTTCCAACTTCAGCTAATTTGACTACCTGAATCCTTCAAGGTGGCATTAAACCCAAAAGCAAATTATATTGCAGCTTACCAATTTTTAGATGTGATTGCTGCATTCATTTTCTTTTTTAGGCTTTTTTTCTTTTATTATCCTCCGATGATCTGGCCAGTAAGTCTGTTTTTCAAAAGAACAAGTTCTCTTGCAAGATGTAGCACTGACAGGGGTGCTTATAATGAACAGATTTATTTATGTAAAACTTTTATCCCAAAAGAAAAAAAGCTTTTCTATTTAGAAAGTGTGAGCTGGAGTTCAATTCTGTCCAAATGTGTCCCCTGTGCTCATTCATCCAGAGTGAGGGGACACTAATACAAGAGGTGTGTTACTGGCCAGATCACCTGGTGAAAACAGAGGGGGGGGGGGATAAGAAAGAAAGAAAGAGAGAAAGAGAGAGAAAGAGAGAAAGAGAGAAAGAGAGAGAGAGAAAGAGAGAAAGAGAGAAAGAGAGAAGGAAAGAAAGAAAGAGAGAAAGAAAGAAAACTAATGCAGCCACAACATCTAATGATTGGGTAAGCTGCAATACATCACATTTTTGGTATTGGGTATAATATCGCTTTAAAAAGGGATGCTAGGCTGCATTCAGTACTACAAAAGGATGATGTGATTTTTTTTTTTGTTTTAAGATGAACATATCTTTGAAGCTTTGTTGGGTGCTCATCTTCCCAATGCTTTATAATGCACAGCCAGACAGGTGACATTCCTTACTGGTTGGACAGAATTAAAAATCCTTTAGCGGGTAGAACAGATCACATGTATGTACAGTATTGGAACTGTTTGCTTACCGTTCCACTTTACATGCCCACCAGATGACAAAAAACAGACCTTTTTTGCAGGTAAAAAAAATTGGGTTTTTGACTTACCGTAAAATCTATTTCTCTGATGTTAATTGACAAACAAAGCTCCTGATCTTCTTAACCATTGAGTTACTTGCCCCCTACAGGAGTAGGACACTAGGCAGAAAAAAAGTGTGGCTATGCCTTTGGGCAATCCCAGGGGGTATACTCCCTCTACCTTCTATAGGTAATCCGTTTTGTTACAAGCAGTGTCAGAAGAATTACAACTCCACAGTGGTGTGTGTCCTGTGTCTGTTAATGAACATCAGAGAAATAGATTTTACGGTAAGTCAAAAATCCCATTTTCTCTTTCGTTTATTGACGGACACAGCTCCTGATCTTCTTAACCATTGGGACGTCCCAAAGCAGTGTTAAACATGAGAGGTGGGAACAGGGAAAAAGAAATTCCCAAGGCTAAACTATAGCCAACCAGGTAAACAGGAGCTCAACCAAGACAACTGGAGCCCATCTGAAAAGAACCATGCCCTCAAAGAGGACCAGGTCCTCAAAACAGCAGCCTGCAAAATTTTGCGACCAAAGGAAGCATCCGCAGATGCCAAAACATCCACTTTATAAAACTTTATTAAAGTGCGCACAGACGACCACGTGGCCGCCTTGCAAACCTGCATCACTGAAGGTTCAAGAGGCACTGAGCACCCGAGTATTGTGCGCCTTGACAGGCAAAGGAGGAACCTGACCCTTGAAGGAATAGGCCTGAATCACCGTCTGTCTGATCCATCTGGAAATGGTTGCAGAGGAAGCAGTCAACCCTTTCCAAGGCCCATCCGTGAGCACGAATAGGGAGTCTGACTTTCTAAAAGACTCCATAGCTGCCAGATACACCCTAATTTCCCAGACCACACCCAAGGCATGCAAGGCAAATTCCTTAGGATGTTTTGGCCTGGGACACAGGGAAGGCAACACAATGTCTTCATTCAAAAGGAAAACCAGAGACAACCTTTGGAAGGAACGACGGACAGGGGAAAAGAGCCACCTTATCACTGTGAACCATCAAGGTGAACGACAGGATAACACCGCCAATTCTGACACCCTGCGTGCAGAAGAGATAGCCACCAAAAAGGCCACCTTCTGGGACAGCGTAGGCAGGGAAATCTCCAGAAGATTCTCAAAAAGAGGCTTCTGGAGGACTGAGAGCACCAAATTGAGGCCCAAGGCAGCAACAGAGACCGCACTAGAGGGGCCAAGTGCCTAACCCCCTGACGAAAAGTACGCACCAGGGAGTGTGTGGCCAAGGGCCGTTAAAAGAAGACCGCTAAGACCGACATCTGGCCCTTGATAGTACTCAAGGCCAGTTTCTGCTCAACACCCGCATTGAAGGAAGGTCAAGATCCAAGCCACCGAAAAAGAGCGCGGATGAAACCCAACAGACTCACACCGTGCAATGTACGTCTTCCAAGTACGATGGTAGATCTTTCTAGAAGTAGATTTCCTAGCTTTTAACAGCATTGGAATCCACAACTCCGACAAACCTCTAGCCATCAGGACCTGGCATTCAAAAGCCAAGCCGTCAAAGCCAGTGACTGTAAAGCAGGATGGAAGATTGGTCCTTGGAACAGCAGATCCTCCCTGAATGGAAGCTTCCAAGAAATGTCGGCGACCAGCAGCAGCAGATCGGCGTACCAAGCCCACTAAAATGACCGGAATTCCTTCTGCATCGATCCTGCGTAGAAGTCTTGGATGAAGCTTGAGAGGAGGGGAAGGCGTAAATCAAACGATACTGACCCCCACAGGGCCACCAGCGCATCTGTGGCGTCCACCTTTCTGTTGAGCGAGTCGCCAACAGATCCACCTTGGGGATGCCCCACCGGAGACATAATTGATGAAACCCCTCCGGATGAAGGGACCACTCCCCTTGGTCCAATGCCTGCCGACTAAGGTAGTTCGCCTGCCAGTTTTCCACCCTGGGAATGTGTACGGCGGAGAGGACTAGAACAAACCATTCTGCCCACCTTAGAATGCCGGCTACCTCCAGACTTGCCAGGATACTTCTTGTGCTCCCTTGGTCATTAACATAAGGCACGGCCATGCATTGTTCGATTTAATGCGCACTGGACATCCCTGCAGATGATCCGTCCAATGTTCCAGGCTCAGTCTGACGGTTCGGAGTTCTAAGACATTGATCGGTATTCTAGACTCTTCCAGTGTCCAGACCCCATGACCAGAATTGCTGAGGACGCCTCCCCAGCTGGACAGGCTGGCATACATGGTGACCACTGTCCAATACAAGGGGAGGAAGGATTTGCCCAGGGGAAGCGCCGGAGAACAAAGCCACCATATCAGGGACTCTTTCGTTTCCCAGCTCAGCCGGATCAGATTGTCCAGAGACTGCAGATTCTTGTCCCATTAGCCCAGAATCTTCTTTTGCAGGGACCTCGTATGGAAGTGTGAAAACGGAACCACCTCAAAAAAAGGTAGACACCATCAAGCCCAGCACCCGCATGCAAGTTCGGGGGATGGCCATCCGCTGGAAAGCAGAAGACGAATTGCAGCCTGCAGTTTCTGGAGCTTGTCCAGAGGAAGGAGCACTCTGGCTAAGGCTGAATCAGACCCAGATAGTTCAACTTTGTGGACGGAACCAGAGCAGACTTCTGAAAATTCAGAATCCAGCGAACTCCCACAGAGGGTGTACCCCAGATGATATCCAGGTTTTCCACCAGAGCAGTAGGAGACTCTGCCGGTAGAAGGAGGTCTTCCAAGTAGTCTAGTACCGCAATCCCCCGTTGGCTTAACAATGCTAGCACCGGGGCTAAAAAGACCCGAGGAGCTGAGGTGAAACCAAAAGGGTAACACCACAAACTGATAATACTCCTCTGCCACGGGAAAGCAGAGGAAGTGCTGGTGACCGGCACCTATTGGAATGTGAAGGTAATCATCCTTGATGTCGATAGAGGCAAGAAAGTCCCCCTGATGCAGGGATGCCCCCACTGTGCGAATGGACTCCATTCTAAACTTCTACACCTGCACAAAGCAGTTCAGTGCCTTGAGGTCCAGGATTGGACGCACCTTGCCTTCCTTCCTGGGAACTGTAATCAGGTTTTAGTAAAAACCTTGAAAACGCTCCAATGTCGGAACTGGGACAATTACCCCTTGAAGTAACAGGTCAGAATGGCCCACGGTCCTTGCCCTTACTAGCCTGTGGAACAAAGCTACTCTTCCACCCCCCATGTGAGACCCTTAATGATGTCATCCAGCGTAGCTCTAAACAGGCGATCTCCTCAAAAAGGAAGATCAGTCAAGGCCTTTTTAGAAGTCTGGTCCGCAGACCAACATTTGAGCCAAAAAATATGTAGAAGGACCATTGCTGTAGCAGAGAGCCTAGCGACTAGGGAAGCTACGT
Organism: Pelophylax lessonae; assembly: GCF_965119305.1. Lineage (NCBI taxonomy): Eukaryota > Metazoa > Chordata > Amphibia > Anura > Ranidae > Pelophylax > Pelophylax lessonae. The sequence continues at coordinate 35,651,151 of NC_138775.1, forward strand.
CCCAAGAGGCATCACAGCTCAGCAAAGGCAGGGGGAGCTGCTCTCCCTTCAGGTCATGGCATAAAAGCTTAGCCCACTCGGTCAAAGTTTGCGACACCAGGGCAATGGTAAATACCAGCCTCTTTGCCGAATGAGCCACAGTGTACATATTGCCGCCTCCGCCTTCCTGTCAGCCGGGTTCTTAAAAGCCGGGGACTCTTCAACCAGAATCAGGGTTGCTTTGTTCGATCTGTAAACCGGAGGGTCCACCACCGGTGGAACAGTCCACTTCTTAATAAGGGACTCCTCATAGGGGTAACGCCTTGTAAAGCGCTTAGGGACCCCTAAGCTACGTCCTCCATTTTTAAGGTCTCACGCACAAATACAATCCGTGCATCCACCAGCGCCTTTTCGTGCACAGCTACAGGAGTGGAGGAATCATCCTCACTATCTGAGAACTCAGGGCGCGTGGTTGCAGCCCTGCAGAGTGACCTGCAGAGTGACCCACGTCTGCCGCAGCTGAATCAGATTCAGGATCTGTGGAGACAGATGAGGCAGGGGGCGCTTTCTGCTAGCCCGTTGCAAAAAAAACACCTCCACTGGGGACACAAAGGAATCCAGGACCACCGCCAGTGCATCGATGGATGGTTGGGACCTGGAGGGCCCTACAGCCTCAGAGGGAATCAGGTGGGGAAACGTGCTCCAAAAAGACTCATGAATCAAAAGGGGGACCCCACAAAAAAAGGTGTAAAAACACTAAGGGACACCCCCTCCAGGAGCACCACTTGGTGGTCACCAGTAACAGAGCACCTAATTGATCCTCAGCAGAGAGGGCGAGGACCCCATCAGACTCACCACCCAGCAGAAACAGGCACCTGCAGCCACCAGGATAATCTGTACTCTATGTGCAGTGATCAGGAAGTGAAAAGATCCAGGACGCAGCACCAGGGAATGAGGAGGGGCTCCCACCGCCAAAATCTCCGCCCATAGGGCTCCACTGTCATGGCTATTTTTAATGGCAAACCACCGCAAAATGGCCACCGGACTACGCAAACATGGCCACCGTGCATTGAGCACACAGGCTACAGCAAAATGGCAGCACCCCAAGGCTCCCAGGAGGAATCCCTAGACCTCAGAAAACGGGACAGGTAGGAAGCCCCTAACAGGTACAGCCCCCCCCCCCCCCACAGCCGATTACCGGCGGCGCACCCCCCCCAGGTGGTGGACAAGGCCACTCCACAGCCCCAGCCCCAGTGCAAGTGGAGGGGGGTGGGGTTTGAGATGGCCCACAGGGACCACCATGACGGGGGGTTCCGGGGTGCCTAACGGGAAAAAGGGGAACCCTGGAGTCAACCCTGGAGTCCGACCGTCCTAAGGAGGGGCCTGCGTCCACCCCAAAACCCTCCAGGGCAAGTGGGGGGGACAGTTACTTACCATACCAGGAACCAGGCGGGCACCGTTCCAGACAGAACCTCCTCTCTATCGAAATGGGGGGAGCTGTCGGCCAGGAGGAACGTTGCAACTCGGGCCAAGACATGGTCAAATACGACTTTGCAGGGTGTTTACCTCGCAGGCCAGCCCCCGTCCGATTGGGGTATGTCGTGGCCAACCTAGCGCGGAGCAGAGGTCGGTGGACGCTCGCTGGCCAGACTGGGGTGACCACTGGATCTAGATTATCCAGCCCGTCGCCCAGTCAGGTAGATGATTGTAGATCTAACAGGAAAAACCAGGAGAAAAAGAAAAAATTGCCAGGACCAGAGATCCCAGCAAGAAACTAGGTCCTTACTCCTGACTAGGCTGGCTGAAAAGTATCTATAGCAGAGAGATGGAATATACCCCCTGGGACTACCCTTAGGCATAGCCAGACTTTTTTTCTACCTAGTGTCCTACTCCTGTAGGGGGCAGTATAACCCAATGGTTAAGAAGATCAGGAGCTGTGTCCGTCAATGAACGAAAGAGAAATGTGCATTTATGATTATTTCTTATTTATTCATTTTTGTTATGAGCCTGAAAAAGCAGGTGTGGGTGCGATGTCAGGATCCTACAGACTGTCAGAGTTGTCTAACCCTACCTCCCATATTTGCCGGCAGGTACTGAAGTCCAGCACCCTCCTAGTTCATTGAGAAGTACAAGCGATCAGCCGCAATGGCTGACGGTACTTGCATTTCATTTATTCACAGACCTCTGTGAATGAATGACCTGGCTGTTTTGGCGAAGCCCCGTGTTTTTGAATTGGGACACAGTGGGATCGGGGAGAGGACCCCCTGCCGCTGTCAAATGGGGGAATCAGGTCGGGTGGCGGCAGGTGATTTAGTAACATGTTACACCGCAAATATGGGTTAAAGGGGAACTTATTCTTTAATTCAGTTAAGAAGGAATTTTACTTTTCACGACACGCAATATATAAACCAAAAATAATGCACTTTAGGGACTCTAAAGCTCCTTCCTCATTAGGGCTTGTGTGCTGGCAGTAAATTCAGATTTAGGCTGGCCAAACATTTTACATTTCCTTTAGATTTACCTTCAACTATGTAGTACAAGGGCCTGCCTAATTGTATACAATTTGAAAGTGTTGTGGTTTTGCTAAATCTAAAGGAAAATTGTACAGGATAATTGGTTAATGTATGGCCAGCCTCACAATGAACAACAAACGCAAATCAATACAAATAGCATGAAATCCAGTTCATTGTCAGTTTGGCGACTTGCATCCAATGCTATTCCTATAATTTTACAATCCTTGTGCACTACAATTTACTGCCAGCACACAAATGCTGACGAGGGGGGAGTTTTGATCCCCCAAAAGGTGTTTTTTTTTTTTTTTATTACTTGCCATGATAAAGAAAATTCTTACTGGGCTGAATCAAGCTTTGCGGTGCTCTCAGTCTTCTAATGGTCTGCAGACTACTCCAGGGACCCTTTGGGATATCACAGTTGACAGAGACCTGCCTCTAAGACATTTGATTACTGATTTCTGTGTACTCTGGGTTCCAGCACACCACCAGCACATACCTATTCCTGTGCAATGTGGAAGAGGTAAGTGACTCACATTACAAATCCTTTAGCCAATTCACATGCATCTTTCAACCCTGCATTTGGGCTAGGTTCACACCTGTGTGGCTGTGCAGACTGCGGTTTGTGCAGGCATGAGAGCCCATTCATTTTAATAGGATGCCGTGCCCAGTGACATGCAGGAAAGAAGCTCCTGCACTATTTTTGAAAATCGATTCCAGGACCGCCAGCGTGCAATTAGGATTAATGGCACCCACCCGAGGGTCATGCATTTCTCTGTAAGGGAAGTTGCGGCTGCCGGTATTTTAGCGGGTCACACAGCAGCACCACCCGCACAGATGTGAACCTAGCCTTAAGTAGGGGTCCTGGCACACAGGAGGCAAAGAGAGAAGGATGTCACCAATGTGGTAATATCTACAAGCAGTCCGAAAAGGAGCAAGGAGGCAGGGCTGGGACACAGATTCTACAGAAATGCCGTCTCTGTTGGTGTCATCCTCTTTATGCTAAGCAACCATATAGCACAAAAGGATTGGCTGTATTACAAGAGTATGTGAATTACATTAGAGGTCTATTGCCAGGTAAAGCATATCACATAGTATGTTGTATTTAGCTTATTCTTGCCTGGAGCTGCCCTTTAATCTATATTTATATACTGCCAAAAGAAAATTTTTTAAGGTTAGTCAAACCTTTTTATTTTAGCAGTATCAACAAAACTTACAATATACAGTATATATTATCAAACAACTCTGAATGAAAATCATTATTTAAAACTAAAAATCAGAATACAAAATCCTCTACCAGCATTTCTTTTTCACATAAAGCTGAAAATACAGTGTATATATCCAGTGTATACATTCATTGTTACTTTTACTGTTATGGCCACTTCCTTACATTCATGTGACACAGCACACTGTAACAGACATCCGGCCTCACCTTCTCAAAGTGACTGAAGTGAGAACTGTCTGCACTGTTGTACAGCCCAGTTCTCAAATTTGTAATCATAGAGGACTGTGGATGGCTGTGGGGCAATACAGATCGTTGTCATTTACTTGTGATAAAATTATGCTTATTGTTCCAGTAAATAATTTACATTGTTTACACAGTTCTGTAAAGTGTAGCCTGTCTCTATAGAATGTGTCTGACTTGTACTGTACATATTAGAGGGTATTTTATGTTGTTGATAGCAACCATAGTCCAGCTGACTTAAGAGTACAAATAAGAAACCTTTGGAAAGCATCTGAGTGGTATGGGCAACAAAAGGTCTTATTTTTTCTCTGTAGTTCTGAACACGTATTATCAGAGGCACCGGATTCAATTTATAAGTAGTTCACGGTTATAAAAAAAAAAAAAAAATCAATCAAACGCATCTGGGGATCTGTGACTCTAGGAAGGCTGTTTTCAATTAAACAGGGTAAGCCTTAACTAGGGAACCCAAAGTCTAAGATCCTCTTGCAAAAAGTCTAAAGAAGGTGCCAAACCAGAGATAGAATTTAAAATCTTTTTATAAGCATGTGAATTCTTTTTATAATTTAAAAAAATAAATGAACCTCTTTTTAACTAATAATTCCAGGCGTTGGCATGTTATACATAGTTATCTTGGTCCAGCTTGGACCAACACAACTATGTATATGACATACCTTGCTGATGCAGCTAGAATCCAGTGATCTCCATTTGCTTCCGGGTCCAAACATTGTGAAAACAGGAGGTCAGCCACTTGGCATAGGTGCCATTCAGAGACTGCTTTGCATTTTCTGAATGAATGCAAAGCGTTCTCTGGCTGGAGGAGGTGGAGAGGCAGAGTGGTTACATCATTGCTCCCCACCTCGTCCAATCAAAGAACAATTTGCATTCATTCCAAAAATGCAAAGCAGCCTCTGAATGTTGTCTGTGCTGAGCAGCCATCCTCCTGTATTCACAAGGATTTAGGATGGCCACCCAGCATGGAACCCAGAGGCAAGTGCAGATCACTTGAGTAGCAGTGTCTACTTCAGTGATTTACAGTTTCAGGGGCATCAGCCAGGTATAGTATATACATAGTTACCTTGGTCTAGGTTGGGCCAATGTAACTATGTATAACGCGCTGATGCCTGTAATTATTCTTTAACGTGTGTCTGTGTAATCTTTTTTTTTTTTTTTTTTGCATCGTTGGTTTGTCCAATAACAGATTGTGTATGGTGGAAGGAGGATATGGAAGCACCATTCATTATGGGAAGAATCTCCAGGAGCAAAGTATTCTACTGTGAAATTAATGCCACATAGGAAAAGAGGGTGGATGGTGGATGTTTCTTTTAAAAGACACTGGTTAGTAGACTGAAAATGTTTCTCAAAGAAAATAGTGGGTTTACTTGGGTGTTCAAGGTTGCCCCACCAAATATACTTCAAAAACTGAAGAATGATGAGGAGCGCCTGAGTTGCTGCAGGAAATGGTATGATACACGAGTGGAAGGAAAGTTCTGAATTTTTTTAAACTTATGAAGGTTTTAAATGTATTTTGATACAGTGAGGTTATTTAAATGAATTAAACTAAATCCCATCAACATATACTAGTGATGCAGACCTCATGTCAATGAGCTCCACTTATTTTGTATATTTATTTTTTAAAGATGTTAAGTTGTAGAAGAGTTTTTGGTGTCACTGTAATGTTCTGAGATGCTAAATGAAGCAGAGTCAAAGTCCTACGATTTATAATCTCTGCATTGTTATGGTAACAATTAAACAGAACGGAGGCCCCTTGGATGAGAAAAGGACAATCATGATGAACTCAAAATACACGAAAGATTAAAGTCCAGCGTCTATCGCCCATAGCTCGCTCTAACAGCATTTGATTTTCAACTGTCACATGTCACTGGATATTAACCTATCACAGCAAGCACCCTCTTGTCATTTCTGGCTTTTAGGGTGTCAGAATGTAGTCCATCTGCTTCCTGACTTTCAGCACTGAAATGTGTAGTGGGGAGGGGGGGGGCATCACTGTCTTAGGCCCCTTTCACACGAGCGGTTCAATCAGGTTCACCTGTCAATTTTCCAGGCGGACACGATGGGAACCTCCATTCTCCTCTATGGAGCAGCGGATGTAAACTGACTTGTGTCTGTTTACATCTGCCTACCTCCAATCTGGTCCAATAATGACAAAATGAAAGGATCCATTCCCCTCTGTCTGGCCTGATCAAATCAGAGGGCTTGCTCAACTCAGCAAGGAATCAGCCAACATCTGTGGAGAAAAACAAATCCGGCCCATGAGAAAGGGGCCTTAGAAGGATAAGGCTTTTCTTACGGGCAGTGGATAAGAACTCTAAGACCCTGTTCACACTAATGCTTAGATTTATCAGATGGTAAAGCAACCGTTACTGCATAGAACCGATGCTGGAACATTCAAAATAACCACAAGACCTGCTCTGCAAAAAAGTACATCTATACTTATCTTTCTGATGGCCCATATCTTGAAACGCTGCTGCTTTACTGCTCGTGGTCACTGTCAGTTTTCTACACTTACAGGTATGTGAATAACTGCAAAGGTTTCTCACGTCGGCTTGTTCATCACTATAGGACATAAAAGCCAGCTGGAGAAACCACTGGGTGTGGGCAGGGGAAAGAAGTATTTAAGCAATAGCGATCAGGAAACAGTGAAATGCAGTAATTAAAGACATGGGCTAATGTATAGATGGGCTCTCTTTCTCAAGTCACAGGGTCACTTAAATGCAACACGTTAGCATGCATGCATTACTGAATCCACTAGTGTGAACAGGTCCTAAAAAGTGAAATCTGGTACAGGGGAGTACCTGCTCTCAAGCTGTGTACTTCGCTTCCTTTGACATAAGACAGGTGATCTTTAATTACAAGGTCTCTTTTTTACCTAGTGTTTTTTTTTTTGTAAACAACCATTTAAGGTCAATAAAAAGGTGCATTTTCAGCTGTTATTATCTCAACTATTTCTAGGTAAGGGCTATCACAAAAAATTCAGGCACAAACTTTGTAAACACATGATCAAACTTAACAGAAATAGCAGCAGTTTCACATTCACGGACTGAAAATACACAGACCGAACAGTGATTTTCCATAAAGGTAAGCTGAGTGCATATCATATACACTATAAAGCAGGCTTAGTCAACATATGGATCTCCAGCAGACCATGATGGGACTTACAGAGCTGTACAGTCACACACGGCCCAACTATGGTAGTGAGTACATTAAAAAAAAAAAAAAGAAGGGAAAAAAAAAAAAAAACAGAAAAGTGCCATATGAAAGCGAACAATCACACACACAAATGTAAACAGAATTGAAACTAAACAGAGCTGCAGAAGAGGCCCCTGAGAACAGAAAGCAGTCAATTAACACAGGTCAGTACCTTTCCCCGTCTCCTGACTGCTGCTCTCTTCTGCAGCACTGTCCGTCTGTCCATCCTTCTCTGAAGGGCCGTGCAAAGGCAGGGCTCCTCTCCCACCGGCAGCACCGTGCCTGTCATTGGCTCCATCCCTTCTAGACTCTTGTTGGTGGGCCATCTTGCGGCGGATCGATGTGATCTCTTTCCGGATCATCTTGGCTTGGCGTGCTTTTCCTATGCTGTGCTTGGCTGAGTTCACCTCATCCAGCCTGGCTAGCTGGATTTTCAGCTGCTCTTCTAGAGGAAGGGGTTTACGCCTGTCAGGTTGTGGAGTCCGCTCAAAATCTGTGGAGAGAGAGAAACAAATGAGTGATTTACCAATAGTGAACATTATTATTTGCATTAGTTCTGCAATAAGAAGTTCTGAGTTATTCTCTACTAACTATAGTTGTGAGTCGTATGCAATATCGAATGGGTTAGCAAAAAGGAGGGCATGATCGAAGTGTAGTATAAACACATTTAAAAGGGGTTAAAAACCAAATGGCAACGTAACCGCTTGCCGACCAATTCACGTAGGAGTACAACGTCAGAGTGGATCACATTTCCAGCTCAGTTTCCCTGCAAAGCAGTGGTGATCAATTAGCACAAAAAAAAAATATTTTTGTGTGAAAAAAATGGGATTCATGACTTACCGCAAAATCCATTTCTCTGATGCTCTTTGACGGACACAGCTCCTGATCTTCTTAACGGCAGATTTGTGTCCCATTTTATCAGAATCTCCCTTTGCAGGGACCTCGTATGTAATTGTGCAAACAGAGCGGCCTCGAAGGTCGACACCATCAGGCCCAGCACCCGCATGCAAGTCCAGAGGGATGACCAGCTGCCGGACAGCAGGAGGTGAATTGCAACCTGCAGTTTCTGGAGATTGTCCAGAGGAAGGAGTACTCTGGCTAAGGCCAAGTCCAGAGTCAGAACCAGATAGATATAGTCTAGCTTCATGGAAGGATCCAAGCCAGACTTCTGAAGATTCAGAATCCAGCTAAACTCCTTCAGGGTCTGTATGGTGATCTTCAGGTTTTCCACCAGCACAGTAGGAGAATCTGTTAAAAAAAGATCGTCCAAGTAGCTCAGGACCAGGATCCCCCGCTGACGTAACAATGCTAGCACCGGGGCCAACACTTTCGTAAAAGACCCGAGGAGCGGAGGCAAAACCAAAGGGTAACCCCACAAACTGATAATGCTCCTCTCCCATGGCAAAGCAGAGGAAGCACTGGCGACTGACATATAATGTAATGTGAAAGTAAGCGTCTGATGTCGATGGAGGCAAAAAATCCCCCTGATGCAGGGAAGCCACTACCGTGCGAATGGACTCCATTCTGAACTTCTGTATCCGCACAAAGCAGTTTAGCACCTTGAGGTCCAGAATTGGATGCACCTTGCCTTCCTTCCTGGGGACTGTAAACAGGTTTGAGTTAAACCCCTGAAAACGTTCCAAAGTCGGAATAGGGACAATCACCCTTTGAAGTAAAAGGTCTTGAACTGCCCCAAACAGACCCTGTAAGTGGACCGGGGACAGTCGCACGTTGGAAGGAAAGAACCTTTCCAGAGGGTAAGAACGAAACTCAATCTTGTAGCCGGACAGTATTGACCTCGCGGACCCACTTGTCCTGTACCAGGGAAGTTCACTGGTCCGAGAACCAGCAAAAACGTTCCCCCACCCCAGAAAGGGGAGAGGGCGCACCTTCATGCTGAAGAAGCCCCCTCTTGACCTGCCAGACCAAGTTCACTTGGATCCTCCAGAGGAGGCCCTGAAGGGCTTCGATCCCTTGTCTGTCGACCCTGAGGAACGAAAAAACTTCTTATTGGCCGAGAAGGAGGGCCCACGTCTACGACGAGGGTCCTTGCCCTTAGTAGCCTACAGAAGAAAGGTACTTTTCCCCTCCTGTGAGACCTTTAATGTCATCTAGGGTAGCACCAAACAGGCGATCTCCTTAAAAGGGAAGATCAGTCAAGGCCTATTTAGAAGTCTGGTCCGTAGACCAGCAATTGAGCCAAAAGACTTGGCAGTGGTCCTTTGGCGTAACAGAGAGCTGAGCCACTAGGGGAGCCACATCCAAAGAGGCATCACAGACAAACTGCAGCCCCTGGACCAGCTGATCCGCCAGCTCAGCAAAGGCAGGGGGGAGCTGCTCCCCCTCCAGGTCACTGTGCAAAAAGCTTAGCCCATTCGGTCAGAGTCTGCGACACTAGGGCAATGGTGAATATCGGCTTCAGTGCCGTACTAGCCAGGGTGTACGTATTGAGGGCCACAGCCTCCGCCTTCCTGTCAGCCGGGTCCTTAAAGGCCGGGGAATCTTCAACTGGAATCATGGTTGCCTTGTTTAATCTGGAAACCGGACGGTCCAACACCGGTGGAACAGTCCTCTTCTTAAGAAGGGACTCCTCATAGGGGTACTGCCTAGCAACTCGCTTAGGGACCCCAAGGGGACGCTTTGGTCCTCCCCATTGAGTGCCAAAGGGAACCTGCACTTCTGTTACAGCTGCAGCTCTGTCCTCCATCTTTAAGGTCTCACGCACAGATACAATCAGTGCGTCCATCAGCACCTTTTCGTGCGCTGTTGCATAAGTGGAGGAATCCTCTTCACTATCTGAGGATTCAGGGCGCGTGGTCGCAGACCCAGCAGGGTGACCCACGTCCGCGGCGGCCGAATCCGATTCAGGATCTGATGAGACAGATGAGGCAGGGGGCGCTTTTTGCCAGCCCATCGCCCAAAAGCCACATCTACCCGGACTTCAAGAGTGCATCGATGGATGGTGGAGACCACAGTGGACTCCGCAGTCTCAGAGAGGGGATCAGGTGGGGAGATGTGCTCCAAAGCCTCCATGAGTCACCTGGGGGACCCTACAAAAAGGTGTAAAACATTGTTAAGGGACAACCCCCACTGCTCTGGCAGAACCACTGGTTGCCAGTCACAGAGCACCAATTGATCCTCAGCAGAGAGGGAGAGGACCCCACCGGACTCACCACCCCGCAGAAACCAGGCACCACAGCCACCAGGAGAATCTGCACTGCACAAGTGGCGAACAGGAAATGAAAGGATCCAGTAGTCAGCACCAGGAGATGAGGAGGGGCTCCAACCCACAGAGAACGCAGCTCAGAAGGCTCCCAAGGAAATGCCTGCTGCTGTTTTCTTTGACAAACCACTGCAAAACAGCCGCCAGACTACACAAACATGGCCACCGCACATCGCAGCACAAGGCTACAACAATATGTCGGCACCACAAGGCTCCCAGGGACCGAGGAGGGGTCCCTAGGCCTCAAGGACAGGCCCAGGCAGGACGGGGAAGGGGGGGTCCTGGCAGGAGAGACGAGACCCAGTCGTATGAGACCTCGCGAGGCGTTTAACTCCAAGGCCAGCCTCTGTCCAGTGGGGCTATGTCGCGGCCGACTTAGATCGGAGCTGAGGTCTGTGCGCGCTTGCTGGCCAGACTGGGGTGACCACTGGATCTACATTGCCCAGCCCGGCAGTTGATTGTATACTTTTTTTCTGCCTAGTGTCCAAGTCCTGCAGGGGGCAGTATAACCCCTGTAAGAAGGTTAAGAATATCAGGAGCTGTGTGCGTCCATGAACGAAGGAGAAATAGGATCACCATCCGTCTGGTTTTTGGCAGACCGGATGGGATGGCGGCAGGGGAAATGTCAGCTGACATCCGCTGCTCCATACAGGAGATTTGAGGATCTGATCAGGTCCGCCTGAAAAAACTGACAGGCAGACCTGATTGGACAAGCACGTGTAAAAAGGGCCTAAAACTGCATAAAATAGACTATGAATATAAAAAGTCTACACACCCCTGTTAAAATGTCAGGCTTCTGTTTCCAGTTGACGGACAAAACGGTAATGGAGAGATCAAAGCGGGGACCCAAACAGCTTTTAAAACCTGACAAATTTTCCAAACTTTCTCTACTCTATCTGGAGTTCTTTTTTAAAGCCTACAGAAGGCAAGACCCCCCAAAATGAACATACCATTTTCCCGATTATGACGACCGGTCTCATTTCCTGCTGTGTTTTGGGGCAAGTGCATTCCTGTCTCGAAATCAATACCAATTTTCTCTGCTTGACGGCGAGCCTGTCGGATCACTGCTGCTCCCTGCTCTTTAAGGCGGACAGCTGACCGGTAAAAGATGGTGTCCTTCGTATTGTACTTGATGCAGTTGTTAACAATCAAGTTGAAGTCCTCCTCAAACTGGTCAAAGTTTTGGTAGCGGAGAGCTTCTAGGTTAACCTTCATCTTTTGGAAGTCCATTGGCTTTTTAATGTGTTCTAGGTAGTCTGGTACCTGAGGTGGAGAAAAAAAACAAAAAAACACCAATACCTTAAAGGGCACAAGCAATTTGTAAGGTACTCTTAAAACAAAAAATGTTCAACAACTGGTTTCTGAAAGATAGGCAAAATGATATGAAATTTACTGCAAAGTGGGTGTATATAGTGAACCAGGCACTATAGAGAGGAAAAGTAATTAGCAGTTTATTTCCATATTGGAGTGGTGAGTAAGGTGTGCAATGAATCCCAGTAGCTGGAATTCATGATCTGAATTAGTTATCTGCTAACATCAGCTGTTCCGATATTTAAAGCGGTATTAAAAAGGCAAATTTTTTTTTTCTCCTTTGCACAGAGCAGCTCCGATCCTCCCCTTTAGGGTCCCCCGCCAGCGCTCTTGGCCCCTTGCTTCTACCAAGTGCGCCACAGGAAACCGCTTTCCGTGGGGGCACCCAAGCAGGCTCACTCCCGAGCTGCTGCTCTTCGGGCTTGGCCCTGTCCCCTCTCTCTACTCACTGGCTGTTTTTGACAGCAGCAAATAACGGTTCCCGCTGTCGTCTCAGCCAATGAGGAGGGAGAGTCCTCGGAGAGCTGAGTCACTCGTGCACATAGCTGGATCGCGCGATGGGGCTCAGGTGAGTATTTGGGGGGGGGGGGGGCTGCTGCAAACAGAAGGTAAAAAATCTTGAGCCTTTAGAACCATTTTAAAGCAGTATTAAACCCAAAAGCAAACATTATATTGCAGCTTGCCAATCCTTCGATGCAATGGCTGCATTAATTTTCTTTTTTAGGCTTTATTCCCTTTTTTTTTTACTAGGTGATCTGGCCAGTAAGTCGGTTGTTTTTCAACACAACAAGCTCTCCTACAAATGAGCCAGTTAGAGATTTCCACTGACAAGGGTGCTTACAATCAGGTCAGCTTAAAAAAAAAAGAAAAAAAAAGAAAAAAGAAAACCAATGCAGCTACCACATCTAATAATTGGCAAGTTACAATAGATTACATGAACCACCCCACTGCAAGGGCTTAATGCAGGTTATGTTTATGGGTGACAGAATAAGGAAAAATAATTTAATCCACGCTCCTTTCGGCTCCCTAATTTTTGTGTAATGGGGTTGCCTATTAAGCTGCTCACGTCCATAGTCAAATGCTCACCGAAGCATTGGGAAATAATGCTGCAGCCTGCTGGAGCAGGGAATTGGGGTAAGTAATGGAGTCTCTCGCTCTACCTTCTTTAAATAACAAGGATTCAACTTTAATAAATATGGTTAATATGATAAATAGTGGGATTCGGTTAACTGCACAATTTAATGGATTCTCAAATTTTTCACAAGATTTTTTACTGCGGCTGCATGATGGTTCATAGGGGGGACTTTTTTTAAGTTACATATTAATAAAGAAGCTATTCACACCACCAAAAAACAAGCACAGTACATTTCTCAAAAATGTTAAATTATGAATTGTATACTCATCGTAAAATTATTTTTTTGGAGTAAATTGAGGGACACAGGAGGTCTTAAAACTTTGTGTTATACTGCCACCTACAGGAGGATTTGGACAATACCTTTCTATAACAACCCCTACTACCAGCATGCTCCAGTTTTTTTTTTTTTCAGTATCAAGAGCAGGGATCCTCAAACTACGGCCCTCCAGGTGTTGCAGAACTACACATCCCATGAGGCATTGTAAAACTCTGACATTCACAGACATGACTAGGCATGATGGGAATTGTAGTTCCTGAACAACTGGAGGGCCATAGTTTGAAGACTCCTGATCAAGAGCATTAGCATAAACACAGAGGGCTGGGGGCCTACATCTCTCCAGAAAAACATGACAAAAATCCCTTCCATTGAGGGACACAGAACATCTTAAATCTTTAGACATCCAAAAATAGTCCAACTGAGCCTAATAGATCACTTCTAGGCTATCTCTGCAATGTCCAGTCAAGCAGGCCTTGGACATGGTACTCCAAAAACAGACTAAAGCCCCGTACACACGTAGCGATTGTCGGCCGTAAATATTCGGCCGACGAACGATCGGCCGATTGTCGGCTTGTTAGTATGATGCTTCCGACAACCGACTGCGACTTTTCGGCCGAACAGAATCTGTTGTGCAGGCATTAAAATTTTTGTTGGCCAACACCAGAACGGCCGATTGTTTGCCAGTCAGTACAGAATTCGGCCGACAAACAGCCGATTAGCAAGACTGGGCATGCTCAGAGTAGAAAAAACACACAAAGTAAACCAGCACATGACATCACTTCTGCAGTCGGCTGTTGTTGGCCGACAAAATTCATGTGCAGTCTTTTGCAGTTTTCAGCCGACAGGACAGCACCGGACAAAAGACGGCCGATAGTTCGGCAGACATTCGGGACGTGTGTACGGGGCTTAAGGATGTTGGTGCTGGATAGCTGCAATCAAAGAAGCATAGCTCCAGTAGTGATGTAGAGAGGAGTCTTGACTGAGGAAAAAAAAAAAAAGGAAGGTCAGTCAACACAGAAGAGTTAAAGAAAAGACATCCTCTGAGGATACTAGCAAGTAACTGAGGCAAGCTGGTAGTAGGACAAGCTTTGTGGACTGGGCTACAGTTTGTTCTCCACTGTTTAATCCTCCTGTAGGCAGCATTAAACCCAAAGGCTTCCTTTGTCACTCAATAGACTATAAAGAAAGTCGTATTTCCATTCCAACCACCTAATCTCTCTCAGCTGCAAACATTGGGAATGGCTTACACATGGGCCAAGTATCAGCCATATTTGTAGATAAAGATGGCTTATGGTTGTTAAGGTTAAGGCCAACCTATGTTTTTCCTATGCAGGTCAAAGTAACAGGATTGTTTTAATCCTTTAATTTCCCACTCCAGCAACACATACTCCTCTCTCTCCCCTTTGCTCCCCCTTCAGTTCTGTTCAACCAACAGAAGCATAAAACAAAAATCTCTCTGTAAGCTCGAAAATACTCAAAACTTACACAGGATCGAGGACTCCCCTTCAAAGTGTAGCATGGGGTTAGGTAACAGGTGAGTATGTACTGTTGGGGAATTGGACCTTTTAAGCACACCTGGTTTGATTTAACACAACTCTGTCATTTAAATGAAGTCCCAAAAGAAGAGTTACCTGCGAAGAAAAGTATACTTACCCCTCTCCTGTCTGTGCTGTTGATCGCTGCTCTGATAAGGAGAAATGATCCCACAAAGTCTGTTCAGAAACTGACACTTCTAGGAGTCTTTGCCCCCTCCCAGCTCCTAGTGGCTCCTCCTGCTGATCCCCACATCTTTACAGGACACAGTAATGATAAATGGATTAGTGAGAACAACTACGGAATGATGCAGAGGACAGGGAAGACTCTGGGAAATGTTTCTTTCCAAAAAGACATCATGGGACAATTTCTTTCCATCAGAGCAGTGTTCACCAGCATTGGCAGCAAGAGAAATAAATATTTAAAATCTTCTTTGCAGGCATGTCCTCTGTTGGAATGTTTTTTTTATGTGACAGTTACTTTAACGTCCGAGACAAAAAGAGAATAAACTGAAACTGAATTATCACTGCTGTCTTGCAGTTACAGCCCGTAAAGAGGGAAGAAAAATAAGTGTCTAAAAAAATTATAGTTATGGCTTATACCAAGACTACACAAATACTAGAAGTCTGGTGATCAACAGGCCTACAGCTGCTACCTAACTTTTTGAGCCATTACTAGTTTTTTTTTTTTTTTCTAATAAATTCTATGTTGCTGGCTCCTTACAGGAGCCTTCTCTCTCAAACTGGCTCAGCTAGTTCATGAATTTCAGTATTGATGTGCTGAAATGCTGTAGAAGTAGAAAAGTCACTCTGAAAAATTAATAGACAATACACATTAATGACAATTATGAAATGCAAAAAAGAAATGGATGGAGATTGGATTCTTACTTCGTACAGTTCTGTTACCTCGGAGAGAGGGACCGCCTCAGTAAACAAATTGCTGGTATCTTTCTCTTGCAACAACTCTAATGTTTTTCTCAAGAGAATAAGAAAAGGGGTTAGCTGGACCTCTAGAGCCAACTGTTGTATTTTAATCTGCAATAAACAAAAAACAGGAGGGAAAGTCAACATGGGATGCCGGTAGACTGTGCAGGCAGAAATATGTACTCAAGCAAGCTAGGGATCGCCCTGTACCGTTTCTCTCTTCAGCTTCTCTCTCTTGCGTATCAACTCTACCAGCAGGCGTGCCCGCTCCAGGTCATGCCGAAGCCTTTGCCAAGACTTTAACTGTTCCTTCAACACCCAGTTTTTGTCCGTAGAGTCTTTCTGTTGAAAGAAATTTATTAAGCTTGGAGTTTTAGATTAATAAACTTTTTAAAAGAGGAGCTCCAGGCTCCTATAGAACAAATCAGAAGTCAGCAGCTTCAAATACTGTAGCTGCTGACCTTTATTATTCAAACACTTACCTGTCCAGGAATCCAGCAGTGTCTTCACTCGAGCCGATTTTCAATTGGCTATTGGGTGCTGCAGCCGCCATCTCCACTAAGGGAAACTGGCAGTGAAGCCTTGCGGCTTCACAGCCAGTTCCCTACTGTGCGAAGCGCGCTGCGCTCTCTGATTGTTCCGGTTGCAGGAGAAGGAGGAGGGCAAACTCAGCCGGAAGTGGGAGCGGGTACCTGTCAAAACCAGATACCCACTTCCACTTTTGGGTGGAGCTCTGCTTTAAATAATAGATAGTATAATGGAGGCAAAGTTCTTGTAGTGAGTGAGTAGAACAGGGCAAACAGAGCTGACTTCCTGTGCTGCAATACTGATGAAATACACTACAGATACATTAGGCTACAAAAAAAACTTTAAAGATGGATAACAAAAAAAAAAATGGATGGACTCAAGTGTTATAAAAATACAAGGCCAAAATAAAAAAAAAACGAGCATTTAAAGCATATCTAAACCCAAAAACAATTTAAAATCATGCAGCTACCAATCAGACATTGTGGCATTCGTTGTTTTGTTTTTAGGGGTTCCCCCCCCCCCTTTGTCACCTGGCCAGTAACACTTCCTGGGTGGCTTTTCTATCTGTAGAGGAGCAACGGTGTCACCCTTAGACAGCAGCACTGTCTACAGAGCATAGTGTTAGGCTGGCCATACACCGTTCTTTTTTCTTAGTTCAGCCAGCGGGTGGATGGAGAAATCCCACCAACAGAACATTTTATTTTGAGAGCAGAAACCGCAGCAGCTGCAGCCACTGATCATAAAAAGTTTTCCAGTATGTCCTTTTCACAGAAGGCAATCAAATAATAAACTTCTGTTGAGTGAAGACATTCCCTGCTGCACTGGTCAAATTTCTGATCAGTGTATGACCTGCTTTAGTAGGACTAGTAGATTCAGTTAGACTTTACATATTTAACAAATTTAAAGCCTAACTTTAGCTAACACTTTTTAAGCAGTTACAGTAAATTGTTTTTCCCCTTTTGAAAATGATTGAATGAGTAATGTAAGCGCCCTATAAGTTACCTAATGTAAGTTACAGGAGGGAGTTTAGAAAAACAAAGACTGCTTTGTTATTCTTAGTGACAGACTGATTTTGTCATTTTGAATTTTGCCGTTAGTATTACTTTAAAGTGGTTTTAAAGTTAAAAGGTTTTTTTCCTTAAAAAGAGTATGGGTTTAAGTAAAAAAAAGTCACACTTACCTAGGTGGATGCAGCACCGGTTTGATGTGTACCCATCTGGCTCTAAGAGCAAGAACTGAATGATCAAACGCCACTGATCGCTCAGCTCTCGGTCTTCAGGCTGCAGAGAGCTCAGTCAGCGGCTGTCTGCTCTGCCCCTCCAGCGCTCACTGGAGCGCTGAACTTTGGAAGTGGCAGGGGTGGTTGGCTCAAGTTCTCAGCAAATCGCAGAGAGGCTGAGCCAGTTGCTGGTCCAGGCATTTGGGTGGACCATGACCATATAAACCGGCTCTGTGATGTCAAGCAGATCTTGCTATGGGGGCACTGAAGATGAGGGGAGAGCGCCACTGGGGGACCACAGAAAAGGAAGAGATTGTTCTGTACAATACGATTGCACAGAAGGCAAATATAACAACTTATTAGAATTGAAAAAAAAAAAAAAAAACACTTTACATTTACAACCACTTTAAATTACAATTTTGCACTCGAGCCTGCAGAGTATTGTAATTGTGAACAGTGCATTGCAAGTGCAATTCACAGGCTTCTGCACTGTTTGCCATCCTTTTATCTATTGCTTGCATGGTCTGCAAGTCTCTTTGCAACAGTGGGAGATGGGACTTGTAGTCTTTCCATTCATGAACCCTTGAAAAATGATGATGTGACAGCATAAGGATGTTGAAGAGATAAGCATTCACAATTGAAGTAAGTGGGGGTATCAAGATCATGTTTCATATTACACCCTAAATAACTAGGGTGCAACATGAAACACCATCCAAAAGGTGGACTTTGCCTTTACTAGATCAAATTCTGTCACACATAGATGTGATCACTTCTACAATGAGGCACAGAGCCTGCAGAACAATTTTAAAACAAGCTCATAGCTACTTTTGCTGTCATCAGCTTGTTTTAACCCTTTCAATGCTAAAAAAGGCACATCATTGTCAAAACAAAAAGAGAAAAGCTTCTACAAAAAGTTGTTTGTAGCTTGCTGGAAGCTTTAAAAAAAGATTGCTGTACACACAGCTTTCAAGCTTCAGCCAGTGTGAAAAAGGTCTGCAGAACCAGTCATATCAGAGAATCAGACTCAGGATCAAGTAATACATTTTCTTCTAAGACATAAAGGAACACAAAAATTAAACACATGGACCATGTGCTATCAGTGTCTCATGTCAGTATATAGATAAATGATGGAATTTCAATGTTAAAGCCATCAATTGCCAATACAATGCAGTCTCCATATAGTCACCTTCAGCGTTTGGTCTCCAATCTCTTCGTTTGGTTTAGAGATTGTTCCCTGGTGAACAGAGGTCTCATCAGACAAAGGTATTCTCCACTTCATATCCTATTGGGAGAATAAACGCTTTTGTTTATCTGCACTCAAAATAAAGTACTTACCCAGCTTTCATCATATCTTAGGCTGTATTTTTTTCGTATGGTTTAGGAGCTCCAGATGTAAGCAATGACAGGATCATTTTTAAAGTAACAGTATCTTTAAAATTCTATTCAAAATGATTTAAGGCAATGTACAGCAAAGCCAGTGCTGACTTGTTACACGGCTTTAACTTCATCCAGCATTTAACTTCATCCAGCATTAACAAATTTTATATGGAAATGAGCCTGTCACTTCCACAAGCATGTTTTATATAGAAAAATAAGTGTCATACATACACACACAAATTTATATATTTATATAATATATACACACACACACATATATATACATATATATACATATATATATATATATATATATATATATATATACACACATACATACACATATATATATATATATATATATATATATATATATTCATGTACACAGATACATATACACACTAGAGCTGCACGATTAATTGTTAAAAAAAATCGTGATCTCGATTCACACCCCTCACATCTTAAAACAGCATGTCCTCAATTCATACAGAGCTGTTCTCTGCTCACTCAAAGCTGTCAAAAAAAAAGAAGAGCCTCCTAGAAATGTTTATCACCATTGTTAAAGCGGTTGTATCCTCAAGAAAAAAAAAAAAAAAAAACCCTGCAGGACAAAGACATAATGAGCTAGTATGCATCGCATACTAGCTCATTATGAAATACTTACCTTAGAACGAAGCCCGGACATGGTCGTCCGGAGAACGCTGAGGGCGCCATCATGTTCCCTCGGCGTCTCTTCCGGGTTCGGCGGCTCTGACACTGTGAGTGGCCAGAGCCGCGATGACGTCACTCCCACGCATGCGCGTTTCACTTTCCGGAAAGGAGCTCTGAAGGTCCGTTGGATGTTCAGAGCGCATGCGCCGCCGACGTCAGCGGCTGCATGCAGGTTGAATATCTCCTAAACTGTGCAGGTTTAGGAGAATTAATTGTACCTACAGGTAAGACTTATTATAGGCTTACCTGTAAGTTAAAGTCAAATAAAGGAGTATACTACCGCTTTAAAGCGGTTGTAAACCCGAAAATTAAAAAAAAAAAAAAAAAAAACCTGCAAGACAAAGGCATAATGAGCTAGTATGCATCGCATACTAGCTCATTATGTATTACTTACCTTAGAACGAAGCTCCGACACGGACCCCCGGACATCGCTGCGGGCGCTGCCATGATCCCTCGGGCGTCTCTTCCGGGTTCGGCGGCTCCGGCGCTGTGATTGGCCGGAGCCGCGATGACGTCACTCCCGCGCATGCATGCGTGAGTGATTTTCCGGCAAGCTCCCGGCAAGGAAAACTGATGGTCCCCCCGGACCTTCAGAGCGCATGCGCCGCTCGCGTGAACGGCTGCATGCACTGCAAATATCTCCTAAACCTTGCCAGTTTAGGAGATATTAATTGTACCTACAGGTAAGTTATTATAGGCTTACCTGTAGGTAAAAATGTCAAAAAGCGGGATACTACCGCTTTAAGACTGCTAGATAACTATAAAACACTATGTTTTACAATGTATCATTTCGTTTTTTTTTTTAGATCAAAGGAATGAACTTCTGTCTGTATGCGAGGGCAGTTTAACCTCTTAAAGACTAAGCCTTTTTCTGACACTTGTTGCTTACAAGTTAAAAATCGTTTTTTTTTTTTTTGCTAGAAAATTACTTGCAAGCCCAAAACATTAATATACACACATACATATATATATATATATATATATATATATATACACACACACACACACACTAGAACTAAATAATATAAAAGCATGTTGACATACAGCTTCATTACTTTTGGAAGCCATTCCAATGCGCACCCCAACACATTCCATAATGGAAATAAAGTATTATAGGTAGCTGAGGTATTGTTCTATACAGTGTAAATTCATTTTAGTGGAAAAACGTGTTCACACCTTGTGGTGGCTGCTGTTAAACTGAAATTTTCAGATAAATATTGACTAAATACAAGATGCACGTACATGCATATTACAGTCTTCGTGTTCTTTTACATTTTTTTCCCAATAACGGAGAGGTAAAAGCGTAAGGCCATATGCACACTGGACCGATGTATGATCAGATATTCCTGGCAGAAAAAAATGCGAGGATGGGCTGTATAGCACTTGTGAGCTTTTGCAAGTATGCACACACAAGCAGGAAGTATGGCAATTGCATTTATTTGTGAGTTTACATGCAAAAATACTGACTGGTAACCCAGATTTCTGTATTTTTTTTTTTTACTGATCAATGCGCAGATCATGTTTACGGGCCTGTGTGTACAGGTACATTAAAAATAGGCTGCAATTAGATCAGTGAAGAAAAAAAATTGTATGCCTAAAAAAACTGAGCGTTTACAACCACTGTAAGGCCTCTTGCACACTGCTGGCTGAAAAGTCAGAAGGTTTTTTTATGCATTAAGATAAAAAGCCCTCCGTGTGCAGCAGCCCCCCCCCCCATACTCACCTGAGCCCCCTCTTGATCCAGCGATGTCCACGAATGCCTCGTTCATCCAGGACTCTCCCTCCTGATTGGCGGAGACACAGCAGCAGCACCATTGGCTCCCACTGCTGTCAATCTAACTCAGTTAGCCAATGAGGAGAGAAAGAGGGTGGGGCTGAACCACGGCTCCATGTCTGAATGGGCACACGGAGCTGCAGCTTGGATCGGGTGCCCCACATAGCAAGCTGCTTGCTGTGGGGGCACTCAAAAGGAGGGAGGGGTCAGGAGCTCCAGCCAGGGAACTGAGAAGAGGAAGATTAGGGTTACTCTGTGCAAAACCACTTCACAGAGCAAGTAAGTAGAACATGTGTTATTTTATTTAAAAAAAAAAAAAAAAAAGAGAGACTTTACAATCACTTCAAACAAGTCCTGTACTTCGTCTCTGTGCAGGAGTTTCTTGTAATAAAGACTGGTCACTGATGCTCTCTCCCCTTGTGTGGGGTAACTGGTCTTGTATACCCTCCCCCCCCCCCCCCCATCGTTTTCGGCTGAAAGCCTGTAGCAGGTGTGGTCTCTCCCACAGTTCTGTTCTCTGCACAGGCTAAGGAAACGTTTCCTATAGAGCAGTGGCAACACAGATGTACAAAGTGCGGTGTAAGAATACTCGACTTTGATAGCACACCTACTGCTACAAGCTAAAAACTGGGTTTGCAAAATCATATCAGGCACAGAGTGGATTTATATCCTTTGTGACTAGTGAGGAATATATAGTAACAAAAAAGTTTTTTGCCTGTTATGCAGCCTTAAGCTATCAACCTCTTTAAAATCTCTTACTTCAACTACATTATAAAGCTACAAAAGAAACACTGCTTCACCCACCCACCCACCCACCATGCTACTATCTGACCTGCTCACAGTTCCGCTGTGACTGCAAGTGTGTCTGTAAGCGGCGCAATAAGGGAACGCCATTCCGGGATTGTCTCTTTAATGTCCAGTAGCTATGTAGCCTCTGCATGAACTGGCTTTTCCTCTGGATGGTTAAGCAGTTGGTGATCTTACTGAGCCTGAAAGAAAAAAATGATAATGGTATTAGATATAATATACAATAAATAAATATAAACATAAAAAAGCACTTGGCGTAAAAGTGCAACATTAATATAAAGCCTAGTTTACTGATGTCCTATTACATGCTATTCCTATATCTTTTTAGCTGTAAAGTTGCATGTATACTGTATTCTTAGAGCCGGTTCACATTAGCGCGACTTGTCAGGCGACTTGTCAGGTCCATTGACCGCTACAGGACCCGTTCTAATAGGAGCGACACAAGTCGCTCCGACTTAGAAAAAGGGTCCTGTACTACAGGGCTCGACAATCCCCGGGCGCCAGGTCGCATTTGCGACTAGAATTAGCGACCTGGCGCCTGGGGGTGCCCTGCAGAAGGTGTCCTGTCATTTTTGCCCGGACTTCCGCGCACGGAGTGCACGGACTTCCGGGCCGTCCGAAAATCGAGGCCCCGGCTTTTCGGCCTACTTGAGATGACAGGCTTCCAATGGGGAACTGGCGCCCTCTTGTGGAGGCCGGGAGTAATGACTGTTTCCACTGCCTTTTTGTTCTCAATTCATTCATTACCATCTCCCTGTCCAGTTAGTTACCTTTGACAGGGAGTGTGGTTATTATTATTTAATTTATTTTTTAAATGTAAAAAAAAAAAAATATATTTTTTTCTTTTTTTTTTAATTATTTAAAATAAAAAAAATTCTTTTTTTTCCAATTATTAAAAAAAAATATATATATATATATATATATATATATATATAAATATATATCTATATAAAAAAAAAATATATATATATATATAAATATATATCTATATATAAAAAAAAAAAAATATATATATATATATATATATATATATATATATATATATATATATATATCTCTATATAAATATATATCTATATATCTCTCTCTCTCTCATATATATATATATATATATATATATATATATATATATATATATATATATATATATATATATATATATATATATATATAGATATAATCTCCTTTTTTTTTTTTTTTTTTTCTCGTCGCCATGCCACAGCCGAAGGCCCCTTTCACACGGGCTGTCTGATCAGGTCCGCCTGTCAGTTTTTCAGGCAGACCTGATCGGACCCTTGATTCTCCTCTATGGAGCAGTAATCTGCCGCCATCTGATCCTGTCCACCAAAAGCAGACGGATGGATCGGATCAGATGGCATCGGATGGAAAGAGACAGACAGTCTGTTTTCATCCAATTGTGCTAGAGGAGAGTGGGGTTCTAGTCGTATTTATGTGTAAATTTAGTATCCGTTTTATTAAATAAAGCTTGGTTGTTAGTTTAAAAAAAAAAAAAACTGGCTCCTAACTTTTTTAGCTGGCTCCTAGATTTCAGGAAAATTTGTCAAGCCCTGCTGTACTATTTCGGGGCGACTTGCATAGACTTCCATTATGTGAAGTCCCTGCAAGTCGCTACGAAGTCGCTACGAAGTCGTGGTGCAATGTAATGCACAAGTCGCCCCCGAAGTAGTAAGGAGTCGTGTCGCCTCAGTGTGAACCGACTCTTAGTGTTTTGTTTAACAAAAAGGCATCCCACCCTATTACTGTATCTGAAATATGCGTATAGACATCTCTAGAACCAGTGCATTTTAAAATCAACTGATGTACTAAAATTTCGCACTTTTGCAATTTCTCAAACAAGGCACTAATACATTTTATAAAAGTATACATCAGGAAAAAAAAAAAAACAGTTTAAATAGAAATTAGGGTAAAATTGGCATTTTTCTTCCAAAGTTATATAAATCTCCCACCTCCTAAAAGACCTTTTTGTACACGGTCACACATCTGCTGAGTCCCCCAAACACAATGGATATTCGTCACCACCCAGAGATCCCCGAGATCAGTAAAAAGCGGGTATATACTGCAAAAGATATAAGGACTGGTCTGCTACATGATCTAGCTGCAATTGCTGCACCTGATGAATGAAAGGAAAACACAGCAGATCTCTGTCCCCTTTTCTCATCAGTAAGGCCCCATTCACAAGAACATTCTGATTGGGCCTGCCTGTCTGTTTTTCAGGTGCACCCGTTCAGAACCTCAATTCTTTTTTATGGAGCGATGGGTGCAAACGGGTGTGTCCAATCTGATCCGATTCGCCAAAAACAAAGACGGATCCCTTTACGACCAGTGGATCAGATGGCAGTTGGGTGTAAATGGACAAGCAGTCCGTTTACATCCACCCGCCCATAGAGGAGAGCGGTCTGTGTCTGCTCTGCATGAGCAGAGTGGAGCGAACACGGACCGGTCATCAGCCTGCTCAGCAGAGAGATGCCCTGCTAAGCAAGCAGGTGGCAGCGGCAGTCCACCCCATGTAAAGGGGCCTAAAAGAAGAGGTTGCCAACATTGTGTGCCCATAAAGCAAGCATTGCAGACTGATGTTTTCTAGCCAACACTAAGCCATAAACTGGTGAGGTTTTCTAGTTAAAGGGTCACTAAAAAACACATAATAAAATTCGATCAATAAATGGTGTAATACATGCTGTTCAGTCACTAAGATTGGTTCTCTGCATTCTGCAAAAAAAAAAAAAAAAACGGGTCGATCCTGCTGTTCTCTATCACCCCCTTCTGTTCATGTCCCCAATGCAGTTGGGGATATTTCAACTGTGTTGGTAACTCAGCACATGGTAATTTCTTAGTGGGGTTTCTATGCTGAGTATTTCTTCCCTATCACATCTGAGCAGCCCATGTGACTTTTGTGACAGTGTTAAATGACAGTCCGCTCTCTCCCTCCTCCTGCATGCCCACTAACCAGCTAAACACAATGGGGGTGGGATATTACAGTTACACCGTTGGTAGTGCTGAAAAAAGACATCAGTCCATCAATTTTAGCCTGTGGTGTGTGTGTGCTTATGTCAATAGTAACTTGTATATAATCCCTGTAGGTTGTGATCGTTAAGGTGCCCATCTAATTCTTTTTTTAAACTATCGACACTCCCTACTGATACTACGGCTGGTGGAAGAGAATTCCACATCCTTACCGCTCTGACAGTAAAGAACCCTCTATGCAGAAGTTTATGGTTAAATTGCTTCTCTTCCAATTTTAGTGAATGGCTACGTGTCCTTTTAAACTCTCTTTCATTGAAAAGCTTTTTCCCTATGCAAAGGTCGCCAGTACGGTCTTTGTACATCTCTATCATATCCCCTCTCAAGCGTCTTCTCCAGAGAGAATGAGTTCAATGCTTGTGGTCATACCCAATACCCGAGATCCTCTAGTCCCTTTATTGGCTTGGTTTCTTTTCGCTGGACTCTCTCCAGTTTCAGCACATCTCTCTTGAGAAACGGTGCCCAGAACTGGACAGCATACTCAAAATGCGGCTGGACCAGAGATTTGTAGAGTGGGAGAATTATCGTTTTATGTCTGAAATAAATCCCCTTTTTAATGCATGCTAATAATCTGTTGGCTTTGCTTGCAATAGCTTGGCATTGTATGCCATTACTGAGCTGGTCACCTACTAGAACCCTCAGGTCCTTTACCATCCTAGATTCCCCCAGAGGTTCTCCCCTAGCGAGTAAATTGCGTTCGTATTTTTAGCACCCAAATGCATTACTTTGAATTTTTTGCCATGTAATTGCCCAACCCATTATTTTACTTATGTCTTCTTGTAAGGTTTTCACATCCTGCGCAGAAGTTATTGCCCTGCTTAACTTTGTATCATCCACAAATATTAAGATTGATCTATTTATTTCATCCTCTATATCAGGGCTCGACAAATCCCAGAAACTAGAAATTGCCTCCTGCCGCCTGGCCTTTCTCAGCCCATTTACTGTTGGCACTAGGCCCGAGCATAGAGTGCAAATGATTGGCCGTGGGGCATCGAAATCGCTGGGAATCTCCCGTCAAGTCCCTCCTCCTTCGACCCCATTGGACATCTCCTTATGGTCCTTGTTTTTTCTTTCAAGCAAGGCCTGCCCCTGTATTCTGAGCTCGTCGCGGGATTCCCCCCTGTGATTGACCTCAGCGGCTGTCAGTCAGGCCAGACATCAGGTGGCTGGGCTACACGCAGCTCTTGCTGCCTTTGCTTTTGTCTTGACAGGATGGTCTGGACGGCGGCGGCTTGGTACCCTGTCTGTGTCTGACCCCAGTCGTCATTGCCAGTGGTGATGAATGTGTCTTCCCAAGCCTGGGACATGGAGCTGTGTGAGAGGCAGCACCCCAGGGAGAGGTTTGGCCGGTGTAGCTTATGTTGGCTGCATTCAGTACTCCCCTCATCTCTGCTCACCTGACCCCCCCTCTCCCCCCAGGATCCTCACTGTTGTCAGGGTGAGGAGAGGCCAGCTGTCAGAGCTCCTCTCCCATCTCCACCATGCTACTGTAGTTCCTGCTGGATCCCCTGTTTGTATAGGTCCTTCCTGGGAGCCTGGACTGTAGCTGGTCTTTCCAAGGCTAGAGGAGGAGGTTGTGGGATGGAAGGGCCAGCCTGTCCTTTACTTGCTGAATCCTGGGTCAGAGCAGGCAGCAGCGTGTCCCTGGAAGCAGCCCATGTCCCTGGGGGAAAAGGATGGAGTTCTAGTATTCATTGTGGTATTTTATATTAGCGACCCCCCCCCCCCACGTTAAAAACCAACAGGTCTCTAAGAGGGGTGCATTTATAAAAAAAGTGGGTTCCCACACCTCAAAAACCTAAAAGTTTTGCAAATGTTGCGCACCTTCCCCCTTCTAATTGTACTGACTGCTGCCCACCTGTCCACAGCACATTTACTGCAGGAAGGTGGCACGAGCAGGCTGGATAACATACATGTACATCATCCAGCCTGTTCCGGGTTAGGGGCACATACGTGGGCGCTCCCTGATGATCCACGCTGACACTGACTACAGCGGGATTTTGTCAGCAGGTCCCAGCCAATGGTTTATGGCTTAGACCCGCTGATCGGCTGTAGCCAATCCCAGCACAGAGTCCCGTGTTTACAAACTTACAGGGCTCTGTACACAGGTCAGCAATCTTTAGTTTTAAAAAAAATGGCTCCTAACTTTTTTAGCTGGCTCCTAGATTCAAAGCAAATTTGTCAAACCCTGCTCTATATCATTTATGAATAAATTAAACAGAATTGGTCCCAGGACGGATCCTTTGGGGACCCCACTTATCACATCAGACCATTCCGAGTACAGGCGGTCCCCGGGTTAACGACTCCTACTTACAAAACAGAGGGAGACAACAGGAAGGGAGGAGAAATCTACCCCTAGGAAGGCAAATTCACTCCTGTAAGTTCTCATGGGAAAAAGGTGTCTTCACTGAAGCTTTATCACTAATCCTTGTTTCCACAACAACCGAAAATTTTCAAAATCCAGTTGTCATAGGGACAGAAAGTGAGGTGAAATCTTCTGAACAGGGGCACAGAAAGCAAAACAAGTAGTACATGGGTGTTAACCCTTCCCTATGCTATCCATAAAACTTTAATTATTCTTTTGGCTGGAGTTACACTTAAAAAATGTACCCGTTCTGACTTGCAAACAAATTTGACTTAAGAACAAACCACAGTCCCTATCTTGTTTGTAACCCGGGGACCGCCCGTACTCACTATTTATCCCCACCCTTTGGAGCTGCCCCTGTAGCCAGTTTTCAATTCAGGTACTCACCCTATGGTCCCTGCCGACAGACCTCAGTTTGTAAAGGAAACGTTTGTGGGGAACTGTATTAAATGCCTTTGCAAAATCCAGATACACCACAACCACAGGCCTTCTTTAGATTGCAGTTCACTTTCTCATAGAATAATAGATTGGTCTGGCAAGAACGAGTCTTCATGAATCCATGCGGATTACTACTAATGATACCGTTTTCATGACTAAAATCTTGTATACGGTCCCTCATCGTCCCCTAACATAGCTTACAGACTATTTAATGTTAGGCTGTTTGGACTGCAGTTCTCTGGGATATATCTCGACCCTTTTTTAAATATTGGTATCACGTTGGCTTTTCTCCAATCAGCTGGCACCATTCCAGTCAGTAAACTGTCCATAAACATTAGGAATAAGACTCCATTCACACTGAAGCGGGACGACTTGTGCACGACTTCGGGGGCGACCTGTGAAGTCGCGTGCAGCGTGACATCGGGGCGACTTGGACGGACTTCATAAAATGAATGTCTATGCAAGTCGCCTCCAGGTCGCCCCGAAGTAGTACAGGACCCTTTTTCTAAGTCGGAGCGACTTGTTTTGCTCCTATTAGAACGACTCCTGTACCACACAGTGGGAGCCCGAGGATAGCAACTTGTTAGGGTGACAAGTCGCCTGACAAGTCAGATCAGTGTGAACTCCAGGTGATGGTCTAGTTATTACCTGACTGAGTTCCTTAAGGACCCTTGGGTGTAAGCCATCTAATCCTGGTGACTTGTTTAGGTTAAGTCTTTCAAGTCTATTTCTGATACTGGTTTCTTTTAGCCATTGATGTGCATTCTGTGATGTGTTATTAACACTACAGCTCTGGTTACTATATTCCCCCATTCCCTTTGTAAAAAATGAGAAAAAGAATGCATTCAAAAAACATTTGCCTTCTTTTTGTCTTTTGTAACCAAATTCCCTTCATTATCCTTTATGGGGCCAATATGCTCTGGCCTCCCTTTCTTACTGTTAATATATTTAAAAAATGTCTTGGGGTTTTTCTTACTCTCATCCACTATGTGCCTTTCGTGGTCTATGTTAGCTGACCTGATTGCACTCTTACATTTCTTGTATTGTTGGAATGTTGACAATGACCCCTCATATATTTGAAGGCCTTTTCTTTTGCTTTTATATGCATTTTTATGTTCGAGTTTAGCCACCCAGGATTATGTTTCGCTCTTTTAAACTCATTTCCCATTGCAATACACTGGCCAATACCTTTATTTAGTATGCTCTTACAGCACTCCCATTTTTCCTCTGTGTAGACTGTTGGAGGCTTCACCTCCTTGTTATTCTGACACAGGCTGGAGGGATATAACACAGCCTGTGAGTGGCAGAAATCCACCCACACCATGGTATTGCCAAAAAATATTAAAAATTTGATAACAAATATATATTTGTATGAGGACTTAAAACTGTTTATTGATATTTATTTTTACTCTGTATTCTAAAGGCCGTTTCTTTTATTTTGACCAGCAGGAGACGACTAGAAGCTCCTCCTGCTTATGTTTCCCTGCAGACAGGCTGGGAAAGATCTAGTCATGTGACAGCTGTATATCGCTTAGGAAAAACTTCTGGCTTTGCCACCCTGAGTATAAATACGAAGATATTTAACCCCCTGGGGGCACCATGAGTACAAGTACCCAGATATTACCACTTTGGGGACACTATGAGTACATATACCCAGAGTTTACCACCGTGAGTACAAATACCCAGATATTACCACCCTGGGGATACCGTGAGTACAAATACCCAGATATTACCAACCTGGGGACACCGTGAGTACAAATACCCAGATATTACCACCTTGGGGAACCAATGAGTAGTATTAAAAGTTGAATACAATTATATATAAAAAAAATATATATATGTATATGTATATATTTTTTAACTGTCGGTTTCAGTTAAAGCGGTTGTATACTCAAAGTGAAAAAAAAAAACCCTGCAAGACAAAAGGCATAATGAGCTAGTATGCATCGCATACTACCTCATTATGAAAACACTTACCTTAGAACGAAGCCCCGACATGGACCCCCGGACACCGCTGTGGGAGGGAACAGGATCCCTCGGCATCTCTTCCGGGTTCGGTGGCCCCCGGCGCTGTGATTGGCTGGAGCCGCGATGACGTCACTCCCGCGCATGCGCGCAGGAGTGATTTTCCGGCAACTTCCTGGCAAGGAACTCTGAAGGTCCGCCGGACCTTCAGAGCGCATGCGCCGCTCGCATCAGCATGCAGCGCAAATATCTCCTAAACCGTGCATGTTTAGGAGATATTAATTGTACCTACAGGTAAGCCTTATTATAGGCTTACCTGTAGTTAAAAATCACAAAAAGCAGTATAGTACCGCTTTAAGTGCATCCTGAAGTTTTGATTTGGTGTAGAATTTTGGATTTCAGGGTACCACTACTCTGAAACAAATCTACAAGATATATGCCCTTTTTACTCAACTAAAGCCATAGTCACTAGAATCCTGCGTCTCCTCTCCTGCACAATCCTGGAGGGGTCCTTTTTTAGCTG
Organism: Pelophylax lessonae; assembly: GCF_965119305.1. Taxonomy (NCBI): domain Eukaryota; kingdom Metazoa; phylum Chordata; class Amphibia; order Anura; family Ranidae; genus Pelophylax; species Pelophylax lessonae. The sequence goes on from NC_138775.1 coordinate 35,681,460, forward strand.
CCCACATCACTGCCTGCGCGATATGGATCCTTCCTATTGGCTATCCAGGATCCAGAAGAGGAGAGACATCACAAGGGGACTGTCAAGGACTGGCTGGCAAGGGTGTATAATCTGCAGCACTGAATTAGTGCTCACACCTGGAAATTGCAGCAGCAAGGGACCTGGATGGGGGACGTAGGCAAGTATAACTGGCTACATCAAGCAAGAACAAAAAACAAAAAGATATTACAGGATGCGCTAGAGGGATATCATATTTTGGAGTGGTGCTTTACCTAGGGCAATAAGTAATTCTAAATGTCGAACATGCTCATTAATACCCTCTAACTAGCTCTTTACATTGCCCGACTCTCTTCTAATCATGACAAAAAAGATGCTCACATTTGTTGCAGATCTTGCAATTATCAGATGTTGTATAAAAAACCCTCAAAGGGAAAGTTTAGCGTCCAACTAACAGTGGACTTATAATCATTAAGATTAAGGTTTTATCGCCTGTGTGTATAATAAATGAGAAGAGCTCAGCAAAAAAGACTTAGCACAGAGTGAGGACTCTCATTACTCATCAAAAAGACGCAAGTCAGGAAACAAGAGTTTGTTTCATTAACTGGGAACAGACAGAACTCCCTGATTACAGCTAACATATGTAGACTCAGTATGCAGGGAAAATATTAGTAATAATAAGACACTGTAGCATATCTTAGGGAAAAGGGGAAGACAGCAAACCAAGATGAAAAGCATTACCTTCACACACATCCAAAATCACTCAAAAGCTACACTGTAAGAAGCTTACCACTCGTGTGGCAACACTCTTTTTTTTTTTTGTTTTTAAGATCTGCGACTTTAATCAAATAACAAGCTTGACGTGGTTTAAAGTCTGACTTATAGTATACTTCCTATTCCGCTACTCTATAAACTAATAAGCCAGGAAAAGTCAAACGAGTTTTGAGACCACATGAAGCACTCTTCTACCAATTTGAGACCCTCAACTGGTTTAGATTTAAAGTGAATGAGGCCCCAACTCCGGATATCATTTTGGGCAGCGTAGTGGCTCCGTAGTTCGCACTGAGGTCCTCGGTTCGAGTCTCAATAAGAACACTATGTGCCTGGAGTTTGCATGTTCCCACTGTGCAGGTTTCCTCTGTGTACTCGGGTTTCCTCCTACACGCCAAAGACATGCTGGTAGGTTGACTGGCTTCTGTCTAAAAGTGGTCCTAGTATGATATTCTACTGAATGCGCCCAAAATGGCTGTCCAGCATAAAAAAGGCCTTTAGGTGCCCCAAAGAGAAAATTGCTAAAGAAATAAAAATTAAATTCTGATTATCATTTTGCACTTGAATGCTTCAGGAAATATTTTGTGGCTCGCGATAAAATGTTATAAGCTGCAATTATTAATATAAATTCAATTACCCTAATGCTTTACTATTTTCCTAGAATAAAACAGGTGTAGCCCTCAGCGGACATAATGTAGCTCTTGAACAATAACTCCATTCAACTCGGCACACAGTTTCATTTGAATGTGACACGCCTGTAATAAACTCACATATCATCTAAATGCTGCTCTAGGCTCTCCTCAGCTGCCGTGGGAGATAGATAGGCACTGTCAAAGGTGTGACAGGAAGAACCACCACTTCCTGAATACATATCCTGCCCATTAAAGTTGAAGTACAGTCAAAGCTTGTTTGGCTGTACTTCTCCTGTGGATCACAGGAGTGCAGTTTGTTCTGCACTCCTATGACTTGAGTCCGCTGTCGGCTGACATCACAGAGCAAGTCCAGGTTCATGCAAGGTCATGACAATGGAGTCAGGATCAGCCCACATGCCTGGACCGGCAAGCGGCTCAGCCTCTCAGCAAGCCGATGAGAGCCTGAGCTGACCATTCCTGCCCCCTCCACAGCCCAGTGCTCCAGTGAGCGGGAATGGGGAATAAGGGGGGTGGCAGAGCAGAGGGCTACTGACTGACAGTAACCAGCTCTCTGCTCACAGAGCTGTGAGAACCGAGCAATCAACGGTGTTCGATCACTCAGTTCTAATTGTTCGAGGCGCCGGGGGACAGATGCAGCATCGGATCGATGCTGCGTCCACGTAGGCAAGTATGAATAAAAAAAAAAAAAAAAAAACATACATCTTTTAAGAGTGACCACAAGCCCTGCAATCATGACTATGATTAGGTACAGAAAGCTGAGGTCTTCCCAGACCTTTAGACCCCTTAGCCTATTAAATGAAAGCAGAATTCTAGGCAAATATAAAAGTCACAAATTAATGCAGTTCTTTAAAGTGGGAGAAAAACTCCTATGCATGACTTTTACCTTAAGGCTTACCTATAGGTACAGTAAATATATCCTAAACATGCACTGTTTAGGAGATATTTATTTTTGATGCAGCCGGTGAGGTCACCGATGCATGCGCTCTGAAGGAACGGCATACCGAGTTGTTCCTTCAGAGTCCTGTGCCACTCACACAGCCCAAATCTGTGAACCCAGAAGGAAGACTGGGTGAAGATGGAAGAGCCTTCAGCGGTGACAGCGCATCACTGGAGGGCTTTGTTTTGTGGAAAGTTTGACATAATGTGCTAGTACGTGATGCATACAAGCACATCATAGCATTGCCTTGCAGGAATTAAAAAACAAAAACTGGGGTTTAATACCGCTTTACGCCTCAATCCATCACAATATGTATCCTTTGAAATACAAGCAGTAGGAGGAAGCAGAACAAGAAGCCAATCAATCAGATCATTTGCTGACAAGAAGCAAGCTGACAGAGAGCAGAGGAACAGATATGTGAGCTCATCACACTGCTGATCATGCTTTTACTGTCTAGTCACAGGCTGGAGGTGGGTCTGGGACAATCTGGGCTCAGAGGGAGAGAGTTGAATGATGTTAGCCATCAGACTGAGGATGCCCAGAGAAAAAAGTACTGCTAGGATTTCTCTACAATAAAGTGACTGTAAATGCTTGCTTTTTGTATTTTCATTTTCAATATTACTTACCTGCTCTGTGCAATAGTTTTGTGCAGAACAGCCCTAATCCTCCACTTCTCGGGTTCCCTGCTGGCACTCCTGGCTTCTGCCACTCGCTGAATGCCCCAATAGCAAGCTGCTTGCTATGGGGCACTTTTGCGTGCTTGCTCACGAACCCCGCTCTGTGTGTCTATTAATGTGGCTCTGCCCCACCCTCTGTCCCCTCTTCACTGGCTGTGAACGACAGCAGTAGGAGCCCACTGCTGTCTCTAAACCAATGTGGAGGGAGAAAGCCTCTGTATGGGGGTGCATTCATAAGGTTTATTACCGCAATGCAGAGAATGCATTAACGTAAAAACCTTCTGCCTTTACAAATACTTTAAACGTGAATTTTTGCAGCATATATTTTAATTGCCTATTATCCTTGCCTGGAGTTCTGCTTTAAGTTATATAACAGCAAGGGGTTAGAACTGCTTTAAAATATCAGGAGGAGTTTCTTTCACATTCATGTTTTATATCCCAGGGTTTTTTTTTCCCCCACTTCAAAATCTGTTCTGCTTGTGACCACTGTTTTACTCCACGTGTCAAAGATAACTTGCACAGCGACTGAAGGTTTACTTCCCTTACACAGCACATGTACAATTGTGTGTTCCCAACAGGCCTTTGGACCTCCTGAATTTTATGAAGCTAAAACGTAAATCAGGCCATCACTAACTGAGTGGTCTATAAAGAAAGCTGAAAGTTCTCAGGGGAAAAGGGACTTTTTTCTTTTTTTTTTAAAAACGCTACTTCAGCATGGTGAGTATGAGCTGAGGTAATGATGCAGAGATTTCTAACACAACGGCAAATTATACACAATAAGCCATGCCAGATCTGGCACAGATACTATTGGTGGGCTGGTACAGAGAACAGGCGGAAAGGCTGGACACTAATTTGTTTTATTTATTCATTTTTTTTATTTATGGCATGGGATGTGGAGCAGGGATCAGGAAAGATCAGCGGGGATGTGGAAAACAAACAAAATAAAAATGTAAGTATACGTCTACTTGTTTCCCAAAAGACATTTTATTAGCCTTTTTTTTTTTTAGGAGGGGTAAGAGCTGCTTTGATAGCAGCAGGAATTAAAAGGAATGTAAAGGCAGGTTTATGTCTCCTAAACCTGCACAGTTTAGGAGATATTTACCATGCATGCAGCTGCTGACCTCAGAAGCGCATGTGCTGTGAAGGTCCGGCATATCTTGCCGGAACTTCAGAGTTCCGTGCTGGAATAAAGGGCTCCTGCACGCATGCACAAGAGTGACGTCATCACAGGTCCGGCCACTCACAGCGCCAGAGCTTGGGAACCCAATAGAAACGCCAGGGGAACATGTCAGCTCCCTCAGAAGGGAACGGGCGCCACTGCAGAGGCTTTGTTTTAAGGTAAGTATTTCGTAATGTGCTAATATGCGATGCATACTAGCACATTATGCTATAGTCTTGCAGGTTTTTTTCAGCAGTTTACTACCGCTTTAGGATAAATAAACCTTCTGTGTGCAGCAGCCCCTTCATCCCCCCTAATACTTACCTGAGCCAGTCTTTATCCAGCGATGTTGCAAGAGTGTCTAGGCTGCCTGGGACTCCCTTCATTGGCTGAGACAGCAGCACGGCGCGTTTGGCTCCCGCTGCTGTCAATCAAAATTATTCAGCCATTCAGGAGAGGGGGGCCATGTCACGGCTGTGTGTCTGAATGGGCACACAAAGCTGTGACTCGGCTCGGGTGCCCCCATAGCAAGCTACTTGCTGTGGGGGCAATCAACAGGAGGGACGGGCCAGGAGAGCCGAAGAGGGACCCGAGAAGAGGATCCAAACTGCTCTGTGCAAAACCAACTGCATAGCGCAAGTATAACAAGTCTGTCATTAAAAAAAAAAAAAAAACACACAAGACTTTACAATTTACTTTAAGTGCTCAGCAACAGAATTACAGAATTCTTGCAGCTGAAGTCCCTGAAAGACATTTAAAATTGTGGGAGATACAGTGTTCCCCAAAGAATAACTAAGAGTTTTATATAAATCCCAGGGACTCTGAGAAGATCACCAAGCTCAGCCCCCATGAAGCCATGAGGAATACAGGAGTCTTATTCCTTCTTTCGACATTAAAATGAATACATGGAAAATCCAGGTACAGGAGTCAAAGATGGTATTGGATTAATAAAAAGACATATAGGAAAACCTACCCAAGGTGAACATGAGCTGTGTTTCCTATTACCATGGACTATTTACCTGTGAGGAGGAATGCAAGGAACAGACACGACTGGAGCAGCTGCTCTTTTTTCAGCAAGGATTTTCCGAGCTTTTTTCATTTTGATCCTCGACTTGGCCTTTGCCTTTTTTACTTTTTCCGAGCTCCAAACTTTCCCTTCCTCTTCTTCCTCATCGTCTTCCTCCTCTCCCTCACTGTGAGAGAGGGCTGGGAGTTTGCACACAGATCCAGGAGGGGTGTGGATGTCACAATACGCTGTTTTTCGGACACTAAAAGATGTTCCATTGGCACCCGTTTCCCGCACGGGTTCCATTTTCATGTAGAGGCCAGCCTGCTGTGCGCAAGTAACGTGGAAGGCAGTGTAACAGTTTGCTTTGTGGCACTGAATACAGGCTCCAGAGCCACGTTGTTTACAGATATAGCAAGTGAGCTTCCACCGAGCAGGTGGTATGTGCTCAATGCTGTCTATAGGTTCCAGGAAGACTGTATTAGCAAAACAAACCTCGGGGATCCAAAGAGCACAAACTACGTGTGCCCAGCGCCCATCGTCTGTCTGTTTAAATGCCCCTCCCTTGTTTGGGCACAGGGCACAGTCTACTGCTCTTGAAGGGGACTGAAGACACCTTCTGCAAAGCCACTGCCCCTCTGGTATGTAAGGAACCCCATAGCACTCCTGGTGCACAGCCAAGTTACACATATCACAGAATAATATCACGTTGCTGTTCTGACATTCCCCATCATTGCAAATACAGCACACAGCATCCTCATCTATTAACGCGTTTGGATCCCCTTTATTATGGCTTTCGAAGTAGGACTCCTTCTCTAGCCGGTCCATTAGGTATTCAAAGGTCTCCTGTGGGATGGAATTGAGGCTCTCAGTCTTTCGTCGTTCGTTCATGAAATCCAGCCAGATGTAGTCCTCTTCATCCATATCATACTCCACTTCTTCATCCATTTCTTCTGCAGACTTTTCGATGTACCTTAAAAAGCAGGTGAGGAAAATTAGACCAGAGTAAATGCACAATTTTTATCCGGCAGATTGGTAATAAGGAAAAATCAAACATGAAAGTCTATTACTGGAATCAGAGCTTTCCAACTTTCGTAGCATCAAAAATGTAAAAAGTCTACCTTAAAAAAAAAAAAAAAAAAAGTCTTCAAACTGCATTAAAGATCTCAAGTCAGGATACAATTCTCCAGTAACAACTTAGGGCTCTTTCACAAGGGCGTTCCGTTCCGTATGTCCGTTTTTCATCCCATCCGTTTGCGGATGAAAAACTGACATAATGTATCTCTATGTAAATACGGATGTCAGTGGATGATCATCCGCTGAAATCCGTTTTTCGTCAGTTCAGTTCTTTTGAAAGGAGGAGAACCCTATTTTTTCTTCCTTTCGAAAAACGGAACGGACGCAAAAACGGATGTCAGTGGTGTCATCCGCAGACATCTGTATTTACATAGACATGCATTATGTCAGTTTTTCATCCGCAAACGAATGGGATGAAAAACGGACATAAGGACCGGATGACACAAGTGTCATCCGCGTCCGTTACAAAAAAAAAAAAAAAAAAAAAAAGGATCTGATCGGGCAAAAAAAAAAAGGAACGCCCGTGTGAAAGAGCCCTTACAGTGTCAGGTTATGTGCACTTGTGAGCGCTAAATGCATGCAAATGTGTGTGTGTTTCAGCAGTGCCTGCACTACAACTAGCAAGTCAACTCCCCCTAGTGATCCCACCTAATTGCCTGTAAACACGATCAGAAAATTGTACAAAAATACCACTTTCGAAGCGATCATACAATAATCTGATATTAGTACACAGCGTTCAAGAGATGATCACGACAGTTCATCCAATATTATCTGATGGGACAAGCACAAAACTTTTTCTTGTATAATACCAAATTGTACAGTTTCAGTTTAATCAGTACAGATGTCATTTGAAAATATAATGAAAATACACTACATCACTTGCGAATTTTTATTTTGTCATACGAGAATTTTCTTAACTTTGGTAAACTCTTCATTTTCGATATGAGATTAGCATGCAAAAAAAAACAAAGACGACGATCATTAGGCGGATGATCTCATCGTGTGTACCAGGTAAAACTGTTCAAAGGGTGGCATGCTACTGGATGGAGATTTTATGTGCAGCAAATAAATTGCCATCCAGAACCCACAAAGGAAGTGCTGCCTGAGAGGGGTGTATATTTGCTTCTCAATAGTGCAAAAAACAAAACAAAAACAAAAACAAGTTATATTGCTCTAATTGCAGTAAACAAATAAAACAAATTAAAAAGTCAGTAACATGGATTTTGTATGAATCTTAAGACTGCCTAAACAGTTACCCTATAAATCCAATTTAAAGTGGTATTAAACCCAAAAGCAGAGGTTTATTATATTGCAGCTTACCAATTCTTAGACGTGATGGCTAGTTTTCTTCTTAGGCTTACTTCTATTTTCATCTAGTGATCTGGTTAGTAAGGGCTCTTTCACACGGGTGTTCAGTTTTTTATGCCCGATCAGTTCCTTTTTTTTTTTTTTTTTGAAACGGACACAGATGACACTTGTGTCATCCGGTCTGTATGTCCATTTTTCATCCCATCCGTTTGCGGATGAAAAAAACGGACATAATGTATCTCTATGTAAATACGGATGTCAGCGGATGACACCACTGACATCCGTTTTTGCGTCCGTTCCGTTTTTTGAACGGAAGAAAAAATAGGTTTCTCTTCCAAAAAACTGAACTGAACTGACAAAAAACGGATGTCAGCAGATGGTCATCCGCTGACATCCGTATTTACATAGAGATACATTATGTCCGTTTTTCACCTGCAAATGGATGGGATGAAAAACGGACATACGGAACGCCCGTGTGAAAGAACCCTAAGTCTGTTTTTTTTTTTTTTTTAAAGAACAAGCACTCTTCCAGTTACAGGAAGTAGAAAAGCCACATACCACTGCCAGGGGTGCTTACAAATTACAATGCTCAGTTCTCATTTGTTTATGCAAAATCTTTATCCCAAAAAGGAAAAAAAAAACAGTTTGTTGAGACTGAATATAAAGTGCGATCTGAAATTTGGCTACAATGTGTTGGGAGTATTTAAATCTGCTAGTACATTTAACACTAACCTCCCCCAGACTGACAATGCTACTTTCTACTTTGCCCCTGTTCTCCTTCATCCATAGTGGGGGCACTCTAATACAGGAGGTGTTTTATTGGCCAAATTACCAGGTGAAAACAGAGGGGGAAAAAAAACCTAAGAAATAAATGTGGTGGCTGCATTATTTTTCATGATTAGTAAGCTTCAGTATATTACATAGGATTGCACTTATACCCCCTTCTTTTTTTTTTTCTCTTCATCGGTAAGAACAAGTACCAATGCTTTCGGACAAGTACTCGCCTATACCAAGTACCGATACTTTGGGGTGCGGATTGCGCCAAAAGAAAATGAATGGGCTCAAAAATCGCACTGCAAAGAATCAAATACAATTTAAACAGGAATACGGAGCGATTCCTTTCCAAATCGCATGCGGTTTCCCCACAGCTCCAGTGTGAGTCCAGGCTTATCATAGTGATTTTAGCCTGGGTTCACACAGGAGCAGTGCGGGAAACCGCATGCCATTCGGACAGGAGTCAAACCACATTCCTGTTCCAATTGCATTCGATTTGCACCCATTCATTTTGTATGGGCACAAATCGCACCGTGATCAGTTTCGGGACCATTTTCATGAGTATGAGTACTTGTAAAAAAATACTCTGTATCGGTTCTTCCTTAGCATTACATTTTCGGTTTTGTTGTTAATACAGCTTTTTTTCTTGAAACCAGGAACAGGAGGATGCATCTTCAGAAATATTACCATTCTTCCCCCAACCCCCTAATAATTACGACCTTCAAATAAACCTTAAAATGCACCTCTAGGCAAATCCTTGCTACTTGGGTGTTTTGCTCGTACCTGTAATAGGAGGAAGGCCGGGCAGGAGCATCTGGTACATCATTATCTAGCTCCCGGTAAACCACTTCAGGGAGCTTTGGTGTGGTGCCCGCAGATGGCGTGTGATGATGATGGTGGTTTGAGTCCTTCCTCTTTTCCTTGTTCTTATGCTTTCCAGACTTAGGAGTTGCAGTAGGAGTTTCATTATTTTCCTTATTGCTCCCATTCTCAGGCGCTTCCTCAGGAACATCGTCATCTTCAGAAACAACATCCAGATTGTCAAAGATGCTAATGCGATGGACCTTTCCGTGTAGTTCTACTTCAACCAGCCGCTGGGCCTGAGCATATGTCATCACCTCACGACTTGGCGACTGGGACAGTTCAGAGTTAGTAGGCGACTGCTTATTAGCAGAGCGAGGCTGTCGTCCTTTCTTCTTCGACCTGCGGATGGGTGTCTGCTGCTGAAGCGGAGGGTTATCATGGTCATAGTGATAGAGGTGGTACTCAATCCCACTGTAGCTTTTATAGATTTTCCGACAGGTCCCTACAGGACATTCGTAGGGCGGTTTTGTGGCCCTCAAGTTGTGACAGTATGTCTTCACATCAAAATCCACACCCATTCTGTTACATCTGGAACAAATAACATAGGACAACAGATAGCATTAGGAGGTGAATACTGGATCACACAACTGAATTCAATAAAGCTGCTGCGCCATTTTCTGGTGGAAATCCCTCGTTAATGTTTTGCGCCAAATTAATGAGGCATCTGCAAAAAGTTTGGTTCTAACAGCGACTCCTGCACCAACTTCAGGGAGTTCTGCAATATGCCACTTCAGAAATCTAACACTTTAATAACCCATTTCCGGACCACCCGTAGCAGTTTAACGTCGGTACTTTGACGTTAGCTTCCCTGGTATTTTCTTACAGGGCAGGAGGTCCTCTTTTCTGTCGGTAGCGGGCAAAAATGATACAGTCCTCTCAGGTGCTGTGCAGGAAGTTGAGTGAGGGCAAGATGGCCCCCCTCTCGACTCTATGGCCTTGGATGACCGGAGCGATGTCATACGTGACTTCCTCCCAAAGGTCTTAAAGGGCCCATTTTTTTCCTGCTGGAAAAAAAGGACTTTTCTATTTTTTGCTTTTAAGGGTAGATATGAGATCCGAGGTCTTTTAGACCCCAGATCTCACATTAAAGAGGACTTGTCCTGCTTATTTCTATTACAAGGGATGTTTAGATTCCTTGTAATAGGAATAAAAGTGATCAAATTTTTTTTTTTTAAAAAAAGGGACAGTGTAAAAACGAAAAATAAAGGTAAAATAAATAAGAAAAAAAAATAAAAAAATTTAAAGCTCCCCATGCCTCCGAACTCACGCGCAGAAGGGACCGCATACGCAAGTCGCGCCCACATATGTAAACGGTGTTCAAACCACACATGTGAGGTATCCCCATGATCGTTCGAGTGAGAGCAATAATTCTAGCCCTAGACCTCCTCTAACTCTAAACTGATAACCGGTAGAAATTTTTAAAGCGTCACCTAGGGAGATTATTAAGTACCAATGTTTGTCTCCATTCCACGAGTGTGCGCAATTTTGAAGCATGACATGTTGGGTATCTATTTACTCGGCGTAACATTATCTTTCACATTATAAAAAAAAATTGGGCTAACTTTACTGTTTTCTTATTTTTTTATTAAAATATACGGTGTGACAAAGTTTTGCAACAATTTCCATTTTATTCTCTAGAGTCTCTGCTAAAAAAATAATATATAATGTTTGGGGGTTCTAAGTAATTTTCTAGCAAAAAATACTGATTTTAATTTGTAAACAAGTGTCAGAAATAGGCCTTGTCCTTAAGTGGTTAAAGGGCGCATTGTGCATAAATTACCTTACTCCTCAGGCTGACCTCACACGTACTTGCAGCAAAATGCAACGAAAATGTAAATTTCCATCCATTTTATTAGTGTTTTAACATGCGTTGACCTGTGTTTTAGTGCACTTGTTAAATGCACATAGATACAACTACAACGCTTCACTGGCATGCGATGCATTGCGTTAAAATGCATACATGTTACATTTTAACGTAATTTTAATTGAACGCAGGCCAATGCAGTGACGCAGACATTTGAAAAAGGACCATAGGAAGTAAACAGAAGAAAAAAGAAGAATCATGATGTGACCATAGCTTCAGTTAAGGTGGAATTCCAGCTTACAACTAACTAGCCCTAAAACTGTCCCCTCCCCCCTTCTAACACCTATGCTAACTAATCAATATAAGATATATATATATATATTTTTTTTTTTTTCAGTGATATGATTCCGCTGCGTTAGCTGCAGGGGAGAGGAGGGAGCATTACCAAGATAGACCATTGAAGCCTATGGGTGGTGTCACCGCTCCAGGCTTTACTAGTTGTCGGAAAGCTCTGTTGTCTCCCATGCAGGCTGACATAAGGGATCACGTGACCAGACTGGCTTGAAAATAGGTAAGTATATACACCTTTCTTACACAGGTTAGTCAGCATTTTTAAGACCACTTGCCTCTGGTCTAACGGTCCTTCAACAGCATTTTCTCCCTGACTTCTTCCATGTTGACTGGCAGGTGTGAGATGCACAGGAGGGCAGTCATCCTGACACACAAAGGGTGCCAGAATGTAAAATTAGCATCAGAAGCCTCTTTTGCAATAAAGAGTCTGACTGTTCGCAATTTTCTTTTCAACTTTAGTTCCACTTTAAAGAAAAAAAAAAATGTAAAGGTGAACTAACACCCTCCCCACTGTACTTCCCTCCATGGGCGATGAGCTGTCAGTGCCCACACAGACGGTGTAGCGGACCAGAGATATGAAATCTCTACTCTTCTCCTGAGATTCCAGGGTGCATCTGAGCAATGTTCTGTGCCAGGGCTGAACAATCAGAATCGCTCTATTCCATCCCGAAAGCCCTGCACAGAGAAGAGGGAGAAGAGCGGGGATTTCAGATCTCTGGACCTCTCCACCCTCTATGTGAGCACTACCAGCTCATCATCCACAGAAGTACAGCCGGTACTAGGAGGACGTAGGGTGTTAGTTCACCTTTTCATTTTTTTTCTGCACACTTTAATAGATGGATTTTTTTTCATAGCAGCAGTTAGTAAGGCCTCATGCACACTGATGTTTTAATGTTGCTCCTAGGGGCCTCTAGAGTTTCACTTTTTCCTTTGCTCCTGGACATGCTGGCTGTGTTGGTTTTATTTTTTCTGCCCCTCGATGTCAGCCTGTGTGTCCATGTACACAAAGGTCTTTAGGCTTCAAAGTCGCCCGACTCCAAAGCCTCCCGTAAAGCATGACTTTAGCACAGCTTGCAAACGACTCCTTTAATAGAAGTCAATGCAAGACGCTCCGAAGTCGCCCCTAATGGCACTTTTCAACTGCAAGTACCGGCTCGGCTCCTGCTTGGCTTGGTTTGGTTTTCCACTGCAAGGTACTGCATGGTACGGTGTGGGAACGGTTTGCTTTTCCACTAATAGTAAGTGGGTGAGATAACAACGATTCTCTGACCAATCAGTGGCTAGTAGTGACAAACAGTCAAGGCTGCATGCAAAGGATTGTGGGATATGGTACCGGTACGGCCCTCTTGTGGCGCTTTTCCACTGCATGGAACCGAACGGTTCAGCTCGCTTTTGTGCTTTTCCACTGCTGGTACCGCATGGTATAGTTCGGTACGGTACGGCAGCGCTTTTCCATTGCAAGGAACCGAACGGTACGGCTCTGAAAAACAGTACCTACTCGATTGTGGTTCCAAGAGGTACCATATCCCACAATCCTTTGCATGCAGTCACTACTAGCCACTGATTGGTCAGAGAATCCCACCCACCCCGTTGTTATCCCACCCACTTAATTTTAGTACTACTTTAGTGGAAAAGCAAACCATACCGTACCGTACTGTACCGTTCCAACACCGTACCATGCGGTACCAGCCGTGTAAAAGAAAACCGGCCAAGCAGGGCCGAGTAGAGCCGAGCCGGTACTTGCAGTGGAAAAGTGCCATTGGAACCACAACTGAGGTGGTACGGTTTAAGCAAGCCCTACCGTTCGGTTCCATGTAGTGGAAAAGCGCCGCCGTACCGTACCGAACCGTTCCAACACCGTACCATGAGATAACAGCAGTGGAAAAGCACAAAAGCGAGCCGAACCATTCGGTTCCATGCAGTGGAAAAGCGCCATAAGTAGTGCAGGAACCTTTTTCGAAGTTGGAGAGGCTGAACGGTTTCATTGCACTGAATGGAGGCGACTTGTCGCCCCAGTGTGAACCGAGCTATAGAGGAAAGAAAAACAAAACAACACAACCAGCGTGTCCAGGAGCAGCAGTGTTTTGGAAGAAAACATACTTGATGCGAGTAAACACGCGTTAACGCTAGGCATGTTTACTGCTTGAGTGTTAATTTATTTCAGTTGCCAGAAAAAAAAAATGATTGTTCTGGCCAATGAATTTAACACCCAATCGTTTTGATGAGCCTAGATGCGTTACTTGCACTTACCAGCCTCAGGCACTTTTTTTCTGCCAAAACGCCGCTGCCAGGAGGAAAGACGTCTAGGAGAGACTGCAGAACATCCAGTGTGCATAAGGCCTTAGGCCCCTTTCACACTGTCCGTCCGTCGGACGGACTCCGTTTATCTCATCGGGGGATCGATCTGCCGATCCCCTGCTAAGCAGGATGATGACAGCTGTTCTCCGTGCTGTGTGGGAGACAGAGCTGTCAGTTCCCCATACATCTCTATGGGGGAATCGGATGGGAACGGACCGTCGATCCCATCTGCTGGACGGGTGGAAAATAGGGTTTCCATCCGTCCAGATTTGACGGATCGGATGTCAGCGGACATGTCTCCGCTGACATCCGATGCCCCATAGGGATGCATTTGACCGTTCAGATCCGCCAAAAAAACGGACAGTCGGATCTGAAACGTCCGCCTTTGTGAAAGAGCCCTTAGAGGGGCATTGATAATATCCTGGAATTGGGCTTTAAATCATAACTAAAGGCAAACTTCTTTTTTTTTTTTGGATAGACTGGAGAGGGATTAGGACCCCTGTCAGGTTTTAATGCTGTCTGTGCCCCCCGTTAGGGAGATTCCCCCTATTTGTCCTGTTTACCGTTATCATTGAAAATTAAAGTAAATCCCAAATTTTCAGTGGTCACTAAAACATTAATAGGAGGAGGAATCCTCCAATGAGGACACTAGTTCTAATGACAAAGGGATTCCCCCACTTTGGAAGGGTTTCCTCTCACTTCCTGTTTTGGCTCTGGGACAGGAAGTAAAGGGAAATCCCCCACACAAGTGACAAAAATAAACCTTACAGGGGTTATAACCCTCCTTAAATCCATCCAACATAAAAATAAAAAAGTTTTGCCTATAGCTCATGGATGAGTATGGATTATTTCTGGAGAATACAGATATTAGTTTAGTGTCAGTGACCTGGAAGCTGTATATGGATCAGCAGTCCCTCCACTCCTGGCTCAGGTCAATGACTGAAACTGAATGGAAGCCACAGGCAGCCAGGCACCTGGCATTTTCACACCTGCCAGAGGCAGCCAGGCACCTGGTATTGTTACACCTGCCAGAGGCAGCCAGGCACCTGGTAGTTACACCTGCCAGAGGCAGCTAGGCACCTGGCATTCTCGCACCTGCCACAGGCACCTGGCATTTTCACACCTGCCAGAGGCAGCCAGGCACCTGGCATTTTCACACCTGCCAGAGGCAGCCAGGCACCTGGCAATTTCACACCTGCCAGAGGCAGCTAGGCACCTGGTATTGTCACACCTACCAGAGGCAGCCAGGCACCTGGCATTTTCACACCTACCAGAGGCAGCCAGGCACCTGGCATTTTCACACCTACCAGAGGCAGCCAGGCACCTGGCATTTTCACACCTACCAGAGGCAGCCAGGCACCTGGTATTGTCACACCTACCAGAGGCAGCCAGGCACCTGGTATTGTCACACCTACCAGAGGCAGCCAGGCACCTGGTATTGTCACACCTACCAGAGGCAGCCAGGCACCTGGCATTTTCACACCTACCAGAGGCAGCCAGGCACCTGGCATTTTCACACCTACCAGAGGCAGCCAGGCACCTGGCATTTTCACACCTACCAGAGGCAGCCAGGCACCTGGTATTGTCACACCTACCAGAGGCAGCCAGGCACCTGGTATTGTCACACCTACCAGAGGCAGCCAGGCACCTGGTATTGTCACACCTACCAGAGGCAGCCAGGCACCTGGCATTTTCACACCTGCAAGAGGCAGCCAGGCACCTTCACACCTGCCATGGCAGCCTCCCTATGTGCCCCCCCTATAACACATAGTGTATTGTTTACATTCAGCAGACCCCCCCCCCTCCCCGGGCTCTCCAGGCCTCCCCGTGCACTCACCAGGCTGTGGAAGCGGCGGCGGTGGCGGCTCATGTCTGGCCGAGGAGAGAAATGGGAGGACTAGGCCTCAAAGCCTGCGCCGCCTCCTGCCAGCCGCGCCCGGGAAAAACCTGCTCGGCTCCTGCGGCCTCCCTCCTCAGCCTTCCCCACGCCCGAGGCTCCTGCGCGGCAGACAGGCAGCGGGGCGGGGGAGGAGGCCCGGGAAAACGGCTCTCCGAACCGCGGGGAACAATGGAGTCTCCTGAGGGGAGCTGCGGCCCTGCCCGTGTAAAGTCAGCCGCCGCACATTCGCCACTGCCCACTCCCGCCCCGCTGCGGAAAAAATCCCGGAGCCTCGGCTCCTTCACCGGGCACTCACCCCGAGCCTCTCCGACCGCCTCCCCTTAGATTTCACCTTTTCGGATTTTTTTTTTCGGCAGCCGGACAGCGTGTGGCGAATGTGCCGCCGCCTACGGTCTGTGGGAAGATCCTGGCGGGCGAGGGGGTCCCTTAGGGGATTCTTGGGCCACGACAATGGCCCTATAATAATGTGTGTGTTAACACTGTTTGTATTTTTTTTCTATGTATTTTGCCTTATAAATGCTATTTTAAGCTGCACTGTGCTATTTATTGTCATGCCAGGACAGGGGGCCGGTGTGAGGAGGATGGCTAAAGTCACAACCCCCCTTTTGGGGTCCCCAGTGCATGGAGATAGGGAGCAAGTTTGTAAACTTTCCCTCCCTAACACACAACAGGGTGCCCATGGGCACTGGAGGGGGCAGGCTAGGCCTAACCATCCATCCATGAGTGCCCTCACATGAGGCCTAATTTCCACTGTCAATGATATAGGGTGCAAACATTAAAAAAGGGACTATCCACACTAAAATATAGACAGAATCATAACTCAGAAGCCAGCATCAAATTTGTGGATTACAAATTAAAACCACATATCTAAATGTAGCAGATTTTCTAGGCCTGTGGCCTGATGTGGGTCTGCCATTGTCACCGGTTACCTCTCCAGCCCATGTGAGCTGCGACCCTGGGTGTGAGAACTGAGACACGGACAACTCCAGCATCTTTGTTTATTGTATTGTTAGGGGATGGGAGAAGGGAATGAGTGGGATACTCCTTTGGCTCGACTAAATTCTGGGACTTCTATAGCAAAAATGCCCGTTAGCGCTGTCTTGACGCCAGCCGACGCTTACTGGCGCTTTGAACACACTGTATCTCTGAAAGCTGTGCTGGAACTCCGACTTAAGTCCAGAAGATCCAGGACTGTAGAATATTGAACTTCTGACACTACTTATTTTTTTATTTTTATTTTATTTATTTCAGGTACTTATATAGCGCTGAAATGAAAGAAAAGATGACACTATAATAGTGTATCTCCCCGCGCCTAGGTAAAGGTTTTTTCTTAAAAATATATCTGTGTTATTTGTGAAATATAAAATAAATTTTGTATGGCAGCAGCTGTAGATGTTAAAAGTAAATGACAGGAAAATAGCCTAGGCTATATACAGCGCTTGCCTTAAATAAATCAAGTGTCTCAATGTATGTGAACAATAATGAAAACTTATCTTTGCAGTATATAGTGAAAATACAAATCAATTAGACATGTGAAGATTGATAAATGTCCCAAAAAATTAATAAATAAATTAATAAGTCTTTTGATAACGTCACAGGAAGTGACGAAACGCGTCAAGGTTGTGGAACGCACGTCAGCACGCTACGCACCACGTGGAACGCAAGCCGGAAAACACTCCGCTCGCCACTCTGCTAGGAGGTGCCTGTTAGCGCTTTTTGCCTGCAAATTTGGAGTTTTGAGTCTTTCTTCGCTCCTGATTTTATTACTGTTTGATGAATAAACTTTTTTTAAATGATACTACACTATCTGGAGCCTTTCTTTTAACCCCATATCCTGAGGATTGAGATCGGGTAAGGAGGGATCCAACCTGCATCCTACCAGGATTATCCACAAAGGGGATCTCCAATTGGGCCTGAACGGTCTCCAAGCGCTGTAGGTCCTAGTGCTATACAGCAGATAGGACCCAATAATTCTGGTAAGTCATTTAATTTTACCACAAGCCATTGGAAAAGAGGAATCCACGTCACGAAAGTCACAAACTTCTATTTATTGAGCACGAAACACTTTGAACTTGATCACCACTTGAAAGGACTTTATTTACTGAATTTTATATTTTTTATTATTCACATATATTGATCACTAGGGATAATCGAACGGTTCGGGTCGACCATCGGTTCGGCCCGAACATTGGGTTTTCGAGGTTCGGCCGAATTCACAACTTTTTGCCCAAAAAGTTCGGAATTCGGCAACCAGAACCGACCAAAATGCAATTGGACAGAAAATGGGCTTTAAAAGCCAGTGATTGGACCAGAACCATCAGTAAAAGCCAATTGAGGGGGCAGGAGAATGCTAGGAATGTGATTGGAGTGACTAGGGGGTCCATAGTCCAATCATTAGTGAATACGCCCCCCAGTATATAAGATAGCCCCCGCCAAATTCCTAGCATTCTTATACAGGACATGAAAGAGAGTGGAATGCTGTTCTGTTCTAATGTGTTACAAAGTGTCATTTAGCTATTTTTAGTGTGAGGAAAGGGATATCTAGTGTAGTTAGAGTGCTCCTTTTACACTTTAGTTAGCTTCAAAAATTTAGTTTCTGTAGGGAAAGTGTTAAGTGTAAGGGGACCGTAATGTAGTGTAGGGTTACCTGACACTGACTGCTATGGAAGGGTGACAAAACCCTTCCATAGCAGGGTGACCACTATAGAGAAATGATAATTTCTCTGAGTTGCTTCGGCACAGGCATATGGCTTCTCACCAGCCAAGCATTTTTTATGCTGCAGGGGTTGCCACTGCCAGTGCTTTTTTGAGGACATGTTTGATGTCAGACATGACATCTGAACATGTGTATAGGGGGTATATATACACATATATGTCTGTATATATACCCCTAGACATATATAGGTGTGATAGTAGCAGAAATATATGCTTGCGCTAATGAAATCATTTACAGTAATATATTTCTGCTACTATCACACCTATATATGGCTAGGTGTCTATATACATATAAGTATGTGTGTATATATACCACTATACACAAGTTCAGATGTTTTGCCTGCCTCAAAAGAACCCAAAAAAATGCCAAAAAAAACGCTAGCGTCAAAAAAAAATGCCCAGGTGTGTTTTTGCTGGCATTTTTTGGGGGTTTTTGGAGGCAGGCAAAACATCTGAACTTGTGCACAGTACCACTATACACAAGTTCAGATGTTTTTCCTGACTGCAAAGAACCCAAAAAAATGCCTGCTATTAAACCGGCAAGGTGTGAAAACCGAGAAGCCATACTCCTGTGCTGAAAGTGTTCTAATACAAACAATCCTTTTTTTTTTTTTTTATGGTTCTGGACATGCTACAGAGCTGAAACTTCACATGTACACCTTTTAGACCCCCCAGACACAAAATCACACAAAAAACGTTCTTAAAAATTGTCATTTTTTGATAAAAAAGCCAATTATTGAAAAAAAAAGAGATTTTTTGATTTTTACTTTGGATTTCGTATCTGGGGGGTCTAAAAGGTGTACCTGTGAAGTTTCAGCTCTGTAGCATGTCCAGAACCATAAAAAAAAAAGATTGTTTGTATTAGAACACTTTCAGCACAGGAGGTTGGCTTCTCGGTTTTCACACCTTGCCGGTTTAATAGCAGGCATTTTTTTGGGTTCATTGCAGTCAGGAAAAACATCTGAACTTGTGTATAGTGGTACTGTGCACAAGTTCTGATGTTTTGCCTGCCTCCAAAAACTCCCAAAAAATGCCAGCAAAAACACACCTGGGCATTTTTTTTTTTACGCTAGCGTTTTTTTTGGCATTTTTGTGGGTTCTTTTGAGGCAGGCAAAACATCTGAACTTGTGTATAGTGGTATATATACACACATACTTATATGTATATAGACACCTAGCCATATATAGGTGTGATAGTAGCAGAAATATATTAGTGTAAATGATTTTATTAGCGCAAGCATATATTTCTGCTACTATCACACCTATATATGGCTAGGTGTGTATATACATATAAGTATGTGTGTATTTACACCACTATACACAAGTTCAGATGTTTTGCCTGCCTCAAAAGAACCCAAAAAAATGCCAAAAAAAACGCTAGCGTCAAAAAAAAATGCACAGGTGTGTTTTTGCTGGCATTTTTTGGGTTTTTTTGGAGGCAGGCAAAACATCAGAACTTGTGCACAGTACCACTATACACAAGTTCAGATGTTTTTCCTGACTGCAAAGAACCCAAAAAAATGCCTGCTATTAAACCGGCAAGGTGTGAAAACCGAGAAGCCATACTCCTGTGCTGAAAGTGTTCTAATACAAACAATCTTTTTTTTATGGTTCTGGACATGCTACAGAGCTGAAACTTCACATGTACACTTTTTAGACCCCCCAGATACGAAATCCAAAAATCTCTCTTTTTTTTTTTTTCAATAATTGGCTTTTTTTTATCAAAAATTACAATTTTTAAGAACTTTTTTTGTGTGATTTTGTGTCTAGGGGGTCTAAAAGGTGTACCTGTGAATTTTCAGCTCTGTAGCATGTCCAGAACCAGAAAAAAAAAGATCATATAGGTGTAAAAGGAGGGTCCCACATCCCTGTTCTACTGAAAAATTATCTTTTTTTTTTTTTCATGGTTCTGGACATGCTACAGAGCTGAAACTTCACATGTACACTTTTTAGACCCCCCAGATACTAAATCCAAAGTCAAAATCAAAAAATCTCTCTTTTTTTTTTTTTTTTTTTTTAATTTTTTCAATAATTGGCTTTTTTATCAAAAATGACAATTTTTAAGAACTTTTTTTGTGTGATTAATAGGTAATGGGGCATGACCCAGAACCCTAGGCACTTTTTAGGGGCATTTATTGGGTTTTAGGGCTTACAAATTGTGTTTTTTGATTACAGAAGTTCGGGTCCATTGATTTCAATGGGGTTCTGAAATCCGGGCCGAACTTTCGGGAAGTTCGGATGTTCTGGCCGAACCGAACTTTTCAAAAGTTCGATCATCCCTATTGATCACCACTTGAGAAAGACTTATTCATGTATTTATTAATTTTTTGGGACATTTATCAATCTTCACATGTCTAATTGATTTGTATTTTCACTATATACTGCAAAGATAAGTTTTCATTATTGTTCACATACATTGAGACACTTGATTTATTTAAGGCAAGCGCTGTATATAGCCTAGGCTATTTTCTTGTCATTCACTTATATAGCGCTGTCAATTTACGCAGCGCTTTACACATTCACTGCCCTCAAGGAGCTTACAATCTTAGGTCCCTAACTCACATACTTACACAGTAGGGTCAATTTTATTTATTTTTTTATACAGGATCCAATTAACCTACCAGCATGTCTTTGGAGTGTGGGAGGAAACCCATGCAGGCACAGGGAGAACATGCAAACTCCAGGCAGGTAGTGTTGTGGTTGGTATTCAAACCAGCAACCCTCTTGCTGCTAGGTGAAAGTGCTAATCACTACACCACTGTAGTCAGTGATTCAAAAGTCACTGACTACCCCCTCCTGCCTTGCCCTGGCTTGAGGTAGCTTGTTGTGAAATCCTGTATGGCTGCAACTCTTAACTGATGCACTCACACTGTGCACTATCTCTTCAGGGCCTAAACTGCAGGCGCCCCCTTTAACTCTTCAGGGTCCCCTGACTAGGTACCCCCTCTGTCACTTCAGGGTCCTCAACCTAGGTACCCCCTTTACAGCTAGCTGACACATGGATCCTAGAACCTTCTCCGGAGTGGTCCCCACTGACACCAGGCAGACCCCCAGGGGCAATCCTCAGTACTCACGACCTGTGTAGGCTTTCCTGGGACTGGACCCCTCTCTCTCTCCGTTGGTTCTCAGCACACCGGATCCCCTCAGCTCAACTCAGCACTCTCTGGATTCTCAGACAGCACCCCGAAACATCCACCTTCCTCAGACAGGAGGAGAGACAGCCGTTCTCTCCCTCCTGGGACTCTGCTCCCACCAAAGACGCTGAGTCACGCACGCCCCTCAGACTTATACCCACTCCCAGAATCCTTTGCTGCAGAATCTGCCTTCTGGGGTAGTTACAAGCCTGAATGTGTCCCTGATTGGGTTTCCTCCACTGCCCCATGGGAAGCCTCTCACAGAGCCAGTGGGGAGACTCCCCTCTCAGCAAACACACCTGTAAGCCATGACACCCTAACCAAAAAGCAAACATGGCCCTGCTGTTAAACAGACAAGGCCCACTGTGCATTTACCTAGCACCTACCTGTAGGGTGCTACATAAATACATGCAGCACTTGATAAAGAGTAAAGATATAAAACTGTTCATGAGAAAAGTCCTTATAAAGAACCATTCAGAAGAAGAAATATCCCAGCACTAGCTTCAGTGTGACTAATGAAACCACACAACACCACTGTGATCAGGTAAATCCCCTTACCGGACAGAGTGGGCCCTCAAATTATAGAGTGGTCAACCTTGTTTTGTTGTCATCAGATGGAAAATTGCAATCCAAGGAACTGTACCCACATCACATGGAAAGATCCCAGCAGATATTTGGGAGCAGGTGCTTTAAGGACAACTAATGGCCAACGCCAAAACACACGTCCTTATCCAATGTTGGTATGGAATACCTCGCAAAGGTATAAGAAGGTACCGCAATGCAGTATGTTCTTAAAATTATTAATAGCTTTATTCTATAAAATGCACACTCATGTGTAAGACAAACAATAATCAGTTCACATAAATTTCTCATAATGGCCAGGGCGTCCGCCTGCTTGCCTCATGCGTATGGTTCCGCCTCATGCATTTTGTCATAAAATGACATCATTAGAGTTGCTTACACACATGCACTATGGTACCTTCTTATACCTTTGCAAGGTAATCCATACCAACATTGGATAAGGACGTATGTTTTGATGCTGCCCATTGGAAGTTTATACAGTGACTTGAAAAAAATATTCATAACCCTTGAAACTTTCCACATTTTGTCATGTTACAACCAAAAACGTAAATATATAGGAACTATCTGCACGAAAATATACACAGAAACATAACTCAGAAGCCAGCATTAAATTTGTTGATTACAAATTTAAACCATATATCTAAATAACATGCAGCAGTTGATAAAGAGTAAAGATATATAACAGTTCATCAGGGCCGGTGCTTCCACTAGGCAAACTAGGCAGCCGCCTAGGGCGCATTGCCACCTAGGGGCGCAGCCACGAGTCAGCACTCTCCTTTATTAATGATCTCTGTGAGCTGAGGGGAGGGGCAGCAGTGGGTGAGGAAGAAGGGACAGAGGAAGATGCTAGGTGTCTGGGGCAGTGGCGGAACTACCAAGCCTTGGCTTTCCACCAATGTTGGGGGGGCCCCAAGAGGCAGGAAGGGAGCCCACCGGAGTGCTGCCTGCATGATGATCCTCTTCAGCTGGAGCTGTGGTGAGCACTGTGGTCCAGGAGAGGAGTGTCCTAGGAAAAGGAATCACAGTGAAGGAGGACAGAGCGTGGGCCACTCTCTTCATACCGCTCAGCGAGCGTCCCCAGAAGAGGGGATCGGGGTCCCTGGGTGTGACATGGAGGATCCCTGGTGTGAAAGGGAATCTGGGTCACCAGGTGTGTCATGGGGAATCGGAGTCACCAGGTGTGACATGGGGGATAGGGGTCACCGGGTGTATCAGGGATTTGGGGTCACCAGGTGTGCCATGAGGAATTGGGGTTCCTGGGTATGCCATGGGGGATTGAGGTCCCCAGGTGTGACATGGAGGAACATCAGGGTCCCCAGGTGTGACATGGAAAAACATCAGGGTCTCTCCGGGTATGACATGGAGGAACATCAGGGACCCCTGGTGTGACATATAGGAATTGGGGTCACTGGGTATGACAGCATGACATGGAGGAACACGGGGTTCCCTGGGTGTGACATGGAGGAAAATCGGGGTCAGTGGGTACGACAGCAAGACATGAAGGAATATTGGGGTCCCAGAATGTGACATGGAAAAACATCAGGGTCCCTGGGTGTGACATAGAATGACATCAGGGTCCCCAGGTGTGACATGGAGGAATATGGGGGGTCATTGGGTACGACAGCATAACATGGAGGAACCATCAGATCAGGGTCACTGGGTATGACATAGAGAAGTTTTTAACCCCTACCATTTTTTATTCTTTTTTTTTGGGGGGGGGG
Organism: Pelophylax lessonae; assembly: GCF_965119305.1. Taxonomy (NCBI): domain Eukaryota; kingdom Metazoa; phylum Chordata; class Amphibia; order Anura; family Ranidae; genus Pelophylax; species Pelophylax lessonae. Next base: position 35,705,188 of record NC_138775.1, read on the forward strand.
GGGCGCAAGTAGCTGGTCTTGCCTAGGGCGTAAAATAGTCTAGCACCGGCCCCGCAGTTCATGAGAAAAGTCCTTATGAAGAACCAGTGAGAAGAAGGAATATCCTAGCACTAGCTTCACCATGACTAATGGAACCACACAACACCACTGTGATTAGGTAAATCCCCATACCGGACAGAGTGGACCCTCAAATTATAGAGTGGTCAACCTCGTCTTGTTGTCCTCAGATGGAAAATCTCCAACCAAAGGAACTGTACCCACATCACATGGAAAGATCCCTACAGATATTAGGGAGCAGGTGATTTAAGGATAACCATACAGGGCCTTGAAAAAGTATTCATACCCCTTGAAATTTTCCACATTTTGTCATGTTACAACCAAAAACGTAAATGTAATTTATTGGGATTTTATGAGATAGACCAACACAAAGTGGCACATGATTATGAAGTTGTAGGAACATGATAAATGGTTTTCAAAATGTTTTACAAATAGGTAAATATGTGAAAAGTGTGGCGTGCATTTGTATTCAGCCCCCTGAGTATATACTTGGTAGAACCCCCTTTCACTGCAATTGCAGCCGCAAGTCTTTTTGGGAATGTCTCTACCAGCTTTGCACATCTAGAGAGTGACATTTTAGCCCATTCTTCTTTGCAAAATAGCTGAAGCTCTCTCAGATTGGATGAAGAGTGTCTGTGAACAGCAATTTTCAAGTCTTGCCACAGATTCTCAAAGGGATTTAGGTGTGGACTGTGACTGGGCCATTCTAACACATGAATATGCTTTGATCAAAACAGTTCCATTGTAGCTCTGGATGTATGTTTAGGGTCGTTATTCTGCTGGAAGGTGAACCTCCGCCCCAGTCTCAAGTCTTTTGCAGACTCTAAAAGGTTTTCTTCCACATTTGCTGTGTCCCCACATGGCTACTCGCAAAGTGCAAATGGGGCTTCTTATGGCTTTCTTTCAACAATGGCTTTCTTCTTGCCACTCTTCCATAAAGGCCAAATTTGTGAAGTGCACAACTAATAGCTCCTCCAGAGTTATCATGCACATCTTGGCTCCTTCTCTGACGAATGTTCCAAAAGAAGATAAGTGCTATATAGCACCCCCTTTTTTCCTGCGCTCGGAACCTGGTCCTCAGGCTGCCTCAATCCCGGAACTCGTGCTGATATTAGGCATCCATGATGGCTAGGCTTTGCTGCCCCCTACGACCAGGGCGGTCGACCAAACACTGAAAATACAAAGCAAAGAAAAGGGCGCACCAGCCTAGCGCATTATCCTCAGCGAGTTTATTTAGATAAAAATTAAAATCAGCTACTCACAAACAATCGTGAAATTCAGGCACATCAATTCCATAAATCTGCCTCCTGCCAGAAGATCAACGTCCTTTACTGGAAGCAGAGGGCTGACGCGTTTCGAGGTCGTGCCTCTTCCTCAGAGGAAGAGGCACGGCCTCGAAACGCGTCAGCCCTCTGCTTCCAGTAAAGGACGTTGATCTTCTGGCAGGAGGATAATGCGCTAGGCTGGTGCGCCCTTTTCTTTGCTTTGTATTTTCAGTGTCTGACGAATGTTCCCCTTGCCCGGCCTGTCAGTTTAGGTGGACCGCCATGTCTTGGTATGTTTGCAGTTGTGCCATACTCTTTTCATTTTCGGATGATGGATTGAACAGCGCTCCGTGAGATGTTTAAAGCTTGGGATTTTTTTTTATAACCTAACCCTGCTTTAAACATCTCCACAACTTTATCCCTGACCTGTCTGGTGTGTTCCTAGCCTTCATTATGCTGTTTGTTCACTAAAGTTCTGAGGGCTTCACAGAACAACTGTATTTATACTGAGATTAAGCCCAGGTTCACACTGAGGCCGTTTTGAAATCCTGCGAGTTCAGCTGAATTTGCACGATTTCAAGCCGACATTTTAGTCCGACCTCAGGGGCAATTTAACAGACATCTGTGCGGTTTTTGCACAGATGTCTATGGAAATCGCCCCAAAGTCACCAAAAGTTTTGGGAATCGGTGTGGTCCCGCAAAGTCGGTGTCGCACTGATTTAGGCAATTGGCTCCGATTGGACATGTGATTTGACATGTCCAGTTACATGTCAAATCGGACCAATGTGAACGTGGGCTGAATTACACACAGGTGGACTCAATTTACTAATGAGATGACTTCTGAAGGCAGTTGGTTCCACTAGATTTTAGTAAGGGGTATCAGAGTAAAGGGGGCTGAATATAAATGTACGCCACACTTTTCACATATTTATTTGTTAAAAAAATTTGAATACCATTTATCATTTTCCTTCCACTTCACAATTATGTGCCACTTTGTGTTGGTCTATCACATAAAATCCCAATAAAATAAATTTACATTTTTGGATGTAACATGACAAAATGTGGGAAATGTCAAAGTGTATGAATACTTTTTCAAGGCACTGTATAAACTTCCAATGGGCAGCACCAAAACACACGTCCTTATCCGATGTTGGTATGCATTACCTCGGTATAAAAAGGTACCATAGCGCATGTGTGTAAGTGCCCCTGATGATGTCACTTTATGATGAAACACATAAGGCGGAACCCTACGCATGGCGCAAGCACGCTGGACACCATGGCCATTTTGGAAATATATGCAAATTTGTCTTACACGTGCATTTTATAGAATAAAGATATTAATGATTTTAAGAACATACTGCACTATGGTACCTACTTTTACCTTTGTGAGGTATTCCATACTAACATTGGATAAGGACATGTGTTTTGACGTTGGCCATTGGAAGTTTATATGGTTGTCCTTAAAGCACCTGCTCCCTAATATCTGCTTGGATCTTTCCATGTGATGTGGGTACAGTTCCTTTGGATTGAGATTTTCCATCTGATGACAACAAGACGAGATTGACCACTCTATAATTTAAGTGCCCACTCTGATCGGTAAGGGGATTTACCTAATCACAGTGGTGTTGTGTGGTTCCATTAGTCATAGTGAAACTGGTGCTGGGATAGTTCTTCTTCTGACTGGTTCTTCAAAAGGACTTTTCCAATGATATATACGTGTGTTTGCACAAGCACATAGTGGGTACAGCCGCCCACTCATTTCAATGGGCTGTTGTACCAGTGAGAAACGTGGGGAAAAAGTTCCAGACCCTTTTTAAAAACTTGTTGCATGGAACCACATAGTGCTGCGGCACCTGTGCCGATATGCACCCCCATGCTTCTGCAAATCTGCAGCACAATTCTTTGTAGGTTGGGAACACATGCAATTATGCACCTAGGCTCAAATGCATATAATGATTTTAAATGGTATCATTCACACTGTGTTAAGGCCTCATACACACAGGTGTACCTACATACACCAGTGCCAGGGCTGTGTTTTGCCTGCACTGGATACACAGGTGTTCCGTGCATTCGCATGCAAGCAGTCCAATTCATGTCGATTTGGATGCAGCGGCTGCTTGGACACATCTTAGGTGGATTATACTGGGGGACAGACTGACCTGGGAGGTGGATTAAATTGGGGGACAGATTTACCTGGGAGGTGGATTATACTGGAGGACAGACTGACCTGGGAGGTGGATTATACTGGAGGACAGACACACCTGGAAGGTGGATTATACTGGGGGACAGACTGACCTGGGAGGTGGATTATACTGGAGGACATACACACCTAGGAGGTGGATTATACTGGGAAACAGACTGACCTGGGAGGTGGATTATACTGGGGGACAGACTGACCTGGGAGGTGGATTATACTGGGGGACAGACAAACCTGGGAGGTGGATTATACTGGGGGACAGATTGACCAGGAAAGAGAATTATTCTGGGGGACAGACTGACCTGGAAGGTGGATTATACTGGGGGACAGACTGACCAGGGAGGTGGATTATACTGGGGGGACAGACTGATCTTGGAGGTGAATTATACTGGGGGACAGACTGACTAGGGAGTGTGATTATATTGGGGGACAGACTGAGTAGGGAGGGGGATTATACTGGGGGACAGACTGACTAGGGAGGGGGATTATACTGGGGTACAGACTGACCTGGGGGCAGAGCAGCAGCATTACGGGCCTGGTGCCGAGAATTTTGGTGGGCCTTTTTATGGAAACAAATTCTACTTCCACTTCCACTTCCATGCAGAGAGGGCTCAGGCTGATGGTCCTCCCCACTCCTGGTTTCTTCGTGTTCTGGAAGAGATCTCTAGGAGCACTGGCAATCTCTGTGGGAGCAAACGGGCAATCTCTATGGGAGCACACTGGCAGTCTCTGTAGGAGAAAACAGTCAATCTCTGTGGGAGCACACTGGCAGTCTCTGTGGGAGCACACTGGCAGTCTCTGGGAGTACACTGGCAATCTCTGTGGGAACGCACTTGCAATCTCTGTGGGAACGCACTTGCAATCTCTGTGGGAGCACACTGGCAGCCTCTGGGAGCACATTGGCAGTCTCTATGGGAGCACATTGGCAGTCTCTATAAGAGCACTGTGGCAGTCTCTATGGGAGCACAATGGCAGTCTCTGTGGGAGCACACTGGCAATCCTGTGGAAGCACACTGACAGTCTCTATGGAAGCACACTGGCAATCCTGTGGGAGCACATTGGCAGTCTCTATGGGAGTACACTGGCAGTCTCTATGGGAACAAAACTCTCCAATCTATATGGGTGTAGAGACTGCTCCCACAGATAATGTCAGTGCTCTCAGAGATTGCCCAACAGGTAATGCGGCTCCCACATAAAGATTGCCAGTTTGCTTCCACAGAGACTGCCCCAGAGAATTCATGTGGGGCAACTACCCGCAGAAGACAGGGGGGAAGAAGCCGCCTGTTGCATCCAGGCAGGGTGAGTGGGGGGGGGGGGTCCTGTCCTGTTTCCTGTCTCTCCTGTCCTGTCTCTCCTGAACTGTCTCCTATCTCTCTTGTCTCTCCTGTCTCGCTGTGGTCTGGGGGGGGGGGGGTATGGTGCAGACCGTCTGCCGCCCCCCCGGCCCATGGAGCACCTGCCACCACTGCCACGCAGTGCCTCTTTACACCACTGCCCCTTTACACCACAAATTGCCCTTAACACCACACAGCGGCCCTTTATACCCCCTTTGCACAACACAGTACCCCTTTTAATGCATGCCTTCCCTGAACAGTCCTATGGTACCTTTGGGAGGGCAGAGAGGCACCAATCATCCTTGGGTGTCCCCTCCTGGGTTTCCAGCCTGGCCACCTATGTCATCATCACAGCAGGCGGGAGGAGTTGCAGATTGGGACTGAAGGGCGGGAGCAGCCCAAGTTATCATGTTCACAAGCAGGTGATTACCTGATTTGATAATATAAAAAGACTCCCACTCTCTTTTCCGCACTCTGCAGATCAGGACAGAGAGCCTTTTCTCTGCACATCCCGCTTTGAGGATGACATCGCTGGGTATGGACACCCAACCCTGGCAGTGGCACGCCCGTGGTCAGCACAGGATTGTCACTCGGTCCGGTTCCCGACCACGGTCCGCCATTTAGTGACCGCTGCTCTATGGAAAGAAAAAAAAAAAACCTTGAGGTCTAAGGTGTTTTACTTTACCAATTTATTTGATCAAATGTTATGTTTTTGCCTAGAGTTCCACTTCAAACCAACTTTTTTTTTTTTGTCATGAGGGTGGCCCAGTTTTTAAGCCCAACTTCAAATAGACAAACAAGCAGAATTTTACGCACGTCTGTACACGGATAAATTCACACTGCTTGAGGCTGTGTTTGAAGGTAAACATGATTATGCAAAATGTTGATAGATAAGATTTAAATCCCATATCACATTTCTCTGTGCTGGAGAGAATATCCGCTAAATGCAAATTAGAGGACGACAAGCAGCGGAGAATTATGGGAGGTGCAGAACAGGCTCAATTACTGCAATCAGTGAGATGAGGAGGGAGATAGTGGAGGACGATGTGTTCTGGATCCTTCAGGGACGTTTTTACACTAAGATGCTCTTCAAAAATACTTTGGTTACTAGATAACAAGCTCTTCTCTGCTGCGTTTTTATATTTACAGATTGCCATTCTGAGATGGCAAATAAAGGGTATGCTCACCTTGTAAAAAAAAATAAATAAATAATAAAATAATGCTAAGATCAAAAATGATACATGAATAAAATATACATTCTGTGCTGTTTCTGTGCTGATGTATTTCAGAGTTCCTTGTACCTAAATGGGATCCAAAAATAAGATTCAACTATCGGCAAAAGTGCTATGGCTAAGTTTAATTGAGCTAGAATAGCAACTTACTTTTTTCTTTTTTAATCATTTTTGTTCTTTAAAATCTCTGGAAGGCCTCCTGTGCTGCAAGCAAGCTCATGCTGCAGATTCTCACATCTTACCTCATTAGTCACCTTTAAAGTCAGTATGGAACTCCCAGCCTGTGCTGATCAAAAGGTTCTGTTTAAACCTGGTCTGTTTGCATTAAGCTCTTGAAAATTGTGTGCTTGTACACTTATATCTGCCTGCAAATCCAAATTTACCTTATGTCTGCTTTAAGGCCCGTACACATGTGCAGATTGTCGGCCGAAAAGATTCGGCCGACGACCGATCGGCCGATTTTCGGCTTGTTAGTATGATGCTTCCGACAGCCAACAGCGCACTTTCGGCCGAACAGAATCTGTCGTGCAAGCATTAAAATTTTTGTATGCCGACACCAGAACGGCCGATTGTTCGCCAGTCAGTACAGATTTCGGCCGACAGACAGCAGATTTGCAAGACTGGGCATGCTCAGAAAATAAAAAAAGACACGGAAAGTTAACCATCACATGACATCACTTCTGCAGTCGGCTGTTGTTGGCCGACAAAATTTGTGTGCAGTCTTTTGCAGTTTTCAACAGACACCACAGCCCTGGACAAAAGATGGCCGATCGTTCGGGCGACGATCGGTACGTGTGTACGGGGCTTTAGTCAACAAGATTTGCACTGAAAGCTGTGAGAGTTACTTGAGAATTGGGTAAGATGGGCTTTAGGAACTTCTCATTTACAGGTATGATAACTTATACTGAGAGAAGTTCTGTGATATATAAAAGTGGTTGTAAACCCTTACATATACTCAGTGAAGTGACTGGCCTCAGGTAATACACAGAGATTAAACAAATCTCCCTACAAAAGTTGTACCTGTTTATCTATAGCCATTTTTACCCTACATCCATTCAAAGTGCTGAAGGTATATCAGTGAGGAGAGCTCTGAGAGCTGATTGGAGGGAAGGGACCCCCCCCTTCACACAGCAACAGAGCTGAGGCTGTTAACACCTTTCTGCCCAACAGTGGCGGCTGGTGCTCCAGACAGACCACACCATACCACTCCCCCCCCCCCCTGGACCACACCAAGCCCTACACCATGCTCACCCCCCACCCAATTGTTTTGCACAGAGCAGCCCTGATCCTCTTCTTTTGGGGTCCCACGCTGGCATTCCAGGCCCCTCCTCTTCATCGGGTACACAATCACACCACGTTTTTAGTTTTTAGGTGCCATTGAAATGAATGCCACCTGAACACGCTGATGTGCCATTTGACATTTTAACAGCGTGTTTTGAGATTACGGGCAGAATTTTTTTTATCGATTCCTCCCCTGATTCAAAATGCCTATGTGTGAACGGAGCCTTATTAACACCCTCTCATCCAGTCCTTGTCACCTCTTTAACTCTCTACTTTGTCTTCCAGTGCCAAAAAACAACAAACAAAAATTCCCAGCTCACTTACCAGCCAGCCTGAAGCAAACTGAATTGACCTGTCTAACAGTTCACATTAAAACCAGGGGGTTAAGTTTGCACACATTTGCAAATATATGCATAAGCTGCAGAGGCCATGGCAAGGCACCCCAGTGTACTGCAGTCCTAGCTATATAAATTTTGAGCATCTCCAAAGTTGGAGCACATATATAATAATAGATAAATTAAGGGCAGGTATGCCTGGAGGGAACCCATCCCTCGTGTTTCATCTCGTTCACTACCCAGGACATTACCAATCAGTTAAAAAACAAAATAGATGCAATTCATGATGAGATATCCACTGCCAAGATATGTCCCACACTTAACATACCAGGGTTGATTTACTAAGGCTGGCCATACATTATACAACTTTCTTATTCAATTTGCTTCAGATTTACCTTCAACTATGTAGTGAAAGGGCCTACCTGATTGCATACAAATTGAAAGTGTTTAGGTTTGATCTCACATTATATAGTTTTGGTAAATCTAAAGGAAAACTATAGAAAAAAATTGTATAATGTATGGCCAGACTAAGTGCCCATTCACACTACCGCGACTTGTCAGGCGACTGGTCAGCCTGGCAAGTCGCGGTCCATGCAGTGCTACGGGAACCGTTCTAATAGGAGCGACTCAAGTCGCTCCGACTTAGAAAGTACTTCCTGTACTACTTCGGGGCGACATCAGAGCAACTTGCATTGACATTCATTATATGAAGTCCGTGCAAGTCGCGCCGAAGTCGTGGTGCACGTGACTTCACAGGTCACCCCCGAAGTCGTGCCGCGGTAGTGTGAACCGGCACTTAGACTGAAAGAGTGCAAAATCTGGTGCAGCTGTACATGGTAGACAATTAGCTACTAACTTTAGCTTGGTTAGTAAGGTCCCTTTTTAAACTGGCTTTCTGATAAGGTCTGCCTGTCAGTTTTTCAGGTGGACCTGATCGGATGCTCCATGCACCCCTATGGGGCAGCGGATGTCAGTGGTGGCATGTCCGCTGACACCCGCTGCTATCCAATCCGATCCTCTACGTGACATCCACACGGATGGAAACCCTATTATCCATCTGAAAGAATGGGATCGGATGAAAATGGACAGGCGGTCCGTTTTAATACAATCTCCCCATAAAGGATAGCGGGGCTCTGACAGGTCTGTCTCTGCACAGTAAGCGGAGACTGACCTATCATCCGCCTTCTCAGCGTGGGATCAGCGGATCAATATAAAAAGTCCACAGGGCAGAAAGCCCATGTGAAAGGACCCATAAGGTTTGACAGGAAAACCTGGACACTGATTGGTTTTTATGCAAAGCTGCACCAAATTTGGCACTCTCCAGTTTTAGTCAATCAACCCCACCATGTCTACTACCACATTCAATACTTTCCTTTTTTTGTCCCCATTACTACAGAGGAGGTCGGTAAACTCTTCCCTGACATCCAAATAACCACTTGTCGCCGATCCCTGTTCCTTCACAACCTCCCTGGTCATCCTCTTACTTTATTCTACATTCCCTAACACATCTTTAATATCTCCCAAGCAACTTGTTCTCCTTTCTAAAACATGCAATGGTCACCCCCATACAGAAAAAAATCTAACTGGACCTCACCAGACTGGAAAACTCAAGACCCATCTCCTTGCTCCCATTGACCTCCAAAGTTCTAAAACATCTTTTCTATAACCTACTACCTTCTCGACCCCTTAAACCCAACATAGATGGAGTGATTTTCTTTCCTGCAACCACAAGTTGCAGGAAAGAAAGTTTCTTAATTTCCCCCGTCAACACAGTCAGTGTTGATGGGGGGATGGGGGAATACCTCCTGGGAAACCATCGTGTTCTCCTGGGGGGGGCGCTGGAGAACCCAGTGATTACTGCTAACGGCTGCATTTAAAATCTGACAGGTTAGTTAAAGTTGATAGATCAATCAACTTGGGTACATTCAACCTGCCCATACATGCTTCAAATCTTGGCCTGCCCCTGCTGAACTGTCGGAGAATCTAACCGTCTATGGCTGACTTTTGATTCTGCCTTTTGCCTGCAACACACCACGGAAACCACCCAACTAAAGCCTCGTACACTCGCATCGAAAATTGGCAGGGAATTTTCGTCCGACGACCGATCTGCCTATTTTCGGCTTGTTAGTATGATGCTTCCGACAACCAACTCCGACTTTTCGGCCGAAAAAAATCTGGTGTGCAGACTATAAAATTTTTGTTGGCCGTCAACATAACATCCGATTTTCGTGCAGTCAGTACAGATTTCGACAGGGAAAAATCTGATGAGCAAGTCTGGGCATGCTCAGTGAAGAAAGAACACAAAGAAAGCAAACCAACACATGACATCACTTCTGAAGTAGATTTTTGTTGGGCGAGAAAATTCGTGTGCAGTCTAGAGCACATTCCAACCAACAAAACACAACTCTGGACAAAAGTCCACGATCGGTCGGCCGATAATTGTTGCGTGTGTACGGGGCTTTAAACTCTCTAACAAATTACCAACTGCCAAAACCAGCTGCTACTCCATACTCAGACCTTTCTGTTACCTTTGACACAGCTAACCACCCACTCCTAAAAAAAACACTACCTTGACCTTCAAGGGTTCACCTCCTAACTATTTAAAAGTTCCATCAGTGCCACTTACAACTCAGTCACCTCCTTTTCTCTTTCTCCTTCCGTAAGGGTCCCTCAAGGCTCTGTCCCTAGATCCATTTCATACTTTAGCTACACCTCCTCCCTTACTCAATTGATAACCTTCCATGACTTCCAATAGCATCTGTGTGCTAAAGACAACTATCTACTGATCCATTGCTTAGCTCACGCCTTCAGTCTCCTCACACATCACTACTTTACATAGCAGAATGGATGTCACACAACTGCCTAAAATTCAATCTTTCCAAAACTGAGGTCATAATATGTTCCCCTACCATGACTTTTGCCAGGGTGCTAGTGCAATCCTGGAATTCTGACATCAATTTTTGGCCCCATATCTAATCGCTGTCCAAATCTTGCTGCCTTTACTGTAAAATTGACAAAATATGCCCCTTCTAATATGCCCCTTCTTAGCCAACAAATGCACCAAGCTACTAATTCACTGCCCTGTTACTTCTTACCTCTACTAGTGCGACTCCCCCCTTGTTGGCCTTCTTCTACACAGACTTCCCCCCTTCAATCTGTTAGCAATTCCTCTGCCACACTCCTCCACCTTTCCAACCGATTAGTGTCCACCACCTCTCTCTGCCAATCCCTCCACTGATTTCTGTTTTGCCAACAAATACAATTAAAAATACTAACAAACAAAACTTTCTAAAACTGACAAAGCCATCCACAACCTCAAGCCACATCACCAAACTCGTCATAAAATATCACCCAAACGGTCCACTTCTTCCTAGACCTCCTGCTCTCTGGCTCCCTCATCACCTCCTCCAATGCTATCCTCCTCACCTCCTCCAATGCTTCTCCAGAGCTCCTCCCTTCCTCTGTAACCCCCTATCCCAGTCTGTCTGTCTATCTTCTACTCTGCCTTTAGGTGATCCCTGAAAATTCATCTCTTCAGGGTCGCCTATCCCACCTTTACCTAACAAATTAACTTTACTTTCTCCATCAACTCCTCTTTGTAATAACTTGCCCATGGCTTTTATATTATAAGCTCTAACGAGCATGGTCCTTCATGGTACAAAGCTATTACAGGATAATCTGATTGTTAGTACACAGCTTTTGAGAGCCGATCACGACAGTTCATGTGAAATGATCCAAAGAGACAAACACGAAAATTTTTCTCGTACAATACCAGAACAAACTATTTTCATTTAATCAGAAAAGTATTTGTCCAAAAAAAAAAATTGGAAGACCAAGACCACGCATGCTTGAAAATGAAAGAATACATTACAATACACTACATTACTTCCCAAGTTGTAATTACGAGAATTTCCGTAACTTTAGTAACCTATTGGTTTTCAATATGAAACTAGCATAAAAAAAAAATGGGCGATTATTCTTACAATATTCTCATCGTGTTTACGAGGCTTAACCTTCTTGCATTGAATTGATTTGTAACTGTACTGTCTCCCTTTATTTTGCAAAATGTTGTACAAACTGTTGGTGCTATATAAATCCTGTATATTAAATATTGAAAATTGGATTCTCTATGCATGGTTCCTTTATATGTGTTTCATATTCTTTTACAAGCTTGAATATTTTGTACAATTTTGAATATCATGTATCTTTTGTAATATTCAGTGTTTTTGAATAAAACTTTAATGTGAAAAAAAAAAAATCCTATATATTGATAATAAAAAGAGTACTGTCATCTTCATTCAATAAAAGTTGGAAAAACTATTTTGTCTGTTTTTATTTTTTTGCACATAGTTCTTGTCTTTTCCTATAAAAAAAAAAAAGAAAAAAAAAAAAAAAAACAGCGCAAAAAAAAAAAATAAGGCCAGGGAAACCTGTCAATATGAAATTCCAGATTTTGTCCTAGTCAGCCTGCAGGTGGCACCCTTGCACTAATGTAAATTTTTCCTCTTACATTACATAGACTTGTCAGTGGACAAATTGTAGAGTGTTGTTTTGGTGTCAGCTGTCAGTTTTAGCTCTGTAATCAGCAGGCATTACAAGAGAGTTGTTAAGTTGTGTTAAAAGCTAGGGTCATTTTCTTTTCTCTCCTTCATATGCTCTCATTTAAATAAATAAAAAAAAAAAAAAAAAAAAAAAGAGAACTTAGATGACTTGACCAATCATTTTAGATTTGCAAAAACATTTAGGGAGTTGGTAAAAGAATGTGAGAAAACCTTATTCAGAATGGGCCTTCTTTGGACTGCATTTTTTCGGAATGGCATACTTTTTGAGCCACGTTTTTTGGAAAGTGCTCTTTTTGGACCTCCTTTTTTTACACTATTTTTTTGAGCTGTTTTTCTGGAAGCATGCATTTTTTTCAGAATCGTACATCTTTAAACCCTATTTTTTTCAAAAACACACATTTTTTAAACCTCACTTTTTCAGAGTCATAAAAAAAAAACAGTCACGCATTTTTTTTAAATTTGTTTAATCAGAACTGTGCATTATTTGGACCACCCCTTTTTTTCTTTATTTTTATTTTTTCTTTATTCACACATTTTTTATAAAAGCTTTTTTTTTTTAGAACCATGTATTTTTTAGCGCACTTTTTTATAAGAAATACTTCCTTTTTGTACTGTATTTGGGTCATGCATATTTTGAACCATTTCTTTTGGAACCGTACATTTTTTGGAATTCATTTTTTTTTTTTTTGAATCATGCATATTTTTAAACCACTTCTTTTTAAAAATGTGTAGTTTTGCACTGTTTTTTTTTTTTTTTTTTTAACCCTGCATTTTTGTAACCGTGTTTTTCAGTCATATTTTTTTTTTAAGAATTGTACAGCTTTGGACCATGTTTTTTTCCAAAGTGTGCATTTTTTGACCATGGTTTTTTAGACTTTACATTTTTTGGAATAGTTGAGTTTTTTTGGGTGGAGGTGCCACACTGCTCACGCTTTAAAAGTGATTGGTCAGCTACACAGCCACGTGGATCACTTTTACATGATAGCTAGGAGCCGGCAAAATAAATACAAGCTTATGGTTGCTACAGCCATGAGGATGTTTGAAATTCTTCACTCTCTGGAGGGAGGTAGAATGTCCAAAGAGGAGAAGTGGTTACTACCCTGTAACACACATTTATTATTGTAGGACTGATTTTATGCTGGAAAAAAGTCTTCAAAATAACTTTTTTTCAGAACCTTCAGAGCCCTGGTGCAAGAAACCATAAAGGGCCCCCCTGGTCGCTGGGGCCCTTTCCATCGGTCCCAAGGTCCTTTCTTCTAGTCACAGGGCCCTTTCCTCCAAGCCCTGAGCCCTTCCCTATGAGCCCATGGCCCTTCCCTCCAGGCCCAGGGTTCTTCTCACTGATTCTGGAGCTCTTTACTCCCAGCCAGTGGCCCTTTATAAACTCTGTTTTACAGTGCTGCGACATATAAAGTCACATGACAAATCAAAACACAGATCTGGCCTGTCCCCCGTAGATGTCATTAGTGACAAAACGCGTTGGAGCGGCTTGGAGGGGACGTCTTCACGCATGCACAGCCGTGAACATGGAGCGGTGTTCGCTATGGCCGACAGCTTGCCGGTATCTCATATTGCTGCATATTGACCTTTGTAAGGTAATTGCACCATTGTTTTAATAAACATCACATCTTATTCCTTGATGGTCTTCACTGGTGATTACCACATTTGATCTTCATTCATATCACATCGCTGATTTAACATTAGATTCACTAATTTATTGGACTTCATATGAATTTGTACTTTTTGCATTTAACTGACACTCTTTATTTACACTGTGATCAGCTGTGTTTGGACACAGCTGATCACATGGTATTGAGTCCATATCATAGGCTCTTTACTGTGATCAGGTATATGGTGTGTCTGAGCGACACACTGCACCACAGATTGCCTCGGTGCACGCTAGCGGCCGTTCTATAGGATGTCATATGACGTTCACTTAGAACTGGTTAACATTGTATTAGTATCTGCAGCAGATCACAAAGGCAGTGTGTTTTGAGCATGGCTCAGGAAAAAGGCGTTAAACATATCCTTCCTGCATCATGTTCTGGAGTTAACCAGCCATCCATTAACATCCTAGCTAGAGATCGACTGATTATCCGCAAAGCCGATATATATCGAGGGCCGATATGCACTTTCCCCGATATATATCGGAATTGGCCCCGGAGGTTTCTGATATTGCCGATATTTCAGGAAAGTGCTTGTACTGGAGTGATGCCTGCAGCTAGAGACATCACCCCGTTACCGGCGTCCATAGCCGGCGGTCGGCTGTCTTGTAATGACAACGGATGCGGCTGGGAAGCCGATCGGCTGTCATTACAAGGAGTGGGAGGGGACGTCCCCCCCCTCCCGCCGCCTTCCGCGGCTCGCCCGGGTCTTCCGTCCCACCGGGAGACCCGGGCAACCAGCCTGCACGGTCACCGAAGACCCGACCAAAGCCGCATTCGGCTCTGATCGGGTCTCCATGCAAAAACCCGGAAGTGATGTCATGACATCACTTCTGGGTACTCGGCGCCAGATTAAAAAAAATTACAGCATTCAAAACAGCCAAACTTGGCGTTTTGAATGCTTTTAAGTGCAGAGCCCCAGCTCCCTCCACAAAAGTACCTGTCAAAAAAAAAATAAATAAAAACTTTTTTTTTTTAAATGTACAAAAATATCGGCCATTATCGGTCGATTACTAATCGATTACTAATCCTAAAATACTAAAAGGTTCTGGAGTTTTTTTTTGTTGCGCTTGCCATACACAGGGCAGCCCTTTCAAGTGAATGGGCTGCCATATGCATGACCCTGTGGAAACACAGGAAAAAAATGCATAAAAAAAAAAAATTCAAGCGGGAATGCGTGTTTCCACTATGCAAAGTGTGAATGGGGCCAAATGGTTTTCCAAAGCTGTCATTTAAGTAAAAAGGATCAAGATCTTATTTGTGATCTTATTAACAATATCACAATTCCCCTTTGATGCTCCCTTTTCGTGTATCTGATGCTGAATGTACCGTTCTTTAAGGATGTGCTAGTTGCTGCAAGTTTTTCTAAGTTTTGCAAGTTCTGTAGAACTTCAAATTTTGCTGCTGACTCCGCAAACAGATCCTGATTTTATTTTTCGTCAGCTCCATCCTGTCCTCTGAGGGTTCTCCAGCACCAGTATCACATCCAGAAATATCAACTTGAAAAACATACATCTTCTCCCTGGAGTTATAATAATGATTCCCCCCCAGCAAGAAGTGTGGGTGGCTGCAGGTTGGTAAACACAGTCTGCATCTGCACTGTGAATAATGCGTACTAGATAATTAACCGGATCTTGGTAGCAGAGAATAGAAGTCTTTTTATGTACAGTACATATCCTGGAAGAACTTAAAGTGAACAAGTGTTTCTTGTGCATTTATTTTTTAATTTAAAGGATACATGTATTCTTTTAACCATTAAGGACCGTAAGGTTTTACCCTCTTAACCACTTAAGCCCCGGAGGATTTGGCTGCTTAAAGACCAAGGGGTATTTTGCGATTTTTTACTGCGTGACTTTAACGGACAATTGCGCGGTCGTGCGACGCTGTACCTAAACGAATTTGACGTCCTTTTTTTCCCGCAAACAGAGCTTTCTTTTGGTGGTATTTGATCACCTGTGCGATTTTTAACTTTTGCGCTATAAACAAAAAAAGAGCGTCAATTTTGCAAAAATAACAATATTTTTCACATTTTTTTATATGAAATTCCCCCCAAAAAAAATGTAAAAATCTAAATTTTTTAACATTTTCGGCCAATTTGTTTTATGCTACATATGTTTGGTAAAAAAAATCGCAAAAAGCGTATTTTGATTGGTTTGCGCAAATGTTATCGCGTTTACTAACAAAGGGAAAGATTTTTGTCATTTTTGGTGTTTTTTTTTTTAACGCGTAATGGCGGCGATCTGCGATTTTTTTTGCGGTACTGCGACATTGCGGCGGACAGATCGGACCCTTGACTGACATTTTTGACACTTTTGGGGTTACCAGTGACATTACTGCAGTAATCAGTGCTATACATATGCACTGTTACTGCAAAAATGACACTGGCAGGGAAGGGGTTAACTGTATTGGAGAGGGAGGGGTTAAGTGTGTCCTAGGGGCGTGATTCTAAACTGTAAAGGGACATGGCTATTGGTGTAAAAACAAAGATCAACGGTCCTACATAGTAGAACCGTCTGATCTTCATTTTTACACCAGGGAGAATGACAGGCGGCTTGTTTACATTAGCCGCCTGACTTTCTCCCTTCACCGGAGCGATCGTGAGTGACCGGCGGACGATCGGGTCCGCCGGTCACACGCACTGACTTGTCAGTGAACGAGCGGTCGGCAACCGGTTAATGACCAGGCCATTTTTTGCAATTTGGCACTGCCTGACTTTAACTGGTAATTGCGCAGTCATACAATGCTGTACCCAAATAAAATTTATGTCCTTATTTTCCCACAAATGGAGCTTTCTTTTGGTGGTATTTGATCACCTCTGTGGTTTTTACTTTTTGCGATATAAACGAAAAAATACAAAAATTTTGATAAAAATTAAATTTTCTACTTTTTCTTAAGACAAATATCCAATACACTAATTTTTTGTCATACATTTAGGCCAAAATGTATTTAGTTACATGTCTTTGATAAAAAAAAATCCCAAAAAGCGTATATTTATTGGTTTGCGCAAAAGTTTTAGCGTCTACAAACGATGGCGTATATACTGGAATTTATGCAGCTTTTACTTTCTGACTGCCTACCTCATTTCTTAAAGTGCTAAAACGGCAGGGCAGTACAAATTCCCCTAAATTACCCCTTTTTGGAAAGTAGACACCCCAAAGGAACTTCCTGAGGGGCATGTTGAGGCCATTAAATATTTAATCTTTTTGTCACAGGTGTTTGAAAAAAAAAAACACAAAGTCCTCATTGAAATATGTTGCTCATGCATGCCACGGGTATATGTGGAATTACACCCAAAATACATTCTGCTGCTTCTTCTGAGAATGGGGATACCCCATGTGTGAGACTTTTTGGCAGTCTAGCCACGTACAGGACCCGGAAAACCAATCACCGCCTTCAGGCTTTCTAAGGGCATAAATTGTTGATTTCACTCCTCACTACCTATCATAGTTTTGGAGACCATGAAATGCCAAGATAGAAAAAAACATCCCCAAATGAACCCTTTTCAGAAAATAGACACCCTAAGCTATTTGCTGAGAGGCATGTTGAGTTCATGGAATATTTTATATTTTGCTACAAGTTTTTTGAAAATGACAAAGTTTTTTTTTTTTTACACAAAGTTGTCACTTAAATGATATATTGCTCAAACATGCCATGGGTATATGTAAAATGACACCCCAAATTACATTCTGCTGCTTCTCCTGAGTACAGGGATACCACATGTGTGAGACTTTTTTGCAGTCTAGCCGCGTACAGGACCCCGAAAACCAATCACCGCCTTCAGGCTTTCTAAGGGCGTAAGTTGTTGATTTCACTCCTCACTACCTATCACAGTTTTGGAGGCCCTGAAATGCCAATATAGCACAAACCCCCCCCCCCCCCAAATGACCCCTTTTCGGAAAGTAGACACCTTAAGCTATTTGCTGAGAGGCATGTTGAGTATTTTGTAGATCTTGCTTTTTGTCACAAAGTTTTGAAATCTGAAAAAAGAAAAAAAAAAAAGTTTCCCTTTCGTTCTTCATTTTACAAAACAAATGAGAGCTGCAAAATACTCACCATGCCTCTTAACAAATACCTTGGGGTGTCTACTTTATGAAAAGGGGTAATTTGGGGGGGGGGGGGTTGTGCTATCTTGGCATTTCATGGCCTCCAAAACTGTGATAGGTAGTGAGGAGTGAAATCAACAATTTACGCCCTTAGAAAGCCTAAAGGCGGTGATTGGTTTTCGGGGTTCCGTACACAGCTAGGCTCCCAAAAAGTCTCACACATGGGGTATCTCCTTACTCAGGAGAAGCAGCAGAATGTATTTTGCGGTGTAATTCCACATATACCCATGGCATGTGTGAGCAATATTTCATTTAGTGACAACTTGTGTAAAAAAAAAAAAATTTAATTTAAAAAAACATTTCAAATTTCCCAGAAACTTGTGACAAAATATGAAATATTCCATGGACTCAACATGTCTCTCAGCAAATAACTTGGAGTGTCTACTTTCCAAAAAGGGGTAATTTGGAGGGGTGTTTGAACTGTCCTGTATTTTATGCCCAATATTAGAAGCTTATGCACACATCACCCACTCTTCTAACCACTTGAAGACCAAGCCTTTTCTGACACTTTTTGTTTACATAAAAAAATTATTATTTTTTACTAGAAAATGAGTTTGAACCCCCAAACATTATATATATTTTTTAAAGCAGGGGCCCTACAGAATAAAATGGTGGGTGTTGCAATTTTTTAAAATTTAATGCACAAATACACTATATATTGCCCAATTGTTTGGTAAAATGTAAAATATGATCTTATGCCAAGTACATAGATACTAAACATGACATGCTTTAAAATTGCGCACGCCCGTTCAGCAGCGATAAACTACGTACATTTTCAAAAGTCTTTAAAAGCCGTTAAAGGTTTGTACTTTAGGTTTACAGAGGAGGTATACTGCAAGAATTACTGCCCACAATCTGACATTCCCGGTGATACCACACACGCGTTGTGCAATTGCTGTTTACATATGACATCAGACGATCTTGCGTTCGCCTTAGTCCACGCAAATACGGGGGTAAAGAGGTGCTTGAATTACATTTTTTTTTTTATTATTATTTATTTTGCTTATTTATTTTATTTGGACACTTTCCCTTTCCTTTTTTTTTTAAATAATTTTTATTGTTATCATAGGGAATGTGAATATCTCCTATGATAGCAAAAAGTAGTGACAGGTACTCTTTTTTGAAAATATTGGGGTCTATTAGACTCTAGATCTCTCCTCTGCCCTTAAAGCATCTGACCACACCAAGATTGGTGTGATCAGATGCTTTCCCAATTTCCCAATGGCGCTGTTTATATGTGGCGAAACCAAAGTCATGTAATGCTCGTAGCTTCAGGTATCTTAGGCCATAGAGATGACTAGAGCCATTCTGGTCTCCAATCAGCTCTATGGTCAGCTGACAGAGCCACCAAGTGCAGTCTCGGGTCACCGGACAGGAGAGCCTGAGAAACACGTGGAAGGTGGCGCTATGATTGCTTTTACATGAAAGACGACTGCTGGCTGTAAAAAAGGATACCAAAATGATGCCTAAATATGCGGGCACCTTCCTGGTATGACCACTCAACGACCAGTGACGTACCAGAATGTTGCTGGTCCTTGATGGGCATATATTGTAAGGTTCTATTTTTATCATGCAGCCTGAGGGCTAAACGAAAAAAGAAAACCTAACAGATTCCTCCATTCACATCGATATGGATGAAGAAATCTCTGCCAAGAAAAGTGCTAAAAAATATATGGCGAAGCATAGGGGAGATCTGCCGTCTGTGTCCACCCCATCCCCTATCCTTCATCATACATGCTCTTTTTTTAACTGCGGTGGTGAAATCACCTCCTACAGCGCTGCAATCATTGATTTACGTATATGCTGAGAGCAAAGGCTGTTGCTGGCAGGATAAACAAATTAGTGCTGAAACTGATGGGCGTACCTGCAAAGCAAACAATGGTTAAAACATAGTAACAATAAAACATTACAATATAATAGTATACAGTGCAGTAAAACAGTAGAATGATGGTACCTGCAAACCAAACTATGGTTTATCAATGAAAAACAGTAACAATAAAACATTACAGTATAGCTGTATATTATAAAGTACAGTAAAACTGTAAGAGCAGAAAATTAACTCAATAAAACGACAACTATTTTTGGCTTTTTTATTTATTTATTTATTTTTTTACTTTTTGGGGGAGTTTTTTTTGTAACTTTTCTACACTTTTATTGTAACTGTAAAAAAACATTCCAGGCTAGGGACTCTCAAAATGCGATAGCCATCTAACATCTTTTGAGACCCTTTGTGAAAGTGCGCCCTAGACTGTGCTGTGCTGTACCCTATACTATACTAGTGTGTAGTAGCGACGGAAACAGTCCCCGATGCGGAGACCAGGTTGGCCAGGGTAGGAGGGACAAAAAAAGCAGGTGTCACGCCTATATTCATGTTTTCTACAGACACGACATTTTCTTTGGGGTGCTCTTTGGGTAGCGGTACGAGGGTGGAAATCCGGAAATGCCTCTCATGCAGCCGGCTCACTGCATCTGGATTGTGAATTTGGGCCACAGCACCTTCTGGATACAGAAGGGCTGTGATGATCTCTTCCTGGAATTTTAGGTAGGATCCACTTCTTCCTGATGCTTTGTATAGAACATAAGCGTTCAGCAGAGCCAATTAGAATAAGTATACAGACACTTTCTCGTACCAGCGTCTGGCCTTATGGGCAATTAAGTACGATGCCATAATCTGGTCATTGAAGTCCAACCCTCCCATGTTAAGGTTGTATTGGTAAACACAGAGGGGCTTCTCAACAACACCAGTCACAGTTGTAATTTAGACAGTTGTATCTGTGTGAATGGAGGACAGAATGAAAACATTTTGTGTGTCCCTCCACTTCACTGCAAGCAATTTATTACACTTCAAGTAGGCTCTCTCCCCCCGTCTAAGTCGGGAATCTACAAGCTGTTGGGGGGAAGCCCCAGCGATTAGGTTGCACCAATTCCAGAATCAAAAAGGTGACAAAAAATGGTCATGCTTGTGTAATAATTGTCCACATATAAATGGTACCCCTTTTCGAATAAGGGTGACACCAAGTCCCAAACAATCTTGCTGCTGCTCCCTATGTAGTCCGGGCAGTCGGGGGGCTCTTCATTGCTATCTTTTCCCCTCGTAAATCCAGAAACTACACGTATAGCCCGTTGCACAGTGCCCCACCTTTTGTGGAGCCGGTCATATCCGGGGTCACCCCCAGGACGACAGGGTTCAGGCTCGGTTCACATTTATGCGATGCGGGAAGGCTGCGAATTCGCAGCCTGTTCCCGCATCGCACACGCACCCCCGGCAGTTCACACTGCCATATGCGATACGCTGGGGGTGTCAATGTAATCTTAACGACACCCCCAGTTTGATCGCATATCGCAGTGCGATCGTGCAGTTCGCACAGGAGCGGATCGCACAAGTGTGAACCGCTGTGCGATCCGATCCTGATGCGGCTGCAAAAATGCCTCCTGTGCGTGTTTGCTGCGGGTGTGATGCGAATTTAGCCATACAAACTGTATGGCTAAACTCGCACCGCACAGCTGATCGCATGTAATGTCGGAGCAGTGCGCTCCGACATTACATGCGAACCCGGCACTCGCACAAATGTGAACTGGGGCTCATTGTCATTGAAATGCATGAACCGTAAGATTTGCTCGTATCTAATCCTGGCCATGGCAACAGAGAACATGGGCATATATGGCATATAATGAATTGAGTCAGTGGACCAATATGACCGCAACTCACTCTTTTTAGTAGTGCCCATGGTGAGGGATAGGCCCAGAAAGGTTTTACATTTATAAATAGTGATGCGTTTCCATGCAAATTCTCTAGCAAGGGTCAAATTTGGATTTGTGGCTTTTGTCCACAATAGATCTGTACAGATCTTCCTTGAAAAACAGCTCATAAAAACCAAGATTGGCCAGTGAATGGAGAAAGTACGGGCGCTGCAGAAGTGGTGGGCTCCCAATCAGGATTTGCAAGCACATCAGGAAGAACACTATGGGCTCTACGGGCCTGTCTTCTAATTTTTGGTGGCTGCGGGACACTACTTGTGCTAGCCACCAAACCAGCTTGAACTGCATTTATGGGACTCGCCACATCACCAAGTGTTACTGCAGTGCTGGTTTGACTATGACTAGGATGTACTAGGCTGCTGGTGCTTGCCATTTCACCAGAAGGTTGAGCTGTACTAGTACCAACACTCTGCTGCATACGAGAACCATGCGATTGTTGCACCTCAGCAATAGAAGAACGTGGTCAGGTATGCCTGGCCTTAGCAGGGACCACTACTCCGTCATCAGATCTTATCTGTCAGGGTGCTGGTGCTTTCTACAGGTTCATATACTGAGCCTGATTCTGACAGTGAGGCTTCCCCATTGCACTCATCTGACATAGTCAATATCCTGTAGGCCTCTTCACTAGTGTTCATCTGTTTGGACATTTTGGCCAATACGTTTTTTAGGTACATAGTGTGACTCAAAGGTGAAAAAGCACCTGATTGCCAAGGACTGTTTGAACCACTACGAAAAAATGTAATTGCGCGGCCACGGGGCCTCACAGTGTCGCAATCTGTCACCCGCTGTGTCCACCGTATACAGCTGTTGATTGATCACTGTACCGCCCCACTGCCAGTACCATGTAATCACTGTGACCAATCATAGCAGATCACATGACAATTGTAAACAATGGATGGTTTCCTTTCATGCCATCCATTGTATGCAATTGTGTTGCTAGCTGTGATTGGTCACAGGGATCACATGGCACACACTGGGCTTTGACCAATCACAGCTAATCACAACAAAAGACACTGAATGAACCAGTTTCATTCAGTAAAAATAATTTCTTATACCAATGAAATTCATTGATATAAGCAATCATAATGTGTAAAAAAAAAAAAAAAAAATCCTGATTACTTCCCCAGAGTAGTACAGTGTTACTATGGTAACACTGTATTGCTCCAGTCACAGAGTCTTAGTCAGTGTTAATTTTGGCAGCAAATTTCAATTTAGTTTTAGTCTTAGTCTTAGGACTAAAATGGCATTTTAGTTTTAGTCCCATTTTAGTCTTCTGCAAGTGTTTTAGTCGTATTTAGTTGACTAAAACTCCAGTACATTTTATAAATAAAAATCAAAGAAATTTCCGCGCTAGTGTGATAAATGAAACAATGATAAATGTCTGCAGCCAACACAGAATCAACCAACAATGACTCAAAATAATAATAAACCATAGAAGTGTGGCGCTGAAAGTATAAATCACAATAATGATGAATAGTGTCCAAATGAATAAACAACTAATAATCACAATAATGTGCATATAGGAAAAAGAAAAATAGAATTGTGTCCAAATAAATGAGTCCCAAAGAAAAACTGATGTGAAGTCAATTCATAAATCCGCATGCACAGTAATCCAAGGGGGAATTCTTCCCATGACACCAAGGGTATGTGGAGGAAAGGAACACCTCTGTGATGGGGTAAGAAAAAGCAGCTTACCAGATTACAATGGCTGCTCAACTTAATGAGTCAGCCTCTCCCAGCTTTTAATCAAGACCACTGAGGATCTGATGTTGCATGGATACTTATTCAGTACAGATGGACCACCTCTTAGAATACGTTAAGGGATCAGTACAGGATAAAATCTCCTCAGTATTTTCCAGCAATCATAAATGAATATGTAGGGAAAGAGAAAATAAAGCCCATAGCGTGATCCCGTTTAAAATACAATCTTATTTATTTAAAAAAGGTACTCACATTGTGGCATGAATAAACAGGCATATCGATTAGCAATACAAGGGATGGAAGTGCGGCGTCCCGCAGACTGTCCCCGGTAGTAAGTAATGAAGGCCGGCGAAAAAGTTTCGAGGGGCGTGTGGACATTGCGTCTGGAATCGCCAACGTTTCGTCTCAATAGACTTCGTCTGGGCGTCACGCTGGCGATTCCAGACGCAACGTCCACACGCCCCTCGAAACTTTTTCGCCGGCCTTCATTACTTACTACCGGGCAGAGATGTATAGTAACGAAGTAGAACTACTTAAGTACTGTACTTAAAGCGGAGTTCCAGCCATTTACTCACCTGTCCAACGGTCCAGCGATGCGGCCGCCGGAAGCCTCGATCCTCTCCCACGGCGCCGGCATCACTGCTGTGGGCACCCGGCTGTTACAGTTTGCGGCTTCACAGCCGGGTGCCCACTGCGCATGCGCGAGTCGCGCTGCGCGCCGTGATTGGCCGGCAATCTTCTGGGACCTCTGACGTGTCCCAGAAGATTGCAGGGAGGGAGGGGGAGAGGAGAACTTCCGCTCAGGGCGCCGCGGCGCTCCGAGCGGAAGTGGGAGCGGGTACCTGTCAAAACTAGGTACCCGCTCCCCCCCCAAAAAATGACATGCCAAATGTGGCATGTCGGGGGGTCAGGACTCCCTAAAGCGGAAGTTCCACTTTTGGGTGGAACTCCGCTTTAAGTACCGAAATGCGGTATCTGTACTTTCCTAGAGTAGAATTTTTTTCTCCTACTTCTACTTTTACTTCACTACATTTTTTCGATGATTTCGATACTTCTACTCAAGTATTTTTTTTTTGTGCTGCATAGTTACTCGTTACTTTTAAAAAAATTACCACTGCCAGAACAGTAGATGGTAGGTTGCATAAAGCTCAAAAAAATGTGTATAATGTCATTTGTAAATCAGCGCATACGAAAATAAAGGCTGTGTATAATAAAAGCTGCTATACCAAATCTTTCCAATAAAAAGAAAATATGAAACAAACAAATAAATGGTGCTACAGCACTTAAAGTGCATCAAGAAACTACTAACAAACACAGGTTAATCATTTAAATAAATCATTTGAAATAATAAAAACAATATGATGTTCAAACTTTTGACTTATTTCTTTAATAACTACATAACACAGTACTTGTACTTCTACTTTCAGTACTTGAGTAGAAATTTTTTTTCAAAACTACTGGTACTTTTTACTTTTAGTACTTAAGTAGCAAATTTTTTGAAAAAACTACTTGCAATACTTAAGTAAAAAAAATGTTGAATACTTTAGTACTTCTACTTAAGTAACTTTTTCTGCGAGCACTTCCACTTCTACTCAAGTAATTTTTTGATCGAGCACTTGTACTTTTACTCAAGTAGAAATTTCGAGTACTTTATACAAGTCTGCTACCGGGGACAGTCTGCGGGACGCCGCACTTCCATCCCTTGTATTGCTAATCGATATGCCTGTTTATTCATGCCACAATGTGAGTACCTTTTTTAAATAGATAAGATTTTATAAATAAGATTGTAAATAAGATTGTATTTTAAACGGGATCACGCTATGGGCTTTATTTTCTCTTTCCCTACATATTCATTTATGATTGCTGGAAAATACTGAGGAGATTTTATCCTGTACTGATCCCTTAACGTATTCTAAGAGGTGGTCCATCTGTACTGAATAAGTATCCATGCAACATCAGATCCTCAGTGGTCTTGATTAAAAGCTGGGAGAGGCTGACTCATTAAGTTGAGCAGCCATTGTAATCTGGTAAGCTGCTTTTTCTTACCCCATCACAGAGGTGTTCCTTTCCTCCACATACCCTTGGTGTCATGGGAAGAATTCCCCCTTGGATTACTGTGCATGCGGATTTATGAATTGACTTCACATCAGTTTTTCTTTGGGACTCATTTATTTGGACACAATTCTATTTTTCTTTTTCCTATATGCACATTATTGTGATTATTAGTTGTTTATTCATTTGGACACTATTCATCATTATTGTGATTTATACTTTCAGCGCCACACTTCCAGTACATTTTAGTCGACTAAAACTCATTTTATGGTGATGGTCAGGTCAGAGAGGAGGCCTGTAATGCTGCTGCCTGCAGTCAGAGCAGTGAGTGCACACAGTGCTGCTCAGAGTGCTGGATGGGTGTCTCAGGTTTAAGGGTGGTCTCTGGTCTGACTCTGAACTAAAGTTGTTGAACAGGATGGGCCGGGTGGGCCTCAGCGGCCTATATGCACGCACACAGTCCTGGATGGATGGCGGAATCGGATGCCAGTGGTGACTGGTGAGTGGTCTGAGGGGACTCAGGGAGGCAGTAATAGCTGGCCTGGCTGTTAACTCACAGTGGGTGCTCTGCTCTGGATGTGGTGGTGGCCGGGTGCCGTGTGATGAGTCGGGCCTGGCGCGTCTGGCTGTAGTGCTGCAGCTGCAGTGCTCTGGTGAGGTCAGGTGACTGGTCTCGAGTTGACTCTCTTGTAGTAGTCCACTCCTCACGTCGGACGTCACGGAGCACGCCACGCCAGACGCCACACAGGCGGAGCTCCGTGAAAACCAGAAGTTGGGTAAACGTCCCTGCCTCACATTCTCGTTTAGTTTTCGTTCGTTAACGAAAACGGATTTGATTTTCGTCATAGTTGTCATCATTTGAGGAAAATGTGCTATACTTTGCGTCTCGTTTTCGTCAGTTGAAAAATGCTGGTGATGAAAGCGGTCACAAAAATGTTTTCATTGACGAAATTAACACTGCTGTAAACTCCATTGACTGTAATGTCATTGCACATATTACCTGAATATATTACCAACATTAAATATTAGGGAAAAATATAAGAAAAGCCTTTTTCTTAATTGTTTAGTTTTCAGCAGCTTAGTAGATGCTCCTTACTTATGCGTATGCGGTGGTGCAATACATGTTTAAACTTTAATGTGCGATTATTACATGCTCTGGATGGAATTGTGTTGCCAATATAGAAATGGCCAGCAGAGGAGTGTTCATTTTGATGATGTCAATTTTTTATTTAGTTTTAGTTATAGTCTTAAGACTAAAAAGCCATTTTAGTTTTAGTCATATTTTAGTCATCTGAATTGTTTTAGTTTTAGTCGTATTTTAGTAGACTAAAATTGTGTTAATTTAGTCGACGAAAATGTTTTAGTCAACAAAATTAACACTGGTGTTAGTGTCCCTGATCACCGCTAAAGCAGTTATATGATAACTGTACTGTACTAGTAAAAGTATGTAAAAAAAAAATAAAAATTGTACATTTTTTATTTTTTTATTTTTTCATTTTCCAAATAATTGTGACAAAAAATGACAACTTCAAAAAGCTCGCCATGCCACTTACACAATACAATGGACTGTCTACTTTCCAAAAAGGGACATTTGGGGGGTATTTATACTGCCCTGACATTTTGGGGCCTCAAGAAATGAGATTGGCCGTCATCAGGATTGATCAATTTTCAGACATATACCATAGTTTGTAGATGCTATAACTTTCCTCCAGACAAAATAATAAACACTGATTTGGGTTATTTTCTCCAAAGAAATGTAGCAGAATTTAGTTTGATCTAAATTTATAAAGAAAGATTTTTTATTTGCAACATTTTATGACAGAAACTAAGAACAACGCGTTTTTTTTTTCTCAAAATGTTCTGATTATTTTTAATTTATTTAGCAAAAAATAAAAAAATCCAGTGGGGATCTAATACCACCAAAAGAAAGCTCTATTTGTGTGGGAAAAAAATGACAAAAATGTTTTATGGGTACAGTGTTGTATTTGCTGTCAAATTGTGACAGTGCTAAAAGCTGAAAATTGGCCTGGGCAGGAAGGGGGTAAAACTGCCCGGTATTGAAGTGGTTAACCGCTTGCCGACGTCCCGCCGTATTTATACTGCGGCAGGCTGGCTTGGCTGCGCGAATTGCTCGCCCCCACTCGGCAGCAGGGATCCCGATCCACAGGATTGCCGCCGGGCTGAGAGAGAAGGACGGGCAGCTGTTGTAAACACAGCCAACCGCCCTTCTCTCAGAAAAGATCACAGAGCGCCTGTGATCCTTCTATATAGGATCACAGGTCTCTATGATCATTCCACAAGTCCCTCCCCCATACATTTAGAAAACACTTCCCTAGGCTCACACTTAACCCTTCGATCACCCCTAGATTAACCCCTTCCCTGCCAGTGTCATTATTACAGTAGTAGTGCATATTTTTAGCACTGATTACTCCAGTAATGTCACTGGTCCCCCCAAAAGTGTAAAAAATGTCAGTTAGGGGTCCGATCTGTCCGCCGCAATGTCGCAGTCTCACTAAAAATCGCAGATCGCCGCCATTACTTGTAAAAAAAAATAAAAAAAAATAAAAATGACATAAATCTTTACCCTAGTTGTAGACGCGATAACCTTTGCACAAACCAATCAATATACGCTTATTGGGATTTTTTTTTTTACCAAAAATATGTAGCAGAATACAAATTGGTCTAAAAGGATGAAAATTGATTTTAAAATTTTTTTTTGGGGAATGTTATATAGCAGAATATGAAACATTGTTTTTTCTTTTTTTTTTCAGAATTGTCGTTCTTTTTTCGTTTATAGCGCAAAAAATAAAAATCGCACAGGTGCTCAAATCCCACCAAAAGAAAGCTCTATTTGTGGGGAAAAAAATACATCAATTTTATTTAGGTACAACGTCTCACGACCGCGCAATTGTCCGTTAAAGTAACGCAGTGCCGAATCACAAAAAATGGCGTGGTCATTAAGGGGGCAAATCCTTCCGGTCCAGAAGTGGTTAAAGAATTGAATAACAGGATTAAAAATACCACAACCAGTTTTTTTTTTTTTTTTTAGCCCCCATTCATGCTTTTTTTGATGAGACACAAATGCCTGGGCGCACACACACGACAAAGTCGGGGATGGCGGCCTTGACTTGGCCAAGGTTTCATAAAGGAGAACACCATGGCTTTAGTATTGTCATGGCGGCCAGTAGGTAGTGACCATGTGACCCTTTTAATGCATTGTCTGGCTCTATCCACGCGACCTACCGCCGCGTCATCCTAACCGCATTCCCCAGTCCTCAGGGCTTGACAATACAACCCATTGATTTGTTGTCAAGCCGCAGTCGCAAAAAAAAAACACCGTATCCTTTTTCATAAGAAAGCCTTGCACCTTGACGGACAGCCTGCCAGCCTGAATGCATTCTAATTATCCCGCCACAGATACTGTTTGTGAATAGCGGAGAGTGCCGCCTGTAGATAGGAAACCGTTTTTTTTTTTTGTTTTTTTTTTGGTGACATAAACCCGTAGGCTCTTATTCAGAAAGGTTTGCCTTAAGATCGAACCCTGAATTTTCCCATTTACTTTGCAAAAATGAATAGCCTACCTGCCAGGAGAAATCAAATAACAAGAAAAAAAAAATTAAAATAGCTCAGAACAGACTAAACTGGCAGTGAGAAGGAAAAAAATAAAAAATCCACCGGAAAAATGACTCATTACAACATTAAAGAGGAACGGCATGCCACATTCAGACAAAGCTTTTTGTCCTTCGTCCAGCGTGAGAGAGAACAGACCGCGGTAAGGGGTATGTAATATCGCCGCCAGCTGAGGAGAAGCTGCAGAAATACGCCAGTTTCTCATTATAGTCTTTTTGCTGTAATAAAAGAACAAGATGGTTTCATTTATTTATTTTTTTTTAAATCAGTTCCTTTCCTACTGTAGGGGATTTATTAACTACAAGAATGCTGAATGTTTCGCTTTCCCTGTCTATCAACAGAACTTGTAAAAATTAAACCAATGCAAGAATCTGGAAACCCCCATCTTAAAGTCCAATTAAACTTGAAGTTCAAAGTAGAACTATAGGCAATTTTTTACATTTTGGATACAGTTAAGGAGACTTATAACTCCTGTTGGTTTATTTTTTGCCATCTATGTCCGATTGGGGAGATTTACCTTCACTTCCTGTCCCATCGCCAAACAGAAAGTGTGAGGAAATCCCTGCAAAGTAACCACTTGCCAACCGCCCGCCGCATATTTACTGCGGCAGGTTGGCTCGGCTGTGCGAAACTACGTAGCCCTATGTCTGTCACGCGCGTGGTGCTGGGGGCCACTAGGCAGCGAGGATGCCAATCCACCTACGACCACCCCTCTTCCTGTCAAGGCCACACCCCTTCCTGTTTCAGACCTGCCCTGTCATCTGTAAACCCCACCCCTTTCTCTTTAGTTACGTAGTTACATAGTAGATGAGGTTGAATAAAGACAATAGTCCATCCTGTTCAACCTGTGTAGGTGTGTGTGGCTGTAATCATCTCACATAGCCCTGAATGTTCTGATCCTTGAGATGTAAGTCTAAGAGTCTTTTGAAAGCCACCATACTTCCCGCAGAAACCACCTCTTGTGGTAGAGAATTCCACAATCTTGTAGCCCTCACAGTAAAGAACCCCCCACGTTGCCTGAGGTTAAAACGCTTCTCCTCTAATCGCATTGTATGCCCTCGAGTCCTCGTGCAATCCCTTCGATTGAACAGCTTTTTTTCTAAGCTGAGATCCCCATTGAGATATTTGTAAATTGCTATCATGTCCCCCCTCAGGCGTCTCTTCTTCAGGGAGAATAAATCAAGCGATTGCAGACGCTCTTCATAATTAAGGTCCTCCAATCCCCTAATCAATTTAGTTGCCCTTCTCTGGACTCTCCAGCTCCAACACATCCCTCCTGAGGACTGGCGACCAGAACTGGACAGAATACTCCAGATGTGGTCGGACCAGAGTTTTATAAAGTGGAAGGCTCCACCTCTTCCTCTCTGTATATTAAAAGTGGGTACAAACTGCCTACTTGAATATTTTGATATTTTGTTGGGTACGGCACTCCTGGGGGCCCTCACTAGGCAGCGGGGATGCCAATCCATGGGGCCGGCGCCCCCAATTGCTGCTGGGCACCCATGATCGCTCCCCGCTGAGAGGGAATGACAGTCAGCGGTTGTAAACACAGCTGACCATTCTTTGTGGGAAAAAAAGGACATCAATTTTATTTTGGTACAGTGACGCAGGACCGCGCAATTTTCAGTTAAAGTAACGCAGTGCCGAATTGCAAAAAATGGCGTGGGCATTAAGGGGGCAAATCCTTCCAGCCCAGAACTGGTTAATCACTTCAGCCCCGGAAAGGTTTACCCCCCTTCATTATCAGGCCATTTTTCTCAATATGGCACTGCGTTACTTTACCTGACAATTGTGCAATTGTACGACGCTGTACCCAAATAAAATTGATGTCCTTTTTTTTCTCCACAAATGTCCTTTTTTTTTCTCCACAAATAAAGCTTTCTTTTGGTGGTATTTTTTGCGCTATAAAGAAAAAAAGAGCGAGAATTCTGAAAAAAAAAAAAAAAAACAATATGTTTCACTTTCTGCTATATAACATTCCCAAAAAAAAAAAATTTAAAAAATTGTTTTCATCCTTTTAGGCCAATTTGTATTCTGCTACATATTTTTGGTAAAAAAAAAAAATCCCAATAAGCGTATTTTGTGCAAAAGTTATTGCGTCTACAACTAGGGTAAAGATTTATGTCATTTTTATTTCTTTTTTTATTCCATGGTAACACAAATTGCTACTCGGCCAATCACATGGCAGCAACTCAATGCATTTAGGTATCTAGATATGGTATAGACGACTTGCTGAAGTTCAAACTGAGCATCAGAATGGGGAAGAAAGGTAATTTAAGTGACTTTGAACGTGGCATGGTTGTTGTTGCCAGATTGGCTGGTCTCAGTATTTCAAAAACCGCTGATCTACTGGGATTTTTACGCACAACCATCTCTCGGGTTTACAGAGAATGGTCCGAAAAAGAGAAAATATCCATCGAGCGGCTGTTGTGTGGATGGTAATGTCTTGTTAATGTCAGAGGTCAGAGGACAATGGGCAGACTGGTTTGAGATGATAAGCAACAGTAACCCAGAAGACCGCACCGAGTTCCACTCCTGTCAGCTAAGAACAGATAACTGAGGCTACAATTCGCAAAGGCTCACCAAAATTGGACAATAGAAGATTGGAAAAACATTGTCTGGTCTGATGAGTCTTGATTTCAGCTGAGACATTCAGACGGTAGGGTTGGAATTTGGCATAAACAACATGAAAGCATGGATCCATCCTGCCTTGTATCAACGGTTCAGGCTGGTGGTGGTGTAATGGTGTGGGGGATATTTTCTTGCCACACTTTGGACCCCTTAGTGAGCATCATTTATACACCACAACCTACCTGAGTATTGTTGGTGACCATGTCCATCCCTTTATGACTACAGTGTCCCCATCTTCTGATGGCTCCTGTCCAGAGATGTATAGTAACTAAGTAGAACTACTTCACTACTGTACTTAAGTACCGAAAGGCGGTATCTGTACTTTCCTAGAGTAGAATTTTTTTCTCCTACTTCCACTTTTACTTCACTACATTTTTTCAATGATTTCAATACTTCTACTCCGATATTTTTTTTTTGTGCTGCATAGTTACTCGTTACTATTATAAAAATTACCACTGCCAGAACAGTAGATGGCAGGTTTCATGAAGCTCAAAACATGTGTATTATCAGCGCATACGAAAATAAAAGCTACTGTATGTATAAATAAAAGCTGCATTTGAAATGATAAAAAACAATATGATGTTCAAACTTTTGACTTCTTTCTTTAATAACTACATAACACAATACTTGTACTTTTACTACTTGAGTAGCAATTTTTTTTTTCAAAACTACTGGTACTTTTACTTTCAGTACTTGAGTAGCAACATTTTTAAAAAAACTACTTGCAATACTTAAGTACAAAAAATGTTGAATACTTTAGTACTTCTACTCAAGTCACTTTTTGATCGAGCACTTCCACTTCTACTCAAGTCACTTTTTGATCGAGCACTTGTACTTTTACTCAAGTATGGGTTTCGAGTACTTTATACAACTCTGACCATGTCACAAAGCTCACATCATCTCACCACTGGTTTCTTCAACATGACAATGAGGTCACTGTACTCCAAAGGCCTCCACAGTCACCACATCTCATCCAATAGAGCCCCTTTGGGATGTGGTGGAATGGGAGATTCTCATCATGGATGTGCAGCCGGCAAATCTTTGGCAACTGCGTGATGCTATCATGTCAATATGGACCAAAATCTCTGAGGAATGTTTCCAACATGTTGAATCTATGACATGAAGAATTAAGGCAGTTCTGAATGCAAAAGGGGGTCCAAACCGGTACTAGCAGAGGAATATCAGGACTCTGTAGCTGCTGTCTGTTGATCTCGGGGGTGTGCGGTTTTTCTTTCTGTCCTTGCTTCACTCCCCTAGATTTTCATACAAAATATATTTTTGATAAAAGGCTACATGCATGGTGATGTTCCTTAGTCTGGCTCTCTCGTAGGGGTTATGCTGTGTGCAATTTGGTATATTTATTATGTTCTTGTTTGGTTTTTGGTTTTGTATAGTTATATTCAATTATTTTGTAAATATGTTATTTATTAATTTATTTATTATGGTTTTATTGTATATAAGTTGTTGTTTGTACGATTTTTCAATAAACAAAATTAACCCGGTACTAGCAGGGTGTACCCAATAAAGTGGCCGGTGAGTGTAGGTCTGACTTAGTAAGGGGGCATGCTGGACCTCTGCAGAGAGACCACTGCCCTCCATACAGAGAGCAAGAGCCCTTTTCTGTAACGTGCTGGCAGGGGACAGCTTTTTCTACTCTGTATCTTCTTTCTAAAAAAAAAAAAAGTGAACTTTAAGTCTTTGCACAATTATGGTTTTTATGTATGTAGCACCCTCCTAGGTAGGTGCTAGAAGAGAGAATAAACTGATTTTTGTCTTGCTGTAAAATCCTTTTCTCTGAGGTTCACTGACGGACACAGCTCCATGTCTTCAGACCATTGGCTTATGGTTATGGTTTCCGCCTAGTCCTACTCCTGAAGAGAGAGCAGCATAAGCCTATGGTCTGAAGACATGGAGCTTTGTCCGTCAGTGAACGCAAGATAAATTGTTTTTGGATCTTATCTGCTTATTAGAGAGATTGCCAGGTAAATGTATGTTGTTCTCTGCCTATCAGAGAGCAGGATCTGCTAGCGAGGTCTGCTCACGGTGCTCAGGTGCAGCTCAGTTTGTCTGAAGTATTTCACACTGGTCCAAAAGGGAGGCATATTGGACAGTGGGAGGAAACCTGACCAATGAGTGCACAGGCATTTAGTACAGCCCTGGTGATTGGCAGAGGAAAGTGCCTTGGTCCATGCTGGGATACTGAATAAATGTCAAGGGCACATGTGCTCGGGCTATTTCAGCTGGGGAGCAGGGGTTCCAGAGGGAGGAGATGGCTGCCCCTCATCTGTAGAAGCTGCCATGCAGCCTCAGGTGGTCCACCTGAGAGCCGGAGAGTCAGAGAGGAGCTGAACCCAGATGTCCTGCAGAGCTGACTGTAAGGGAGACACTGGAGAGAATCTTAATTCTATCTACAGTGAGTACAGATCTGTGTCATGGGGCCTGTCCTGAGAGGGCCATCCCTTCTGCTAGAAGAGTCAGTGGACGGGTGTCTGTCAAGCGGATGCTAGAGAGTGTTCTGAAGATAAAGTAGTTGCAAGTCTGCTGCTAGAAAGAGCAAGAAAACTTAATTCTTCCATACAAGTGGTATTATGGTTAAAGCAGTGTGTCTGCTTCCACAAATAACCTATTAACCACTTAAGCCCCGGAAGATTTTACCCCCTTCCTGACCAGGGGGTATTTTGCGTTTCGGCACTGCGTAACTTTAACGGACAATTGCGCGGTCGTGCGATGCTATAGCCAAACGCATTTGACATCCTTTTTTTCCCACAAACAGAGCTTTCTTTTGGTGGTATTTGATCACCTTTGCGATTTTTTGATCATGCGCTATAAACAAAAAAAGAGCGAGAATTTTGCAAAAATAACAACATTTTTCACATTTTTTTATATGAAATTCCCCCCCCCCAAAAAATGTAAAAATCCAAATTTTTTTAAATTTTTGGCCAATTTATTTTCTGCTACCTATGTTTGGTAAAAAAAATCACAATAAGCGTATTTTGATTGGTTTGCGCAAAAGTTATTGCGTTTACTAAGGGAAAGGTTTTTGTCATTTTTGTTGTTTTTTTTTTAGCGCGTAATGGCGGCGATCTGCAATTTTTTTTGCGGTACTGCGACATTGCGGCGGACAGATCGGACCCTTGACTGCCATTTTTGACACTTTTGGGGGTACCAGTGGCATTACTACAGTAATCAGTGCTATACATATGCACTGTTACTGTAAAAATGACACTGGGAGGGAAGGGGTTAACTTTATTGGAGAGGGAGGGGTTAAGTGTGTCCCTAGGGGCGTGTTTCTAACTGTCATTGGATGTGGCTAGTGGTGTAATAGCACAGATCAACGGTCCTACATCGCAGGACCGAGTGATCTGTGTTTTTACACAGGGGAGAATGACAGGCGGCTTTGTTTACATTAGCCGCCTGCCTTTCTCCCTCTCTGCCCGACGATCGCGAGTGACCGGTGGACATCGGGTCCGCCAGGTCACACGCGCCAGCTTCGTCGGGTACGAGCGGGGGCGGGAGCGCACCTCCGGCGGCGCGCACGCGCCCCCTATTCGCTCCCAGGCTAGTGACGTACCGGTACGTCACTTTGCCTGGGAGGGGCTGACCGCCGCCGTATATAGTCAGGCGGCGGTCGGCAAGTGGTTAAGGCCAAGTGAGAGTTGTCCTTATCTACTGGGAATAGTTCAGTTGGAGTATCCCACTATTCCTTTCTCCCATCCAAGTTCCACAATAAATATAAAACCAAACCCGTGGACTTTTTATTGAGTAACGAGCCATTGGGAGTAAGGATGGATGAGTGAACTGTCCCTAAGTGACTGTCTGCAGGTAATCAGAGGAGGCCTAAGAAGTCATCACACAGCGAACCCTACCGGAACAGTGCTACATGTATTTAGTTGGTTTTTAGCTGAAAGTTCAGTTTGGGATTTAGACCCCAGACAAAAGGCTGCATGGTGGACATGCTTACTGAATTTGTGAACCTTTTACCTGACAAGAGTATTTGCAATTCCAATCAGTCTGTCAGTCTTTCAGTAATTCAAAGTTGTTGTGTGCCTTGCGCTTTTTTATTTTGACTGCCAGATGATTTTTTACTTCTGCAGAGCACAAATGAATAAAAAAAATAAAAAAAAAGGAAAACATTCAGGCTTCAATCTGAGGAGGAACCTTGAATAAAAGAGTATGGGTTTTTGTAACAAAACAGTTTCTTATCTACAGGTGGCATGGTGGTGCATCCCTCCGCTATTCACAAACAGTATCTGTTGCGGGATAATTAGAATTCATTCAAGCTGGCAGGCTGTCTGTCAAAGCGTGAGGATGCTCATGAAAAGGAAGCACGGTGTCATCTGTCTGCTCAGTGCACAGGGAAAAAATATCTCACTGTCCTCCATCTGCTCAGTTCTCCCTGTAGGTTACCTATGCATCTGCCCCTTCAGCTCCCATAGACTGGAAAAAGTTCTATTGGTAACATTATGCAATGTATTGGCTCACGATACTTTTTAGGTATTTACATACCATAATGTAATTTAGTGTTCTTAAGAATTAGCTTTCCTTTAACAGTAGAGAAAAGACAGGCGCCACTCTAAGTGCAGTAGGAAGGTTTAATAAAGCATGCCAATATACACCAATATACTCACAATTGAGCAAGTATGGAGGGCAACATATTGTATGTAATCATGTCCGTCCGTAAGAAGAGTTTGTCAGGATGTCTCCGGCAGTCTCTAGTACTCCGCTGCAGCCGATGGATGTCGGCACTTCCTGGTGACTGGGACGCAGGGGTAACATCCGGCGGCACTTCCTAGTCGTGACGTGATAGCGTGATGATGTGATAGCGTGATGATGTAGGCAACGTGTTTACGGAGCATGCGCTCCTTCCTCAGGCCTCTATGGCGCCATCTTAGACAAGGGAAATTTATAGAGGGGATAAATTTCCGTTGTCTAAGCCAGCTCTGAGGAAGAGGCTAAGCCTCGAAACGCGTCAGCCGTCATCTCATTGGATTATGGATTTTCATATGGACTATTCCTGACACTGGAGCAACTGAGCCTGTTATGATCACTGCTGACAGGTACTGCTGGCGGTTATTGCTGGCTGGTACTGCTGGTAAGTACTGCTGGTGGGTACTGCTGACCGGTACAGCTGGTGGGTACTACTGGCTGGCTTCCGACCCACCATTCCCGAGCATCAATGTGACAGAAGCCAGAAGGAAGCCTGAAGGAAGCATGCGGCTGCAGTAGAGTGCAGAGCCGATGCTTCCTGTATCGCTCCTGTGACTGTCACAGGCGGAGTATATTTGGTATCACTCTGCCTGTCCCCCAGTGGCATCTCTGGTCCTGGGTTTACTAACACTTATTATTTTCATCATGTTTTTTACATCTCAGTGCTGCTGATTTTCTCAAGCCTTTTCAAGCTACCAGTTATTTAGGACTTGAATGCGATTGGATCTGTGCGTCCGGCCCCCTAATCTACATGCGGGGCGCCGGACGCATGGAGTTCAATGGGGCTTTTTTTTTTGTCACCTGATTAGAGCCAGAGGCTCTAATAGGCTTCAGCAAAGGGTGGACCCGGGGCACAGAGCAGTGGGCCCCGAGCCCACCCATTGTGTGACCCCTTTCAATGCAGAGATACCAGCGTGCCCCCTTTCAATGCAGAGATGCCAGCGTGCCCCCTTTCAATGCAGAGATGCCAGCGTGCCCCCTTTCAATGCAGAGATGCCAGCGTGCCTCCTTTTAATGCAGAGTGAACAGCGTGCCAAGCCCCCCCCCCCAGACCAGTGCACTTACCTGTAGCGGCGGCTTCTCTTCAGTCCCCCCGCGTCTCCTCGAGTCCTCAGTCCTCCAGCCTCCTCCTCGGCCAATGGCATGGGGTTTGCCTTTCGGCCAATCGGGAAATGGGTCTCAGGACCTGCTTCCTGATTGGCCAGGAGGAGGATCTGTGTGACAATAGCGAATATTAATTTGCTATTGTCACACAACTGGGTGGGCTCGGGGCGCAGTGCGAGCCCACCCTTTTTTGAAGCCTATAAATACCTTTGGCTCTAATCTTCAAAAAAAAAAAACCTTTGAACTCCAATGCGTCCGGCGCCCATCATGTAGATTAGGGGGCTGGAAACATGGATAGGGGGGGCGGCGCCCCTGTGCTCAAATGGACGGGCCGCCCCTGTCCAGCCTCTTGTCTACATGCACTCATCCAACATTGACTGCACATATTTAGGAGTTTAGGAAAGTGACCAGTCTATTTAAGAATTTTTTTCACCAAAATTTACAAAATATTCACCTGTATTTTTTAATCCTACATGAAAATGGGTGAATTGTGGATAAAAGTCAAGTGAATCTTGGGTGAAAACTTTAAAAAGCAAACCCCTAAGTTTTGCCCCTAGTGACCATTCAAATGCTATTTGATTTCCCTTACAGAGTGAAATGTAAAAACTGATTGGTGATGGTTGGCATCACCTTTTTTCGGGTTCCCATGTTTTTTCTTTTCAAGTTCATTTTTTTTTTAATGTCTAAATACAATCAGAAGACTCGGGCAATAAACAAAAGGCAGAAGAAGAGACAACAGAGCAGCCTCATTTAATTTAAAGGTTTATTTGTATATATTTGGAGACAGATGAGGACTACAGTATAC
The DNA here is from genome assembly GCF_965119305.1 of Pelophylax lessonae. Taxonomy (NCBI): domain Eukaryota; kingdom Metazoa; phylum Chordata; class Amphibia; order Anura; family Ranidae; genus Pelophylax; species Pelophylax lessonae. The sequence continues at coordinate 35,743,607 of NC_138775.1, forward strand.
AATTCCTCAGAAAGCACAAATGTACATTATTTGTATCCTTTAAAAATGTTCTGAAATACTGTACAGCATTACCCAGCTAGCACTGTGTACTTTCAAAGTGCAAAATCTGCTAAACCCTCCAATGACGCACCCATTAGTGAATACAGCTCACTCCCTCGTGCCCCACACCTTCACTTTACCATCAGAACCCTGCGCCCACCCCCATACAATCCAGCCTTTGGAAGGACCAATGGTGTTAATCCAGGGTGGGGATCTCCAGACTGTATTGCATAACCCCTGGAAGAGCGAGGTGCCGCTGGTTTACTGAAGATGCAGTTAGCAGGCATGTCCCATAACTAAGTAGATGCCAGGCCAAGGAAGAGGAGATTGGAAGGGTTCAAAGCTTTACCCTGTCTTTTATATATTTTTTTGGAACTGGTAGGGGGCGCCACCATTTCTGTGCAGGATGGAGAAGCATGGTTGGTGCTCAGATGTGCAAGGGAAGGTTCTGAATGGGGGCGGAGGGTGGTAGCGGACGGGGCTTGATCTCACGGGACTTCATGTAGGACAGGAACTGTTCTGGGATCTCGGCTAAGACGTCCTTGGCGAGCCGGGCCATGCTGAGGACTTGGTTTCCAGAACGGTCCACGTAATCGCGGAATGGCACGAACTGCAGAGAAATAAAAACAGTGAGCCTCTGCAGGAATCTTTCCTCCAAGCCAGTATGTTGTGAAATAAGAAGCAGACCATCAAAATCCCATGACCTAATTTTGTCCGACAATTTAAATTTTTACAAATTCATTTTGTAAGTGGAGTTTGTTATGATACGTACTAGGAATTACACTGCTAAACTAGACGTCTTTATTCTGGATTTTAATCAAAACTGTGGTTAGCTGAAGGAAAATAAAAAGGTTCACTTTAACACCACCACCAGCAAATACTCACCTTTCCTTCTCTCCCTATCTGCTCCTTCCAACTGCTGGGAGGAAAAAAAATACCTGATACTTCTCATTATGTAGGAGCATAAGATTCGCTTTCCTTCCTCATGTGACAGTGATGGTGCTCGGTGATTGGCCCAGCTGGGGAAGACAGTCTTCAGTCCTGTGAAAGCTTTGACTAAAGAGACAAAACTTACATAGGGTATTCCTTCCCTCATTCTCAACATCTGAACAGAGCAATGATGGTGTGACTAGAGGGTGGGTATTTGCTTCTATGGAGGGGGGGCATTAAAGAGAACCTGTTGCTGCATGGGCAAAGCTGCTCTCTGTGGGGAATTCTGGGTAACACTTTGCCCTGAAGGGCAATCATTCCAACTGGTTGGGCTAGATTACGGTGAAGATGGTCACCTGGTGTTTACCTCAGGTTTGAGAAGAAGATTTGAGAAGGTATGAGAAGTCAACATTGCCTGTAAGTAGGTATCAGTGGGTTTAAAATAGAGCTATGGCATTCATGTGGATCAAAATTTTTCCTCCTAACTCCAAATTTTAACAAAAATTAAAAAAACAGTGGTCCAGCAGTGGTTAAAAAAGAAAAAAAGTTTTCACTGCAGTATATTCACCTCTTACCCCATCGCTGTCTCATATAGACTTAAGTGGTTGTAAAGGCTGAAGGTTTTTTTATTATGGACATTCTATGCATAAAGGTAAAAAACCTTCCACCGATGTGTACAATAGCGTCGGCTGTCCCGGGTCTCTCTCTCCTCAATGGCTGAGACACAGCAACGGGAGCCATTGGCTCCCACTGCTGTCAATCACAGCCAGTGAGCCAATGAAAACAGGGCAGGGGGCGGGGCTGAGCCACAGCTCTATATGTCTTATGGACGCATAGAGCTGGCTCGGGAGCGAACACGCACCAGTGCCCCCATAACAAGTGGCTTGCTATTGGGAACACTGGTCAAGAGGGAGGAGTCAGGAGTGCCAGTGGGGGACCCAAGAAGAAGAAAATCAAAATCATTGCACAGAGCAGGTAAGTATAACATGTTTGGTATTAAAAACAGAAAACAAAAAAAAACAAACAAACAAACCTTTAATATCACTTTAACCGGTTGCCGACCGCCGCAAGTACATATACTGCGGCAGTCAACCCCGGCCAGGCAAAGTGACGTACCGGTATGTCACTAGCCTGTCACTTGCTTGTGAGCCAATAGCGGCGCGCGCCCGCCCCGGCTCGTTCCCTGGGAAGTCTGTGCGTGTGACCGGCGGACCCAATGTCCGCCGGTCACTCGCGATCGTCCGCCGTGAGGGGAGAAAGGCAGGCGGCTAATGTAAACAAGCTGCCTGTCATTCTCCCCTGTGTATGAATAGTGATCATACGGTTCTACTATGTAGGACCGTTGATCACTGTTCCTACACCAATAGCCATGTCCAATCACAGTTAGAATCAGGCCCCTAGGGACACACTTAACCCCCCCTTCCCCAATAAAGTTAACCCCTTCCCTGCCAGTGTCATTTTGCAGTAACAGTGCATATGTATAGCACTGATTACTGCAGTAATGTCACTGGTAACCCCAAAAGTGTCAAAAATGTCAGTCAAGGGTCCGATCTGTCCGCCGCAATGTCGCAGTACCGCAAAAGAAATCGCAGATCGCCGCCATTAGGCGTTAAAAAAAAAACAATACAAATTACAAAAATCTTTCCCTTAGTTAGTAAACGCAATAACTTTTGCGCAAACCAATCAAAATACCCTTTTTGCAATTTTTTTTTTACCAAACATATGTAGCATAAAACAAATTGGCCTAAAATGTTAAAAAAAATTTGATTTTTACATTTTTTTTGGGGAATTTCATATAAAAAAATGTGAAAAATATTGTTATTTTTGCAAAATTGACGCTCTTTTTTTGTTTATAGCGCAAAAAGTAAAAATCGCACAGGTGATCAAATACCACCAAAAGAAAGCTCTGTTTGTGGGAAAAAAAGGACGTCAAATTTGTTTAAGTACAGCATCGCACGACCGCGCAATTGTCCGTTAAAGTCACCCAGTGCCGAATCGCAAAATAGGCCCTGGTCAGGAAGGGGGTAAAATCTTCAGGGGCTTAAGTGGTTAAAGTAGAACTATAGGCCAAGCATTTTTTTTATTTTGGATAGAGTACAGGAGGGTTATAACCCCTGTAACATTTATTTTTGCCATCTTTGTCCAATTGGGGAGATTTACCTTCACTTTCTGTCCCATAGCTAAAACAGGAATTGAGAGAAAATCCCTGCAAATTAAGGGAATCTCTTAGGGACACCCAAGGCCACCAGAACTATTGTCCCATTGGATGATTTCCATTCTATTACCTTTCTGGGGACAACCCAGAGTTTGGGATATTCTTCTATTTTCACTTTCAATGTTAATGGTAAACAGTAGAAATAGAGAGGGTGACTCTCCCTAAAAGGGGCACAGACAGCAAAAAACCTAACAGGTGTTCTAAACCATCTTCACTCTATCCAAACCCCCCCCCCCCCCCCCAAAAAAAAAAAAAAAAAAGATTTGCCTTTAGGTATACTTTAATGCTCTGAGGACCCTTCTGGACTGAATGATGTCCAGAAACATCTAACCTACTTTCTGTGAGCCCTAGCCATCATGGACCCACCCTCTGGGGAGTTGCCATCATGCTGGTCTGGATCTACAGTACTCCTAGACAGAACAACACGCATATGTCATTGTGTGAGTGTAGGAGTAACGATCACCTAATACTGCCACTGAAGGAGAAGAGAAAGGATTCATGATACGTGACCATCCAGAAGACTTGAGGTGTTTATCAAAGAATGTTCTTACAAATGGGTTTGGTGACAGGGACGGCCTTAGGTGTTCAGGCGCCCTGTGCGAACTAATCTTGTAGCGCCTCGAAACCCCCCCCCATCCTCACCCCTAGCCCCTTGGTCACCTAAACATACACAAAGAGGGAAAAAATATTCTACCGCTGCCTGTAAGAAGAATCAAGCGGCTGAACTGCCGCTATGATTGTTCTTATAGTGAAGGGAATCGCCAGCAGAAAATAATGATATCTGAATGATGCCTTAAGCTGCATCATTCAGATATCCCCAATCAAAGCCCAGGACGATGTGGGGTCTGCGGGCATTGTGCAGGAGATGCAGGGTCTGCGGGCATGGTTCAGGAGATGCAGGGGCTGCAAGCATGGTGCAGGAGATGCAGGGGCCATGGACATGGTTCAGGAGATGCAGGAGCTACGTACATAGTGCAGAGGCTGCGGGCATGGTGAAGGAGATGCAAGGGCTGCGGGCATGGTACAGGAGATGCAAGGGCTGCGGGCATGGTACAGGAGATGCAGGGGCTGCGGGCAAGATGCAGGGCTGTGGGCATGGTACATGCAGAGCTGTGGGCATGGTACAGGAGAGGCAGTGATGCGGGCATAGTACAGGAGATGCAGTGCTGCGGGCATGGTACAGGAGACTCTCCTGGAGAATGTCCTGTACCATACCCACAGCACTGCATTTCCTGAGGAGATGCAGGGGCTGCGGAGGGGTCTCATTTACCATTTGGTGAGGCGCCTTGGCTTTGCATTTAAAAATGGCGCCGTACGAGCTTTCCCAAGTGGCGGCGGCGCACGCACAGTGTACCCATCGGGCCGGCCGTGGCCATTTTTTTTTCAGGTGCCGCAATGCTGTGTTGATCTTCAGCCAGCCCCAGGGCAGGGGAACTTGCCCTGGCAGCGCCTGCTGTGACTCGTCAGACGAGTCTCGTCCTGTGAGTAACTGACTGCGAGCTGTGATGGCTGCACGGCGCCCCTGTTGCCTATGGCGCCCTGTGCGGCCTCACAGCTCGCACACCCCAAAGGCCGGCCCTGTTTGGTGAGTTGTTGAGGCTTAAAACCTGGAGTTGGGCTTCAAGGACAACTTCACAGAACATATACACCAGTGATCGGTGGTGGAACCAATGCCAAAGCAGCTCTGGGGGTTTCTCTAGGGGATGCAGGTCTAAGATACCCTTCTCTTCATCATAATCCATCTCTTCAGCCAATTTCAGGGACTGCCTATTGAGTGTAGGTACTCAAAATGGGTTTGGTGAGGTGTTGAGGCTTAAAACCTGGAGTTGGGCTTCAAGGACAACTTCACAGAACATATACACCTGTGATCGGTGGTGGAACCAATGCCAAAGCAGCTCTGGGGCTTTTTCTAGGGGATGCAGGTCTAAGATACCCTTCTCCTCATCATAATTCACCTCTTCAGCCAATTTCAATGACTGCCTGTTGAGTGTACGTAGGTACTCTTATTTATTACTATAGACTTTGTGTGTGATTCAGGGCTGGGCAGTCAATACTCCACCATTGCTGTGTCTGTCCAGGACCATGGGCACTGGAGTATCTGCTACTCTCCCACTAGATTGAGTTTGATAGTTTGATAGTTCTTGGATGTCTGATGTTGCTATTGGACCCAAGACAGCTTGTTTACCTCTCACTGCATTTACTGGACCTTAAGTTAGCAAGGTGGAATAAACCAATGCTAAAACAAATCTTTAATACAAATTACAGTGACCATAGCAGCCAGTCAGATTTGTCAGGTCGCTTAAAATGAACCCTGATTGGCTGTTCTGGGTTACTACCCTTTCCTCACTTAAAAAAAAGAATGAAAAGAATAGAGGGAATTCTGTAGTGTGGTTGGTCAGTTGTAAAAACCTTTGGATAGTTTCATTGACATATGTTTTCTGGGACAAGACGCCATTACTAGGTGCACATTTTCTACTTTACCTGCACAATGTCTCTTTCTGCAAAGCGGCCTCTGGAGGAAACCCGGACTTCATCTCCATCCAGTTCTTCCATAGCTGCAAATACCAAAAACAGGGACCTATTTCAGTGCAGGTATTACAGCAACCTATTGCTTCAACATACAGGTTACACCTGAATTTTTAATCCTCGTCCAGTAATCCAGTATGTGAAAGTTGTTTACTTTGCTCCGTTCATTGCAAATAAATACTCATGTTATCAGGATATGTATGTAATATTTACAGCTAAACTCCAGGCTGGTTTTCATAAAGTAAATGAATGCAGCTCTGTATTCATAGTTACACAGTTACATAGATGGTAAGGTTGAATATAGACACCAGTCCATCCAGGGCTGGCCCTACCATGGGTCCCGCTGGGTCCATTGCACCCAGGCAGCACTTTCAGAGGGGCAGCAACGTAACGCCCAAGATTTTTTTTTTCCAGCAGTTTTGTGTGTCATCAGTTTGCGGCACGTTAACGAGCAGCATTTCTCCATCTATAGAAGAGAAGGACCCCAAGAGAAACCCAGAGGGAGTGCTCAAGGGAAATAATTTTAAAGGAGGACAAACAACAGTGTAAATTACAAAACACTATTCTTTATTGAAAAATATAATTGCGCATATGATCTGGATATTGTCTCCCAGACACCTATTAAAAACCACACAGACAACATAGATACAGACAAGGCATTCATACACGCCCCATTCACTCCAGCTAGCCTAGCACCGGTGCACTGCCTCCAAACCTGCTAATGATGGTAAATAAAATGTGATGTAATCTAACTATCACTTAAAGTGGAGTTCTGCCTCCCCCTCCAAAAATTAAAAGTCAGCAGCTACACATACTGTATCTGCTGACTTTTAATATTAGGACACTTACCTGTCCTGGAGTCCAGCGATGTCGGCACCGCAGCCGATGTTTCCATCGGCTGTCGGGTGCTGCTGCCGCCATTGCCGGTAAGGGAACCCGGCAGTGAAGCCTTGCAGCTTCACGGGCGGGTCCTCACTTCGCATTCCTACTGGCTCGGCGGCGGAGGAAGGAGGAGGGACCGAGCTTCAGAGGGACGGCGTTGCATCATCATATCCCGTAAGTGGGGAAGGGTACCTGTCAAAAACAGGTACCCATTCCCCCCCTCTCCCCCCTGAAAGGTGCCAAATGTGGCATCGGAGGAGGGGAGGAAACAAAAGAGCGGAAGTTATACTTTTGGGTGGAAGTCCGCTTTAAGCCTCCGTTCACATCTTAGCGTATGGATCACGGGCAGAACCGCCGCGGTTCCGCCCGCGATCCGGAGATTATTGCAAATCGCGGGACGCCCGTGCGTTGCCCGTTGATTTGCAATAGACCCCCAAACGCTGAGCGATGTTGCCGCGATTTCTGCCTGCCGAATCGCGGTAACATCGCGCAAAAAAAAATCGCGGGACGCATTATGACCAAAAAAGTACAAGAGCTTCTTTGGATCGTATTGCGTCCTGCGATTTTTTTGCGCGATGTTACCGCGATTCGGCAGGCGGAAATCGCGGCAACATCGCTCAGCGTTTGGGGGTCTATTGCAAATCAACGGGCAACGCACGGGCGTCCCGCGATTTGCAATAATCTCCGGATCGCGGGCGGAACCGCGGCGGTTCTGCCCGTGATCCATACGCTAAGATGTGAACGGAGCCTAAGGCATTTCCCCATCTCATACTGCTGTCCTAAAGAGTATGAGGAGGCAGAGCCTCTCCTCCAGGAACGTCCCTCGCGTGATTGTGGTGTGCGCAATGACGTCAGACATCAGTGTACTCCTCATGCAGGGCAAGCTGGATCTTCTAGGGCAGTGGCTGCAGCGGACACAGGAGGACAGACAGTAGGTGTTTGGTGGACCAGTCCAGTGGTCAGGTTTGGAAGAAGATAACAGTATATATATATTTTCTAAATTTTATATTTAACAAAGTTATTACTGTTTTTTTATTGTTTTTTTTATGTCATTATACCTCACAAAGCAGCCCCTTAACCCCCCTCCCCCAAAGCAGCCCTTTAACCCCCCCCCCCCCCCCACATACATACACAGACAATGCAGCCCCTAAAAGATTCTGCATATAGACAAGGTGCTGTTGCATGTAAATCTGACTTCCTGATACATTTTAATTTAGTTTTAATTATCATGATATAAAATATTGGATGTGGGGGCCTTTTGGTGGGCGTGATTGTTTTTTTTTTGAGGGGGGGGGGTGGGGCAGCATTTCATTCTTGAACCCAGGCAGCACAATGTCTTTGGCCAGCCCTGAGTCCATCCAGTTCAATCTGTGTGGGTGTGTGTTCATGTCAAAAATCATTCCCCGTATCCCTTTATCCTGCTAAGAAGAGTTTTTTTAAAACTATGAATACTTCCTGCTGACACCACCAAATGTGGAAGTGAATTCCACATCCTTACCACCCTGACAGTGAAAGACTCCCTACGTAGTTTAAAAATAATATTGTTTTTTTCATGCGCGCCAATGTGGCACATTGGTGTATACTTAAGCAATAGGACATTGAGCAAATTGCCTTGCCTCTGCATTCGGACTGCTTTGGGCAATGCCACCCAAGGCAGCTGGTGTCAACAAGCTCTAGGTGTCCAAATTTTCATGAAGCCTCACCACTGGCCACCAGTAGAACCTGCGTCTGGATCTCACATTTCTTTAGACCACCTTTAGGCATTTATATAGTCAACATTTTTATGTGATGCTTGCTCTGAGAGCATATGTAAGCTGCCTTTGCCAACCTCTCCCCCTGGCAATGCTAGCTGCCTATTTGTCGAACTCATTCAATAGCTTCAATCGTTTCTGGAAAAAGAAAGCAGATCAGCAGTTCAGATTTCACCCCAACTTCGTAATCTGCATTGATGAAGAAATTAGCAATGCCGGAAACAGCTAGATAACTAGCATTCTCAAAGGAAGACCAGCGATTGCTATCCTCAAATTGCTGTAATAAAGAAACTTTTAGGAGAACTATGCTGGAACACCAGTTAAGTTTTACAATCTCGAAGAATACAGGGCAATCTCCCACTCAAATTCCATAAAATATAGAAGATTGTCGCCATTACACAGAAAGCTTCTTTTTTATGGTTAATACATATAGACTCGTATCTGGTGACAGCTGTGTGTTGAAGGTGGCCTTCCACTCTATTATGATACACAATGGTATGAAGAGATACTATAGTCAGCTTCGGTAAATACTACCTACAAGACATCTCTCCCTGGTGGATAAATTTTATATGAAGGAAGACGGGTCATTTCTATAGTAACAGTCTCAGGGTTCCGTAGAATCTTGCTGCGGATACACTGGTATAGATTTGCGCTCACAGAGGGGGATCTGCTGCCAGGAGACAATGTACAGACTGCAAATTGAAAAGCTATATAGCTTGCAAAGTTGATTATCTCCCACCCCCCCCCCCCCCTTACACATATTGCTGGAAAGAGGGAGCTGGGCTTTAAAGAAGTCTCTGCTTAGCGCTGATCACATGTGAAATGGTCTATTATTCGCATGTGAAATAGGCAAACATACCTTTCTGTGAACAATTACTGCTTTTGTGAGGCTCATGCCTCGAGCAGACCCATTGGCTTCAGTGCTTTAGGAGTCACTAACCTTGAAGCATTCTTCTTAAAGCTGAACTCCAGGCACAAAAACTTTTATGTAAAATAGATTCATCAATAGCTACAAAAGAGACACATTCACTTTGTGTGCACCAAATGCCTTTGCAGATCCGGATAGTACTGTGTAAATGTTGCTGTGACATCATAGCTTTGCTGTACATAGCCTGTGCAGAGCTGTGGGAGGGGCCCATCAGGCTCCACCCACTACAGGCTTCCTGCAGAAAACTACAGCAGGGGGCGGAGACATGACCAGTCACCCTGGACAAAGAGAGAGAGCAGCAGTGATGGGTCTATTTACAGGAAGCTCCTGCACATTGTGCCAAGCTGGACCAACGTAAATATGCAATACAAATTATTGCTTGGTTTTAAAGAAATGTATATTAAAGTATATGTAAACCCTAACAATGAACGTCTCTTATTTGCTATCTTTTAAACTGTCAAACAAATACCATTGACACAGTGTATCTCTCAGATATATCACTGACACAGTTTTGTTGTGTTCAATAAGTGCAAAAAAAATACCTTTTGATTCCGATTAATAATTTCCTGCAGTGAGCTGACAACACAGTGCTTCCATTGCACTAAAGCAACGGTCTCCAAACTGCAGACCATGGGCCGAATTTGACTCTGTTGCTGCATTTTTCTGGCTCTTGGGGCACTCTTACTCATGCTAATACTAGGCATAATTCCTTCCAATGACACCAACGATGGGGCATTATTCCTACTACTGACAAAAGGAATGAGAAACTATTCCTCTCACTGATACCACCAATTGGGAACCCCACTGATACAAACTGAGGGACACTATTCCTCCCAGTGATACCAACAATGGGGAACCCCACTGATACAAATGGAGGGACACTATTCCTCCCAGTGATACCAACAATGGGGCAGTATATTAATACTCACTAATACCAATGATAGAGCACTATTCCTCCTACTGACACCAACAATGGGGTATTATTCATTCCTCTGACACCAACAATGGGACACTTTTCCTCCCACTGACACTAACGACTGGCCATTATTCCTCCCACTGACACCAACAATGGGACACTATTCCTCCCGCTAATACCACCAATGGGGAACCCTACTGATACCAACAAAGGGACACTATTCCTCCCAGTGGCAACAACAATGGCATAGTATAGCAATATCCACTAATAGCAATGATTGAGCATTATTCCTGCTTCTGACACCAACAATGGGGCACTTTTCCTCCCACTGATACTACCAATTGGGCATTATTCCTCCCACTGACATCGACTGGCTATTATTCCTCCAACTGACACCAACGATGGGACACTATTCCTCCCACTAATACCACCAATAGGGAACCCCATAGATACCAACAAAGGGACACTATTCCTACCAGTGACACCAACGATGGAGCAGTATAGCAATACTTACTAATACCAATGATGGAGCATTATTCGTCCTACTGACACTAACAATGGGGCACTATTCCTCCCAATACCATTGATGGGGCACTATTCCTCCCACTGATACCAATGATGGGGCACTATTCCTCCCATTAATACCAATGATGGGGCACTATTCCTCCCACTGACACCAATGATGGGGCACTATTCCTCCCAATACCAATGATGGGGCACTATTCGTCCCACTGATACCAATGATGGGGCACTATTCCTCCCACTGACACCAAGGATGGGGCACTATTCCTCCCACTAATACCAATGATGGGGCACTATTCCTCCCACTAATAGCAAGGGTAGAGCACTATTCCTCCCACTAATATCAATGATGGAGCACTATTCCTCCCACTGACACCAATGATGGGGCACTATTCCTCCCACTGATACCAATGATGGGGCACTATTCCTCCCACTGATACCAATGATGGGGCACTATTCCTCCCACTGATAACAAGGATAGGGCACAATTCCTACTCCTACTGACCACAGGCGCTATGTAATTTTTTACTCCCACTGACCACCAAGCCTGAGACATTGTTTAAACCCCCTAATGCTGCAGGCCATTTTCTACTCCCATTGGCAGAGTTTGGCCCCCTAAAATCCTGAAGGACAGTAAATTGGCCCTTTAATGAGACCCCTGCACTGAAGTCATAACCAGCTTTTTTTTTCCCGACCAGTTCTCTTTGTGGACTATGCTATGAAGGTGATGAGAGGGTGAGGTGTTCTGTAGTTCTGCCCTAGAGTGACAACACGGCTCTTCTATAGATACAGTATAGGCTGAGCGTTGTCACCCTAGGACAGGAAGTGTGTTACTGGCAGGATCACCAGGTAAAAATAAAGGGAACAAAAGCATGAAAAAAGAACACTATTGCAGCCACCACATCTTAGAACTGGTAAACTGCAATATGTTACATCTTTGTTTTTGGATATACAAGGTGAAGAATGAAACAAGAAAAGTAGCCTGGCCCTTTAAATAATCAGCAAAGCATTTCTTGGTGGTCCCTACTGTGAGCCTAATAATGTAAAAAAGGCAATTTCCCCTGAATGAGTGAGGAAGTGAGATTAATACAGCAGTAAAGGGTCGGTCATGCTGGGTATTGTTCTGCTGCGTCCATGCATAATGCAGACACTGTGTGATAAAGACACATTATGTGACACTATCTCGGAGCTGCCAGTAATAAAGGTTCATTATTAAAGACCTCCTCTCTCTCCTGTGGGAGCCATACACTTGGACAAAGCATGTGAGTCAGCACCTTCTCCCTCCATAAGCCACACTGAAACTTATCATCCATATTAACAAAGGCTAATGTGCCTTTTTTTAATTTTCTCACTAATTATTTTATACACTTGGGGAGCGGAAGGAGATAAATGTGCAATCAATTGGTTGCAGCCGAAGACAGTGCAGCAGCTGAAACTTAAATAAAGAAAAGCTCAAAGTACCAGGACTGTTCCACTAGTAATCTGCCAATGCACAGGGTCATATACTTGGGGATCAAGTGGCTTCATTAACCACTTTACCACCGGAGGATTTTCCTGCTAAAAGACCAGGGGTTTTTTTGCGATTTTTTACTGCGTGATTTTAACGGACAATTGCGCGGTCGTGCGACGCTGTACCTAAACAAATTTCACGTCCTTTTTTTCCCACAAACAGAGCTTTCTTTTGGTGGTATTTGATCACCTGTGCGATTTTTTGATCACGCGCTATAAACAAAAAAAGAGCTTAATTTTTGCAAAAACAACAATATTTTTCACTTTTTTTTATATGAAATTCCCCCCAAAAAAAATGTAAAAATCAAAATTTTTTAACATTTTCGGCCAATTTGTTTTACGCTACCTATGTTTGGTAAAAAAAATCGCAAAAAGCGTATTTTGATTGGTTTGCGCAAAAGTTATCGCGTTTACTAACAAAGGGAAAGATTTTTGTCATTTTTGGTGTTTTTTTTTTAACGAGTAATGGCGGCGATCTGCGATTTTTTTTGCGGGACTGCGACATTGCGGCGGACAGATCGGACCCTTGACTGACATTTTTGACACTTTTGGGGGTACCAGTGACATTACTGCAGTAATCAGTGCTATATATATGCACTGTTACTGCAAAAATGACACTGGCAGGGAAGGGGTTAACAGTATTGGACAGGGAGGGGTTAAGTGTGTCCTAGGGGCGTGATTCTAACTGTGCAGGGACAGGTCTACTAGTGTAAAAACAAAGATCAACAGTTCTACATAGTAGAACTGTCTGATCTTCACTTTTACACAGGGAGAACTGACAGGCGGCTTGTTTACATAAGCCGCTCTGTCTTTCTCCCGCTGTACCGGCGATCGTAGTGTGACCAGCGGACATCGGGTCCGCCAGTCACACTCCCGCACTCCTCCGTGAACGAGCCTCGGCGGGCGCGCGCCTCAGCGGGCGCGCGCCCGCCCGCTATTGGCTCTAGAAGGAGTGACAGGCGAGCGACGTAGACCTACGTCACTCTGCCTGGCCGGGGCCGACTGCCGCAGTAAATATACTGTGCGCAGTCGGCAACCGGTTAACATTTTGTTTTGAATATACAATATGTAAAGCTCTGCATAAGTTGACGTCACTATATAAATACCTGTAATAAATCATAATGAATAGTTTATCAATGCATAGGAAATAAAAAAATAGAGCAAATGTGGTTGATTTACTAAAGGTGTTTACTTAGCAAAAATTGAAGCTGCGTTCAATTTGAATACCCAATCATATGCAAGAATTGGTGTGGAGGTTGGGTTCAAAGGGGAAAGACAAAAGGAGTTAAAAAAACCCTCATCCCTGAACTAAGTAGTAACACAAAGAGGATAGGACCCCCTAGGTGGGACTATAGCGGGTAATGACTCCAAAATGTATCAAAAAATATATAAATTTTATTGCATAATATAGGTACAATGAACAAACATGTTCAAATACATAGCGTAACTTCAAAATAATGGCGACTAAACAAAGAGTTGATGTGACAATCTTGGCTTGGAAGAACCTTGAATTGGTCCAAAAGACCCTACGCGTTTCGATAAAACGTATACGTATATCGTAAAAGGTATATCAAGGTTCTTCCAAGCCAAGATTGTCACATCAACTCTTTGTTTAGTCGCCATTATTTTAAAGTTACGCTATGTATTTGAACATGTTTGTTCATTGTACCTATATTATGCAATAAAATTTATATATTTTTTGATACATTTTGGAGTCATTACCCGCTATAGTCCCACCTAGGGGGTCCTATCCTCTTTGTGTTACAATCATATGCAAGGAAAATTCAAACAAACAGGAATTTTGCTAAAATTTGATTGGATGACTTGAGTTCCCCTAATTTATTAGGCTCAGTTTGCATAAACTGCTAAATATAAAGTCTCCACTCCCTTAGGCTAGGTTCACACTTTGGGGTTTCTTTGTGCACTGGTGCGCAGTCATGTTGGAACAGGAAGTGGCTATCCCCAAACTGTTCCCAAAAAATTAGGAGAATGGAATTGTCCAAAATGTCTTGGAATGCTGACACCCTAACAGTTTCCTTCACTGGATCTAAGGGGTCAAGCCCAACCCCTGAAAAACAACACCACACCATAATCCCCCTTCCAACAAATGATTTGGACCAGTGCACAAAGCAAAGTCCATAAAGACGTGGATGAGGGAGTTTGGGGTGGAGGAACTTGACCAGCCTGCACAGAGTCCTGACCTCAACCCGATAGAACACCTTTGGGATGAATAAAAGTGGAGACTGCGAGCCAGACCTTCTCATCTAACATCAGTGCCTGACCTCACAAATGGGCTCACTTCTGCAAGAACGGTCAAACATTCCCATAGACACACTCCTAAACCTTGTGGACAGCCTTCCCAGAAGAGTTGAAGCTGTTATAGCTGCAAAGGGTGGGTCAACTTAGTATTGAACCCTATGGACTAAGATTGGGATGCCATTAAAGTTCATGTGCTTGTAAAGGCAGGCGTCCCAATACTTTCGGTAATATAGTTTATATCAAATCCTCCTTTTTGAATGGATCCCCCTAACCAATGTCTTACAGCATCCCACATGCACTATACACACTCAGTATGGTATATTTGGATTGTAATATATATGGTGACCCTATGGGTATTATCTACAGACTACATCCCAAATGTTGGGGAAGTAGAAACAGAGCCGAGGAAACACAGTTCGGTAAAAGCCGGTCGGATCCCCGGGTGCTGAGTATGGTCTTTTGGGACAGCTCTAAAATCTGCAAATTTTGATTTGGAGCTTAAAGCGGTTGTAAACTCTATAAAAAAAAAAATAAAAAAAAAAAAAACCTGCAAGACAAAGGCATAATGAGCTAGTATGCATCGCATACTAGCCCATTATGTGTAACTTACCTTAAAACGAAGCCCCGACACGGACCCCCGGACATTGCTGCGGGCGCTGCCATGGTCCCTCGTCGTCTCTTCCGGGTTCGGCAGCTCCGGCGCGCTGATTGGCCGGAAGAGACGGCTCCGGCGCGATGATTGGCCGGAGCCGCGATGACGTCACTCCTGCGCATGCGCGCGGGAGTGATTTTTCCGGCAAGCTCCCGGCAACTTAATTGAAGGTCCCCCGGACCTTCAGAGCGCACGCGCCGCTCGCGCGAGCGGCTGCATGCACTGTAAATATCTCCTAAACCGTGCCGGTTTAGGAGATATTATTTGTACCTACAGGTAAGCCTTATTATAGGCTTACCTGTAGGTAAAAGTGTCAAAAAGCGGGATACTACCGCTTTAAGGAGGGTCTCTGGGGATCAACTAGCCATTATAAAACAGCTGTGCTTGAGGAAACACCAAACACACGTGCTGCAAAAATGTAAAATGCCATTAAAAAAAAGTTTATTAGTTCATATAAGCAAAAATTTAATTAGTCACAACTTAAAATGACTGAGCCAAAGGTTCAGGGGTTGACCCAGATTGCTCAAGTCTGGGGTACCGCTACAAATAGTGTTGATGTTCAAAAGTTTGGATCATTCTCAGCTAGTTTCTACCACTTAGGCCAAATGCACATTAGGCATTTATCTTGGTACAACCAATAGGACCCTTTCACACTGGTGCAACTTGAACTGCAAAGTCGCATGTCGAGTTGTACCCCATGATTTCCAATGTGTTCCATTCATATCTGTTCGACTTCAAGTCGCAGCGACTTTAACCACTTCAGCCCTGGAAGGTTTTACCCCCTTAACGACCAGGCCATTTTTTGCGATACGGCACTTTATTACTTTAACTAACAATTGCGCGGACGTGCCATGCTGTACCCTATTAAAGTTGATGTCCTTTTTTTCCCACAAATAGAGCTTTCTTTTGATGGTATTTGATCATCTCTACGGTTTTTATTTTTTGCTCTATAAACAACACGACAATAAACGACAATTTTGAAAAAAAAAAACATTTTTTTACTTTCTCCTATAAAACATTCCTAATACAAAAATGTAAAAATCTAATTTCTTTATCAGTTTAGGCCAATTTGTATTCTGCTACATATTTTTTGTAAAGAAAATCCCAAAAAGCGTATATTAATTGGTTTGCACAAAAGTTATAGCGTTTACAAACCATGGGATAGATTTATGGACTTTTTTTTTTCTATTGTTTTTTATTAGTAATGGCGGCGATCAGCAATTTTTAGAGGGACTGCGACAAAAACTTGACACTAAGTGACAGTTTTTGGGGACCAGTGACACTAATACAGTGATCAGTGCTAAATAATAAGCACTGTTACTGTATAAATGACACTGGCAGGGAAGGGGTTTACATCAGGGGCGAACAAGGGGTTAAGTGTGCTCCTAGGGAGTGCTTTCTAACTGTATGGGGGATGGACTGACTGCAGTAAGAGAGAGATCTGTGTTCCTGATTACTAGGATTACTAGGAACACACAATCTCTCTTCCTGTCTGACAGAACAGCCATCTGCCTTGTTTACATAGGAAGACGGCTGTTCTGTCAGTCTCCTTGACAATTGCCGGAGGCCGGTCCCGCGGACTGGCTCCTGCTGTGTCTATAATCACAGTGGGAAGGTGGCTCTGGTGGTGTGCGTGCCCCCTAGAGCCTTAAAGCAAAATCACATACATATACGTAATTTTGCGCTTAAGGGCCACCCTGCCGCAGTATATGTACAGTGGGCGGTCCTTAGGTGGTTAAAGAAGTCCCTGCACTTCTTTGGTCCGACTTTAATGCAACTTAAGGTCCATAGGTCTCAAGATTACACAGAGATTGCTTCAAGTCGCATCAAAGTCACATCAAAGTCACATCAAAGTCGCGTCAAAGTCGCGTGACTTTCAGGTCATACAAGTGTGAAAGGGGCCTTAGTGTGCCTTATGGTCTGCAACTGAAAGACCCTGCGGCTGGACAGGGCTGAACACTTTATGGAGCGGTACTTGGGTTTAGGGCCCTACGTGTTCAGGGATGAAGACTGCAACACAAAATAAGTTTTGGGAAAATGGCAAGGGTGGGTTATCTAGATACATAAGGGGTTATTTACTAAAACTGGAGAGTGAAAAATCTGACGCAACTCTGCATAGAAACCAATCAGCTTCCAGGTTTTATTATCAAAGGCCCCTTTCACACATGCGGACCGTTCAGATCCGCCTGTCAGTTTTTCAGGCGGATCTGAACGGATGCCCCATGCATCTTTATGGGGCAGCGGATATCAGCGGAGACATGTCCACTGACATTCTATCCGATCCTGTCCGTGAAATCCGAACGGATGGAAACCCTATCTTCCATCCGTCTGGCGGATGGGATCAGATGAGAACGGACAGGCGGTCCATTCTCATCCGATTCCCCCATAGAGGACAGCGGGGATCTGACACCTCTGTCTCCGCACACAGAGCAGAGATGGACCTGTCATCGGCCTGCTCAGCGGGGATCGGCAGATCGATCCCACGCTGAGCAGAAAACGGAGCGGACAGGTGAGAAAGGGGCCTAAAGCTGGCCATACACCTGCCGACAAATATCGGGCAAACTCATTTTCGAAAAACGAAAAATCGGCCCTGAGAGCAGACGATCATGCCATAATGTAATGACCGAATTTCGAACGATAAATCGTTCAATGGACATAAAGGAATTCAGTTTGTCACATATACCTAGTGCAAACAGTTCGGCAGAGAAACACATTAACCTTTCAATTTATCGTTCATTTATCGATCGGCTGGCAGATTTTCAAAACTGTTCCTTCAATTTTTCGGCTCTGAAAAGTTGAAAACGATTTTCTATTTGTGCCCATTAACTGGAGGAAAAACGGACGATTGGACCAAATGACAGATTTTCTAACTATTTTTCAGCAGGTGTATGGCCAGCTTAAATGAACAAGCTAAAGTTAGATGCTGATTGACTACCATGCACAGCTGCACCAAATTCTAAGCCCCATCTCACACTTGGAGTCCGTCGGCGGACTCCGTTTTTCTCAGCGGGGGATCGATCTGCCGATCCCCCGCTGAGCAGGTGGATGACAGCTGTGTCTCCGCGCTGTGTGTAGAGACAGAGTTGTCAGGTCCCCGCTGTCCTCTATGGGGGAATCAGATGAGAACGGGCCGCCTGTCCGTTCTCATCCGATCCGATCCACTGGACGGATGGAAAATAGGGTTTCCATCCATCCAAATTTGACGGATCGGATCGGATGTCAGTGGACATGTCTCTGCTGACATCCGATGCCCCATATAAATATGCACTGTTACTATAATAATGACATTGGCAGGGAAGGGGTTAACACTATGGGTGATCAAGGGGTTAAATGTATGCCTAGGGGAGTGATTCTAACTGTGGTGGGGCGTGGCTTTTGAAATGACCATAGAGACCTGTAATCCTATATAGAAGGATCACAGGAGCTCTGTGATCATTCCAGGGAGAAGAGCGGTCAGCTGTGTTTACAACAGCCGACCGTCCTTCTCTCTCAGCGGGGAACGATCGTGGGTGTCAGGCGGCAATCGGAACTGCAGGCACGCGACTGATATGTCGTTTTGCGCAGGAGGGCCGCACTGCCGCAGTAAAGTGGCGGCAGGCGGTCGGGAACAGGTTAAACAATGATTTTGTTGGAGGTACCAATAAATATCGCCTTATCGATAATTTGCATTTTTATTCTTGTGGGTGATTGTATAGGCAGGGCTCCAATGCACTGCATTGCCCGGGGGCCTATTAATGCTCTTAAGCTGGCGCTGCTTTTACAGGCTGAAGAAAAAAATAATGCCAAACGCCTGTAAAAGCGCCATAGTGAGCCCAGTGTGCATGAAGCATAATGGATTATGGCCAGCTTAAGGCTGAATAATTAGACCCTTGAATTAGCCTGGAGATGACTGGATCATGGCAGGACAGGACCGGTACCCTAATAGCCAGATACCCCTCATTTGTTTTTTGCTTTTACTAATATACAAGCTGCGGCTGAAGCGCTATGAGTTTAGCGGGTATAAGGTAAAACGCATCAAAATTAATTTTTAAGTCCAATGCAAGCATGTAAGACTTTTCAGAAGAACAGAAGCAATGAATCAGGGCACTCTCTGTGTTACACCAGCGCCATCTCTGGCCAGTTCAATACATGGGATCCAGTCTTCTCTTTCTTCATATTAGTATTCACAATGTGTGAACGATTTGCATCTAGATTTGTGAATGTCACAGTTTCACCCTTCATGTAAAGGCTATAATTTTCCTAACATTTTTCCGCCAAAGTTAAACGAGCTGTAGGTTTTCAAGTCATGGCAACCCATCTTATGTGTTACTCACCTACTAATTTGAGAGCGAGCCATGTAAATTCGGGTCACTGGTCGGTGATGAAAATATATCTGCTGGGTAACTAATTCAATTTAAAATTAAGAGATGAATATTTCCTTTCCCTATACTTTTCAGATAAGTATAGTAAGTGAATCAAAGCAGTTTGAAGAATGGAGGGGGGCTAGCCAAAGGAGGCATCTGCACTGGGCCTTCAACTATTTAGGGTCTTACAGTCTGAGAATTAAATTGTAACTAATTCTATGCTCTATGAGATTGCTAAAAAAATATATTTTTTTTTTTTTTCAAATCTAATGATATTTCTGTTTATTGTATCATAAAAAATTTGTTTTTTAGTTATTTTACAGGTTTATTTCATTTTAAAGTGACGTCTGCTACTGCACAGCATTGTGCTTATTACTGGACATCGGCACTGGCATTATAGGCACACATAGGGTAACCTTGTGTCCATGAAGATCCATGATGTTGATGATTGCATATCACAGAAGGCTACAATTAGTTTCTTTTTAAAGTGTTATAAAACCCATACAATTAACTACTCTTACATGTTTCCTTTTCATGTGTTAGGCCCCATTCACACTTGTGCGACTTGTCCTGCGATTTGGCACTGCAAAGTTGCATGACAAGTCGTACTCCATGATTTCCAATGAGTATAGTTCATATCTGTGCGAATTCAAGTCACAACAACTTCAAAGTAGTCCCTGCACTTATTTGGGACGATTTTAATGCATTTTGAGGTACAAAGACATAGGCATTGCTTCAAGTCCAGTCAAAATCGCATCAAAAAAGCTGTAAAATCGCGGCAACAAAATCGCGGTAAAATTGTATGACTTAGGTCGCATAAGTGTGAAAGGGGCCTTATATATACTAAAGAAAGCGGTTTATTTAGTCTGTTCAATAAATGCAAAAAAATACCGGTTGGTTCTGCCAAAAATTCAGTGAGCTGATAATTCCTGTACTGAGCTGACAACACTGACTCTGCTGCACTGAAATCCCGTCCCGAAAGACGTCTGATCAGCCCTGCCCATGTCACCTTTGCAGACTACAGAACACCTCTCCTCTATGTTATGTACATGTGGAGAGTGGGAAGTGCTCTGTAGTCCTTGATACAGTATAGACAGTGAGCGTTGTCACCCCAGGGGAGGGAGTTTGTTATTGGCAGGATCACCAGGTGAAAAAAAAAGAAACAAATGCAGCCACCAAGTTTCAAGGGTAACTCCACTTTCTTAGAAAACAATATAGCAAATGAAAACAATTATATATATATATATACAGTATATATATATATATATATATATATATATATATATATATATATATATACATACACACACAATTGCTATGCAAGCCTTGTTGTAATTTAATAGTAAAAAAAAACAAAATAAAAAAAATAAAAAATAATTAAATGCAATATGGCAACCTGGAGGCTTTCTGTGCATCACTGGTGTACAGACCGCACCCCCGAGAAAGTCAGCTTTGGTAAACCACTCCCCAAGGAATAAATACTTCTAAAGGGGTGCAGACCCTGCAGCTTTTCCCATTAGAACACTGGGAGTGCACCAGTTGATTATAATGAACCAGATTCAGTCTGCAAAGGATCTGGTGAAGCAAAGCGCTATTTCTTCAGAGCAAAGAATGGTAGGAATTTACTACAAAGTTTGTTAACATTTTTTTTTTTTTCGAAACAAAAGTGGCATTACGCTTTAAGGACAGGTAAGCTGCAATACTTGATATTTTTTGTTCTTTGATTTAGATATATTTTAAAGTGGAATTCCAGGCTATAACTATCCAGTCCTACATCTGCTCCCACTCCCCTTCTAAGGCCCCTTTCACACGGGCGGACCGTTCAGATCCGCCTGTCAGTTTTTTTGGCGGATCTGAACACCCCATGCATCTCTATGGGGCATCGGATGTCAGCAGAGACATGTC